>NW_005357414.1:0-1354 GCF_000412655.1 Myotis brandtii | reverse complement strand
GGTAAAATCAGGTGATGAAAAAAGAAAAAAAATTGGTTTCTTAGTTAAAAGGTGAAAAAAGAATAAGAAAAATAAATAAAAATTTGCAGTAGTGAGGGTCCTTTGGTTCTTCTACTCTTCTGTCTGGCACGCCTTAGTCCTGCCAGGTATTCAGGAGAGTGTTGAATTTCCCTGCGATACACTGTTCCTCTGTTGTTGTAAACCACAGTCCTGATTTTAAAGCAGGTTGTATTTGTTTCCCAGACTGCCTTTATTTGTATTTACAGAAGAGTCAGTTCGTGGCTCTGCCTCTGGGTGGCAGTGTGTCTGGATTGACCTCCGAGGCTATCAGTCCTTTCTATCCAGTAGTTAGGGTTTATTTTCTCTATTGTACTTAAAACTGGTTTGGGAAAGTCCACTGCCCAGAGCTGATTCTTTAATCATTACTCCCTGCTCTGTCTCCCAGCTTCCACAAAAATAACTTTCCTCTACAGTCTCTGCGAGTGTCCCCAACTGGGCAATCCCATGCACCGGGTTTAATAATCAAAGGCAAATATTTAAGGGGAGGAGAGAAAAACAAGAGCCTGAGAAGTTGCGCGAATTCGCAACCCTCCACCTTCCAGCTCTGTGAGAAGTCTCCTCCGCCTGCCCTCTCTCCCCTGACACCAAGCAGCCAGCACACTGGCAAAATCCGAGTCTGCCTTTTTGCATCCTGTCCAGCTATGGGCTTATTTTTAGAGTTCCCTTCTGCCAGCAGCCCTGCGGGATCCCTTCCACATTCACGGATCACGCTGGCCCCAACGGCCGCGGACTTTGTGGGGCGCAGAGTTCCCCTGTGCGTGTTCCTCTCTCCAACCTTTGCTGCAAACCGCACCTTTAGGTGAAATCTGACCTTTCCGTGAGGAGGAGCAGAGCTTGTCTGAGTCCATGTAGTCGCCCTGCAGATGATCCCCAGGGTCCCTGGATGTATACGCTTCTGATATCAGCCACTCAAGATGGTGCAGTCTCCGCGGCTGTGCTGGCCCCTCAGGGAGAGATCTCAGCAGCAGTGGAGGCTGCCGGGCCAGGCGAGCCCGATCCGGCAGTCTCCAACAGCCCCCTTTCTCCTGGAGTCCTCTGTCTTTCCTGGCTGCAAACTGTCTCCCAGCTGAATCTCCTCTGCCAATTTGGGCTGGATGGTACTGGTTTCAGCTGCTCACCCTATCTGCTCTAGGACAAGGCACAGGACACGTCCGTCTATACTGCCGCCATTTTAGATCTCATGTTTTCTTATCCATTCACCTATCCTATGTCTTTTGATTGTAGCATTTAATCTATTCACACTTAAAGGTTATTGATAGATATTTATTTATTGACATTTTATTATTTCTACCTA
>NW_005357413.1:1218-1783 GCF_000412655.1 Myotis brandtii | reverse complement strand
CTGAGTCCTGTATGATCTCTGTGACTACCCACCCACCATCACTATCTATCCATCTGGTGCCTGTACCGTCTGGATTTCTGAGCCTGTGTGAAATCTATTGTTTTTTGTTTGTTTTTTTTTTTGTATATCATGTCCCAACATGTTGAAAGATTGTTAGGATAAAACTAATTTGAACATCCAATTGCAAAGCCACTTTCCTGTCAGCACATACATATTTAAAATAGATAAGTCACATCTTGAAGCATCTGCTTTCGTTTCCTGTGAATGTTGCGGTTTGGGTGACACGCGTGTTGAGGCCCACACGGGGGGTCTGGCCTCTGAACAAACATCAAGGCGGGGTGAGAGGCAGGGGGTGCCACTGGGTGAGCGACAGAGACAGAGACGTGATCAAGCTCACCTCGCCCACTTCCCGGACAATGGGAAAAGTGCTGACAGACTCTGAGTCTGAAAAGCTGGTGTAATTGTTTAAAAGCACAGTTCTAATGTCCATCCCACTTCTGTTGTTAACATGTTATATTTCTGGCAGCAATTTCAAAAAAATAACATTCTTACCCCCGACTCCGGC
>NW_005357413.1:0-1139 GCF_000412655.1 Myotis brandtii | reverse complement strand
ACAGCTCATGCTCACAGGAGGGCCACGCCAGCAGGCGTGTTGAGAAAAGTAAACTTCCAGAAAGCTTGTTCACAGGCTCTGTGAAATCAGCGCACAGCGGGGCCTTAAACATCTCTATGCTACTTATATAAACTGAGATAATATCTCCAGGAGCAATTTTGTG
This sequence comes from Myotis brandtii, assembly GCF_000412655.1. Classification (NCBI taxonomy): domain Eukaryota; kingdom Metazoa; phylum Chordata; class Mammalia; order Chiroptera; family Vespertilionidae; genus Myotis; species Myotis brandtii. Next base: position 976 of record NW_005357413.1, on the reverse strand, counting down.
GTTCTTAGCAAAACAAAGGTATGAGGGTTCATGATTGTCCCTCCGTTACTGCGTTTCATGGGCACAACAAACGATCAATTTTCAAGGTGGGAGGTTCTCTCTCCTGAAATGGCCGTGAAGGTCAGGAGTTCAGAACCCCGCTCTCACCGCTTAGAGACAACGGTTTTCTCGGGAAAGACAAGGAAATAATGGAGAATGAAAAATGTAATGTCCATCTAGGGAAGCCATGGCCCTGAAGTCAGGTTTGTTGCTACCTGTGCTTTAACACATTTCTGTCACATCCTGACTCGTTTCTATCAGATTCAGGGAAACGAATGCATCCCACTGGTCTGGGAACACACAGGCCAGGCACACGTGTCCTCAGGACGCCTTACGTTTGAAAAGCCAGGAAACACAGTGAAGGGAGGAGAGCACAGACGCACCCGGGTCCCCACAGGAGCGCTGGCAATCTGCCTCGGTTTCGAAGTTGTTTAGGTTCCCGTCGCAACCTCCATACACGAACTCCTCACAGCGCCCAGAGCCATGGTTGTAGAAGTAGCGCTTGAAGTGGGCACGGCAGCGCCCCACCTTCGCCTCCAGCAAGCAGAAGCCGGGCCGCCCTGGGGGTTGCATGTGTGTCAGAGAGTTCTCCTTGGAGTAAGTTACTTATTTCTATTAAACTAGAGGCCCAGTGCATGAAATTGTGCATGGGTGGGGGTCCCCTCAGCCCAGCCTGCACCCTCTCCAATCAGGGACACCTTGGGGGATGTCCAACTGCCAGTGTAGGCCCAGTCCTAGCAATTGGACATTCCTCTCACAATCTGGGACTGCTGGCTCCTAACTGCTCACCTGCCTGCCTGCCTGATCGCCCCTAACTACCCATGCCCCCTGCCAGCCTGATCACTCCTACCCACCTCTGCCTGCTAGCCTGGTAACCCCCACTGCCCCCCTCTGCTGTCCTGGTCGCCACCAACTTCCCTTCCCCCGCCGGCCTGGT
>NW_005357412.1:0-1276 GCF_000412655.1 Myotis brandtii | reverse complement strand
AATCAATAAAATATATTTTTTTAAAAAATAAATAAACGAAAAGCCCCCCAGTTGCCAGGTAAATCTACCGGCTCCCGGAGCCGGGGGTTGGGGACGAGGGCCGGGGCGAGGAGCCGCGTGGCCGTGGCTCTGAAGGGCAGTTTCCGTCGTGAATGTTTTATCAGAGCAGAAGCAGAAGGTGACCTGCAGGAGCCAAGAAACGCTGAGGGCGGAGAGGCCGGCGGTCAGCGGTTCGAGCCGAAAGCCCAGCCTCATGGAAAGATAATTTGGAGGCCAGAACAGAACAGGACGCTCGGACCTCGGTTCCCGAACCCCTCCCGTCTCCATCGATCTGGTTCTGGACCAACTTGTTCACCAGGAAAAGCTGCCCCGGCCGTGGACCAAAACTTTAGTTTTTTGACCCGAAAACCCCTTTAAGTTGAAGCCTCAGCCTGAGAAAAGCGACCCTCCGTCAACACACAGAGGAGAGAATGCTTTTGTGACGGACGAAAATCAATGATGAGCACAATGTTATTTATTTCATTTTTAAAACAAATTTTTTAAAAATATATGTTATTGATTTTTTGCAGAGAGGAAGGGAGAGGGATAGAGAGACAGAAACATCGATGAGAGAGAAACATCGATCAGCTGCCTCCTGCACGCACCCCACTGGGGATGTGTCTGCAAACCAGGTACATGCCCTTGGCCGGATTCGAACCCGGGACCCTTCAGCCCGCAGGCCGACGCTCCATCCACTGAACCACACTGGTCAGGGTATTGTTTCATTTTTTTTAAATTTTTTTTTCCTTAAAAATTCTTGATTTAGCACATTTTCTACTTCAGAGAATAAATGTGAGAAACATAGTTTGTTTTAAAATAGCACAGTAGCTCCTTGGTAGGTTATTTGATGGGCAGAGTTACCCAATACAAAAAGAATGACCAGAAATAAGACATTATTTCTAACAGAGCTTCCGGAAAAAATCCTGGTTATTAAAACCCTGGAGCCGTGGCTGGGGTTGCTCAGTGGATAGAGCGTCGGCCGGCGGACTGCAGGATTCCGGGTTCGATTCCCGGTCAAGGGCACAGGCCCGGGTTACGGGTTCGATCCCCAGTAGGGGGCGTGCGGGAGGCAGCCGATCCGTGATTCTCTCTCTTCATGGATGTTTCTCTCTCTCTCTCGCCCTCTCCCTTCCTCTCTGAAATCAATAAAAATATATCAACAAACAAAAAACCCAACTTTTCAATATAGTTATAGCCCTGACCGGTGTGGCTCAGTGGATAGAGAGTCGGCCTGCGG
>NW_005357411.1:0-683 GCF_000412655.1 Myotis brandtii | reverse complement strand
TGATGATGAATATTTAGAGTGACTAATCTAGGGAGAACGGTAGATATCTCAATATCAACTAGGTTGTCTTTGGTTGCAAGTAACAAAAGACCCTTGGTCTCTTTAGCTGAAGTCCAGAGGTAGAACAGGAGGCATGACACAACTTTACTAGAGGTCTTTCATCCCTCCTCATCATTTCTTTTGGACTGGTTCTCATTGAGGTGGTTGTTGACAGCTCTAAGCTGTATTCACTCCAAGAAACGGCTTCCAGAGACAGAAATGAACTTCTCTCTGAAATCTCCTTCGTAAGTATGACAATCCTTCCCAAAAGCATCTCTTCAACACACACACACACACACACACACACACACACACACACACACACACTACCCCAGATCTCTCTGTGATGGAACAGAGCTGTGTTGCATGCCCACCTCTACACCAATCCCTGCCAAGGGAATGAGAATCACCAGAATTCACTGAATCAAGTTTTACCTTAGAGTAGGAATAAGGTTCCCTTCTGAAAAGCCAGGTATAGAGCTGGTGGACACTAAGCAAAATTGAGGCTCTGGCAAGAAATAAAGGAAAAGTGGGTGCTCAAAAGGTTATCAACAGTATTTGCTATAGCGTGTAGGCCACAACATAACATCATCTTTAAGACAAAACTGTTTGTATAAGCTCTCTCTCTCTCTCTCTCTCTCTCT
>NW_005357410.1:0-505 GCF_000412655.1 Myotis brandtii | reverse complement strand
AGTTCTATATAATAAAAGGGTAATATGCAAATTGTCCAAACAGTGAAAGGACTGACCACTAGGGGGCAGACACTCAACGCAGGAGCCACAAGCCGGGCTGATGGTGAGCGTAGTGGTGGTGGCGGGAGCCTCTCCCACCTCTATAGCAATGCTAAGGATGTCTGACGACTTAGGCCCACTCCCCACAGGCCTAAGCTGTCAGTCAGACATCCCCTGAGGGCTCCCAGAGCGAGAGGGCACAGGCCGGGCTGGGGGACCCCCTCCCGCCCCCCCGAGTGCACAAATTTTTATGCACCGAGCCTCTAGTCCTATATAAAGATGTAATATGAAATGGTTATTACACCGTGAAGCATAATGACCTACCGCATAATGACCAGATCACAGATCAGCAAGAGGGTGGGGCAGCGAGCTACAAGTGGGCGGTGGAGCGCTACAGGAGCGGGCAGGGCAGCAAACAAGTGGGAGGTGGAGCGCTACAGGAGCGGGCAGGGCAACAAGTTAGGGG
>NW_005357409.1:0-317 GCF_000412655.1 Myotis brandtii | reverse complement strand
AAAGAGAGAGGACCCAAATAAACAAAATCAGAAATGAAAGAGGTGAAGTAACAACTGATCCCATGGACATACAAAGGATTATTAAAAAAAATACTAAGAACAACTCTACTCCAACAAACCGGACAACCTCGATGAAAGGGACATATTCCTAGAAAAAATACAACCTTTCAAAACTCAATCAGCAAGAATCAGAAAACCTGAATAGGCCGATAACTACTGATGAAAGTGAAGCAGTAATCAGAACACATCCAGATGGCTTCACAGGGGAGTTTTATCATTCTTCAAAGAAAAACTAAAACCTACCCTCCTCAGACTAT
>NW_005357408.1:0-2563 GCF_000412655.1 Myotis brandtii | reverse complement strand
TGGGCAAAGCCTACAGACGTTTCCATATGACACGTGCAACTCTCTAGCTTCCAATTTCCTGGCTCCTGCTGGTGCTCAGAAGGCCAGGGGGGCACTGGAGGGGGAACAGGGGCAGGAGGGTGCTGGCAGGAGCCTGGCCCTGTCGCAAACCCTCAGAAGGCTTCTCTGTGTGTCTCCTCCCAGTGGCCGCTGCTTCCTCCATCGCTACCCCACAGGGAAGTGAAAACAGCTCATTATCTATTTATTTTACAAAGTGCTGCCCTTGGTGTTCAAATCGCCTCAGGGCACAGAGCATGCCATTTAAAACAATTAAAAGACATAAAACAGAATTGGTGACGGCCAGCAGTTCTTTACATTCAGCAATAAAATGCCAGTTTGAGGAGCCCTGGCTCGCCCTGTGCAGATCACCTGCGGGGGCTCTGTCCACGGGAGGGGCAGGGAGTGATTCTCCTGCAGCCTCGGTCTGAGCTGCTTGCTCACCAAGCCCGGGTGCTCCCACCACCGTCCTTCAGACTTTCCCCTCTGAGTTGTGATGACTCAGCTCAGGCCTTATCCACTCATTCGTTTTCTTCCTGCGTCGGGCTGGGGAGGCTTCAGGAGGCCTGCAGCGTCCTGACGAGGGACAGAGGGGCAGGTTTGTTCCAGGTGCCTCACATGGGGGGCCAGCTTAGCTGTTAGCGTGTCACTGCGTGGGCCTAGTCGGTAGTTGGTGAGCAAATAAGAATATTGACAGTGACAATATTAATAACAAGAGCTGAGCCTGACTGGGGCTTCTGCTATGTGAAGGGAGGAATGTTGACTCATTGCTAAGGTGGCTTCAGCTTCGAAAGATGTGTGGTTAGAACCAGAGGGGCGGAAACCAGGCAAAAGCAGCCACATTACCCAGGTTGGAAGAGAACTTTGGAAAAGGAAAGGACCACGTGAAGTCATCTCAGCTTGAATGAGGGTCGAGGTGCAGCTGGGGCTCCTGCAGCGAGAAATAGAGACACGCTAATTGCAGGTAGGTTTGCCCAAAGTCTGAGCTATGACCCCAGCTTCTTCAGTGCCTGCGTGGCCTTGAAAGTCACTTTACTTCTCTAGAGGTTAGTGCCCACACGACAAAATGGAGGAATTGGCCTAATCCCCTTTTAATGCTGTGTTATAGGTTTCTGAGTTTCAGAACTCAATCACGGGCAAGCACTTACTGACCACGTTCTACCTGCCAGGCACCTGCAGAGATCTCTCAGGGAAAAACACATCTTCTCATCTCCCAGTATCACACAGGTTTCTCTCCAGTGGCTGCAGCCCATTTGCCTCTTCAAGGTAGGAGAGGGTAGGGGTGATGGGGGGCGAAGGGGGGTGGGGAGAAGAAGCATCCTTTGGCTCAATTATGCATTTATTGAGCACCAACCTCCCCCTCCCTCCGGGTTGGTGGTTGACATTCAGTAGCTGCTCCATTTGGTCCCCATGCAACCACGTTCTGAAATTCCCTGATCATGGCTCCACCTGAGGAGCAGCCCTGCCTCTCTCTGGCAGGAACGCGGTTTCCCTTCTAGTCCCGCTCTGGCCTTCCACCTTCCATCCTGCTGAGTGTCCCTCTGGCTGTGTTCATTGCTCCCTACGCCCAGGGTTATTCAGCTGTTTTCCTCTGTCCCACAGGCTCTCTGTCACAGGAGGTCACAGCCCAATTCGAATCCCCTTTCCCTCTCCCTCTGTCCTATGCACTGAGCAGACGTGCATTTGGCATTTCAGCCACGGAAGTTGCCCGACCCCCTTCGCTCTTTCCTCAAATGGAAACCTCAATGGCTTTTGCAGAAAATTTTATGTTCTTTGCCATGTAAGTGCAACAGCTATTTGCTGAATAGTTATATATCATAAGTTCAGTTTTGTCATGCCCTCAAGAGGCTTATCATGCGGTTGGTGAAATAAACAGACACACGTGAAACCGTTTGAACACAGCAAAGCACTGTGATGTCGTCAGTATTATCATCAGGTGCCGAAATGTGTGGTACTAGAATCCCACCGCTAACACTAGCAGTACATGCTGACCTGCCCGAGCACTTAGGCACATTTCATTTCAACCCCAGACTAGGCCTATGAGTTGGGTTTCATTGTCCCCATTTTACTCTTCAGCAAACTGAGTCACAGAGAATTTAACTGGCCTACAGTCTCATGGATGGTAAGACAACACAGCTCTTTCCAACTCAAAAGTATGTACATTTAAAACCCTAACTCCACCGCTACTCTCTCAGCTCCATGAAGGTGGGGTCTAGATGCTTTGCTCATGGCTGTTTTCCAGGACCATTTCCCCAATGTTTACCATAATAAATGCTCATTTAAGAAAAAAAAATATAGGGTGTCCCAAAAATGTATACACACGCTTTGAATAATTATAAAGGCGGTATTTGTTAAAATATACTAGTATTTCATTTTCACAATTGAGCTATCAGCTGTTACAGTGTGTATACATTTTTTGGCACACCCTATAGACCTCTATCTATCTATCTGCCTATCTACACACACATACATACATATTGCATGCTGCATCTCTTATCAACAGAAAGGACAAAATGGTCTGTTTCCT
>NW_005357407.1:0-1664 GCF_000412655.1 Myotis brandtii | reverse complement strand
TCTAGTCTATATCTATACTAGTAAAAGCCTAGGTGGTGTCTCACCCTCGTGACATCATAAGATCTCCACCCCCATGTTGTCACAAGATGGCCGCCCCATGTCATTACAAGATGGCCACTCCATGTCATTACAAGATGACCGCCCCATGTCATCACAAGATGGCCACCACAAAGATGGTTGCCCCATGTTGTCACAAGATGGTCACCCCCACCTCATCACAATATGGCCACCCCCATGTCGTCACAAGATGGCCACCACAAGATGGCGGGCTGGGGAGGGCAGTTGGGGGCAATCAGGCTAGCAGGGTAGGGCAGTTGGGGGTGACCGGGCCTGCAGGGGAGGGCAGTTAGGGGCAATCAGGCTGGCAGGGGAGGGCAGTTGGGGTGATCAGGCCAGCAGGCGAGGGCAGTTGGAGGATCGGGCTGGCAGGCAGAAGCATTTAGTGGCAATCAGGCAGGCAGGCGAGCAGTTAGGAGCCAGCATTCCCAGATTGTGAGAGGTATGTCCAACTACCTGCAGTCAGACATCCCCTGACTGGTCCCAGATTGGAGAGGGTGCAAACTGGGCTGAGGGACACCCCCCAGTGCACGAATTTTGTGCACCGACCTCCAGTTCTAATATATAAAAACCCTGGGTCTCTCATGACCAGAGGCTCGACCAAGTGGAAGTCAGTCCTGCAGTCAGGGCTGGGTTGCTGTGGTGACCCAGCACTGACTGATATGGCTACAGGAGCGGTGACCCAGCACTGATTGCTATGGCTGCAGGAGCGGTGACCCAGCATTGACTGCTGAGGGGGCTGCGAATCAGCCCCGGAGAGAGACCTGAAGAGAGAAGCAGGGTCTGATCCATAGCCTATGTGGCAGTGTTGATCAGCACTTGCCTCTCTCATTCTCTCCAGGGCTCCACTAGGGCTGCTGATCAGCCCTACCTTTCTGATCAGGCTCTGTTGATAGGCTCAGAGACACTGACTGGCATAGAAACTGACCAATCAAAACAAAATCTGGGTGAAGTGTGAGAAGCCAATGGCTGCCTAGGAGATGGAGCTTTTGATGTTGACTGGCATAGAAACTGGCCAATCAGAACAAATCTGGGTGAACTGTGAGGAGCCAATGGCTTCCTTGGAGGTGGAGCTTTTGATGCTGACTGGCATAGAAACCAACCAATCAGAACCAAATTGGCCAGCAGAGGAGGGAAGCTGTGGGCAAGATCAGGCTTCCAGGGGAGGGCAGTTAGGGGCAGATCAGGCCAACAGGGGAGGGCAGTTAGGGGTGATCAGGCAGGCAGAGGCAGTTAAGAGCAATCAGGCTTGCAGGGAAGAGCAGTTGGGGGTGAGATCAGGCCGGCAGGGACGGGAAGTTAGGGGTGATCAGGCTGGCAGAGGCAGTTGGGGGAGAGATCAGGCCGGCAGGGAAGAATATTGGGGGCGAGATCAGGCTGGCAGGAGAGGGCAGTTAGGGGCGATCAGGCAGGCAAGCAGAGGCAGTTAAGGATGATCAGGCAGGCAGGCAGAGAGGTTAGAGGCGATCAGGCAGACAGGCAGAGGCAGTTAGGGTTGACCAGGCAGGCAGGTGAGCGGTTAGGAGCCAGTGCTCACAGTGTGTGAAAGGGATGTCCGACTGCCAGTTTAGGACATCCCCCAAGAGGTCCCCGATTGGAGAGGGTGC
>NW_005357406.1:0-899 GCF_000412655.1 Myotis brandtii | reverse complement strand
AGAAGCGTGCTCTTTGATGTTGGTTTTTTCCTCTAAAGGTTCCTTTTGAAGGGGATTCCTGAGTCCTTTGTTCCATGTAGAAATCTGTCGTCTGCCATTTGTTCTTAATCCTTTGGGTTAAACATAGTAAGTTGTCTTACCAACACCTCACACTTCCCCTAATGCCTCTCATGTCAGGGTGGTGTTTGAAGGTTATGAAGATTCTTTTTAGTAGTTTAGAACTTAACTACCTTTACTTCATAATCATGGCGGAGCTAGAGAACCCAGATGACACCTAAACTACAGTGGGACAATGCTGGTAACCAGGTGGGGCCACTGAGGACTTAGCTGGCCAGGTCAGATATGCAAGTACCATGTGAGATATGCAAGTACCATGTGAGATCTGTGAGTATCCGTGTCCAACAGGAAGTGTTTCTTCTTGTCTCCCCCTTTGCAGGAGGCCCTCTTCGTCGCTCGCTTTAGCCCCCCAAGCTGTGGGGTGCAGGTGAACAGACTGTGGTACAAGCCCGTGGAGCAGTTCGTCTTACCAGAGGTATGGGCGGGGGGAGAAGGGGGGATGGAGCACCCACGCAGCCTTCGCACACTGGGCTGGGCTTGGGGCAGGCACTGCTATTCTGTGGGTCAGGAGAGCTCTCCAAGGTGCTAGGGGGTGAGGCCACAGCAGGGTGGACTGAACAGTTGAACTCTGCAGACTCCAGGGAGCGAAGCCATGCCTCCGAGCCACTCTGCAAAGCGTGGCCTGTTACCATGGTCTCAGTGGTGAGCGGGGAGCCGCGTGGCTGTGTGAATGACAGAGGACAGTAACGGAGTCATAGAAAGATCTGATACAGGGACCATCTGTCAGAGGCCTTGCATTCCAAACAGGTTAGTTTGACAACAGAAAAATAAACAGGAAATGT
>NW_005357405.1:0-747 GCF_000412655.1 Myotis brandtii | reverse complement strand
AGAGTCAGTGGATTATTTTGAATGTTACTTTTAAACCAAATTTTGGTAACTAAAGAAGAATGCAAGTGTAAAAGGGGGGAAAGCGGTAACAATTTGACTTCAATGTTAAAGGGTTTGTTCCAGTAGATAAGATTTCAGTTGGCTAAGGTGAACTGCTAGCTCACTAGATTACTTACCACTTCTTTTCTTACTACCAATCACTGGGTTTTGAGGCAAGAGAGTGACTAGTCCAGGGGTGGGCAAACTTTTTGACTCGAGGGCCACAATGGGTTCTTAAACTGGACTGGAGGGCCGGAACAAAAGCATGGATGGAGTGTTTGTGTGAACTAATATAAATTCAAAGTAAACATCATTACATAAAAGGGTACGGTCTTTTTTTTTTTTAGTTTTATTCATTTCAAACGGGCCGGATCCGGCCCGCGGGCAGTAGTTTGCCCAAGGCTGAACTAGTCCTATCACCAATTCATTATTTAAATTCTTTTGATCCCTTCATCCCCCCCCCCCCTTTTGCTGAATATGTACAGTGGAACCTTGTTTCTCGAATGTCTCCCATCTCGAACAATTTGCTTCTCAATCTGACAACCCTTTCATGCTTAAACCTATATGATCAGTCATGCATCTGTGAGGTGACAAAAAAAGGAGAGAATGTGTGGGAATACAAGTCAGTTTACCAACGCTAAAATCTCAGTATACTGTGAATATTTTTGTGGTTTTTTGCTTTTGTTGCTGCTTATAATTATTAAATTT
>NW_005357404.1:349-783 GCF_000412655.1 Myotis brandtii | reverse complement strand
TTTCAGAGAGGAAGGGAGAGGGAGAGAAATATAGAAAGATCCACGATGAGAGAGTCACAGATCGGCTGCCTCCTGCGCCCCCACTGGCGCCTGGGACGGACCCACAACTCAGAACCCGACCCCCTTTGGTTCGAGGCGGAGGCTCCGACCATCAGACACCGGCCAGGCCCAGGTGTAGCTTATTTAGTGACTGACGCGCGGACATCTGCTTTGACTTAGTTTTGCGGCTCCGGCCCGGTCAGCTCATGAGTTGGGTCAGGTCCAGGGAGGACCTGTGACCAGGTAAGTCTGCCCCTCCCTCTGCCCTTCGCCCTCTGCTCCCACCTTCCCCACCTGCCCCACCTGCCCCACCTGTCCCAGCCAGAGGTCTGGGAAGAGCCTCCTGCTGACCACGGGCTGCGATGCTGCTGACGGCCACACGGGGGCAGCAGAGC
>NW_005357404.1:0-275 GCF_000412655.1 Myotis brandtii | reverse complement strand
GTCACCTGACCCCTGTCCCAGGTCCCCTGACCCCCTCCCGCCGGGCTGAGCTCACCACAATAGCACGGCCATGGGGCTGAGCTGTCTGTGCCTGGGGAGCATCCACCCCCAGGACAGTGTTTGGAGACCTGCGGGGGGGGGGGGGGGGGGGGCGGTCACTGGCTCCTGGACACTGAGATGGGTGCTTGGGGCACAGCTTGGGGACCACACTCCTGGTCCCCTGTCCTGTCCTGGGACGCAGTGGGGCAGGAGGCGGGTGCCTGGTGCCTGCCAGG
>NW_005357403.1:0-897 GCF_000412655.1 Myotis brandtii | reverse complement strand
CACGTATGCCACACTTCCTCTTGACAGTAGAGTGGGCATCAAGAATATAGGGTAGGAAGAGATGTTTGCCAGAAAGGGAGTGTGAGTAATTTGATATGGTCCTGTCAGGCATTACCTTTGTAGTTGCTCAGATTGTTCCTCAAAGATACCAAGAACATGACATGACACTGCATCCCTACAACCAAAATCCCAGGGTGCTTGAGGCCATAGCTTTGTACTACCTGGTGCACATAGTTCTTTGAACAACACTTCTCTCACACAGCTTCATTCCCAGAGGCACAACTTCAAAGGTAACACTAATTTGCCATGGTGAGGACCGGTTGTTTCCTAATTATCTTATTTTCCAAAATTATAGATTACCGCCTCCATAATCCGTTTCTCTCTTAGCCTTCTCCCTTACCCATGCCTGTGGAGATTTTCGAGACTGGGTACCACTGATGTATACTATCTCATTCCTAACAATCAGTGTGTCACCCCCAACCAAAGGAAGGAGGGTAAATAAATGTCATCTATGCCCTGAACCTGGTATGTAGCACCAAAACACCCCCGTTTTGCCGAACCGGTTTGGCTCAGTGGATAGAGCGTCGGCCTGGGGACTCAAGGGTCCTAGGTTCGATTCCGGGCAAGGGCATGTACCTTGGTTGCGGGCACATCCCCACTGGGGGGCGTGCAGGAGGCAGCTGATCGATGTTTCTCTCTCATTAATGTTTCTAACTCTCTATCCCTCTCCCTTCTTCTCTGTAAAAAATCAATAAAAAATATTAAAAACAAACAAACAAACAAACAAAAAAAAAAACAAAACACCCCCGTTTTTAGGCAATTACCCCCAAATCACCCTTATTTTATCATCCAGACTCCAGGAGAAATGAACTCTCCCTTCATTCATTCTTGTTTTTT
>NW_005357402.1:0-1474 GCF_000412655.1 Myotis brandtii | reverse complement strand
AAATTCAGCCATCATTAAATACATTTCTAATTTCCTTTTTCTATAAAATGTAACACACCTTCCAGTCTTCATAATTCCCCCAAAAAGGGCAATCAGCTGCAAAACTTGAAAACAACCGTGAAGGGTGCACCTAGTGGCCAACATGGGGACCTACACCTGAAAGCTCCCTTTCTCCTGTGGAGACAGGGCTGAGAGCTTCCAACATCTGAACATACAAGAAGAAAGCCCTGAATCTGTTGTGCTGTTATTTGCTGTTTTTGTTTCCTAATTACCCTAGTCCAGATGCACCAATGATGCAATTTATATGCAAAAAAATCCATACTGAAGGCACAGGGATTTCACTCTTTCCCAGGAAGAACTGTAAAAGGATTCTAATATTTGCTCTGTGGAGAAAAACATCCTCGATCTAGAAATAGGTCACAGTTAGAAGATTTCTGAGTCAGGGGAAACTTGACATCTTTTTTCAGATAAGCTCAAAATCTGGGAGAAGGAATAAGGGTTAAATAAAGTAGAAAGATAGTAATATCAATACCTGTGTTAAGGAGCATATTTAGTTTTCTAAGCGTAATCCTAGTGAATTCCACAAAGGACTCAGTAAGTGCTTACGGGATTGATCATCAAGGTAGCTCACTTTGTCTTCTGAACAACCTGATTAAGTAGAAAGGGCAACGAATATCTCCATTTCACATATGTGAGAAATGAATTGCAAAGACAGAGGTTATTTTATGACTTCAACATGAACAGATAAACATTGATAAACAGCCCTGGCTGATGTCTCAGTTGGTTGGGTGTCGTCCCATGCACCAAAAGGTTGCCAGTTCAATTCCTGGTCAAAGCACATGCCGGGTTTCAGGCTCCACCCCCAGTAGGGGGTGTGCAGCAGACAGCCAATACATGTTCCACTCTTACATTGATGTTTATCTCTCTCTCTCTCTCCATCTCCCTTCTCTCTCTCTACAAACCAATAAAATATATTTTTAAAAATTGGATGTTTAATCCATTAGGCAAGATTCTATTTGTTAGTAAAATGACTTGATTCTCTCTCTCTCTCTCTCTCTCTCTCTCTCTCGTTCTGTGTATGGGTGTGTGTGTGTAGGAGATGGGCATTGTGATTGTGTTTTGTGTGTCTTTGTTTTTGCCTCGAACCAATGCGTTAAATTAAGTTTGTTATTTTGATTATTGTCTCAACTAACTATATTTTATGGATGGAAACTACCTGTATATGTCACGAATTCATCACAGAACTACTTCTGCTAAACCTGGTTATACCTCTGAATCCTTCTCAACACAGTTTGCTGGGTAAAATTACTGTGTGAATAAAATTTGCTATCAAGTAAAGAAGCATAGTTTTGTGTGTTTCTTAACCAAGATAGGGTGAAAATTAGACTTCTACTTACTCTGAGAACAAGACAGAAACATGAAGTTTTCTATAAACTGTGTTAAAAGTTACTCAGGCCCAATCACCATGCAGCCC
>NW_005357401.1:0-740 GCF_000412655.1 Myotis brandtii | reverse complement strand
GTGGGTGGGGGCCGATCTGGGGTCAGGCTGGCTGTGGCAGGGGCTGTGGGAGGTTGAGGTACAGCAGGTTGCACACTGTCCAGCCTCTGTGGAGACGTGGCGTCGGGCCTGAGCCTGCACCGCTGCCTCTGTGGCTGCCTCTGCGGAAGAGGCAGCACTGGGACCCGGACCGCACAGCTCCCTCCCCCGCTGCCTCTTCGGAAGGGGCCCTGACACTGGACTGGCCTGCGCTGTGGCCTCTCCCGGGCTGCCTCTGTGGAAGGGCCCATGTCGAGGCCTCTCCCACGCCGCCTCTGAGAAAGGAACGGTAGCAGCAGCGCTCCTGCTCCCACTCCAGTGGTGGCGCTTCTCCTGCACCGCCAGCCCTCAGCCTTCACAGCTGCTATGGCTTTGTCCAGATGGACATCAGGAAGATGTCCAGTCAATTAGCATATTACCCTTTTATTAGTATAGATAAGTCTTCTGTGTTATATGTTGTAGCATCCTAAATGTAAAATTCTTAAATTGTGACACATTATTTTTAATATAGAAGAGATAATAAGTTCATTTTTGAAATTGTTGCAAATTCAAAATTGGTAGGGCCATGAAATTAATGAAGTTTTTTTGTATTCATCTCTGTGTACTGACCATTATTGCATTATACTTTCTTCAAGTTTCAAATGAAGGGTTGGATCAAGATGCTCTTAAAGGGGGCCTTTCAGTGTAAGCACATCTATGAATGTGTTGATAATAGTGTTGTA
>NW_005357400.1:10745-11655 GCF_000412655.1 Myotis brandtii | reverse complement strand
ACTGATGAGCAAAAATAGAGACAGAGGCAGAGCAACAACGAACAGACTGTCAAACTATAGCAGGAAGGCCGGTGAGGGTTGGGCTGTGGGTAAGAGATCAACCGAAGGACTTGTATTCATGCATATAAGCATAACCAATGGACACAAGACACTGGGTGGTATGGGAGGCTAGGGGAAGGTCAAGGGGAGAAAAAAGGAGACATATATAATACTCTTTGTAATACTTTAAGCAATAAAACCATTATTTAAAAAAGAAAAAAAATGTATTTTCTCTAATAAAAAATAGACTGGAAAAAAATGTCACATTATGAGTACTGCTTGCCTCTACAAGGATGCAGAGAGAAAAGGAAACCCTTCTGCATTTTTGGTGGGAATCTAAATGGTACAGTCAGTATGGAAAACTGTATAGAGGTTCCTAAAACAATTAAAAATAGAACTACGATCTGATGCAGCAATTTTACTTTTAAAGAAAACAGAAAAAAAAGACTGGAAGAAAATATGTCATGTTATTAGTGCTTGCTTTTGGATGGTGCAATAATGAGTAGGTTTTTCTCTATGAGTGTGTTTATTTTTTTCAAGAAAATATATAGCCCAATTAAAAAATTGGCAAAGGACCTGTATAGATATTTTCCAAGAAGACATACAAAAGGCCAACTGGTACATGAAGAGGTATTAAACATCACTAATCACCAATGACCTATAAATAAAACCACAATATCACCTCACACCTACTGGAATGATTATTATTAAAAAGACAAAAAGCAAGTGTTGACAAGGATGTAGAGAAAAGGAAACCATTCTTCATTTTTGGTGATAATCTAAACTGGTACAGCAAGTTTGGAAAACAGTATGGAGTTCCTCAAAATATTAAAAATGGAACTACCACCTAATCCAGCAATTACATATATGT
>NW_005357400.1:0-4714 GCF_000412655.1 Myotis brandtii | reverse complement strand
AAAAATAAAAAAATAAAAAATAAAAAAAAAGAATAGTTACTATCTTATAGGGATGTTATGAGGTTCAATTAGATAATGTATTCAATGTGCTTAACATGGTTCCTGGTGCATTCTGTTAGCATTCACTAAGTGTTATACATGTTTATTATTCTGTATTTTACAAAATTTCCATAATGAAAATGAATTTTTAATACCCAGGAAAAATATTTAAATTATTAAAAATGAATTTTAAAATAAATTGCTACATCACAGCCCTGAAGTAAAGCACAACTGTTGGTAAATCCTGGTGACAAATAGGCTCCGTATTCATGTTAATTAGCATGGGGTTAATTGAAAAAGCCTTTGAAGTTCTCCTCAGCACCACGTCCTCTCCCTCAACCTGGTTTTCCACACATTGGCCTTCCTCAAAAGGCTTCTTTGAAGTATGGTATGTTTTTACTTCCTCTGAGGAGAAGCCAGAATGACTTCTCCCTGGCTTCTGGATGCAAGCTGAAGTGCTCTGTGCTTTTCATATTTCTCAGTGTAGGTCACACCACCGACATCATTTATAAAAAGTGAAAAAGTGAGGGTATCCAAGCTGGCAGCAGAGTAGATGGAAGTTATACTCACCTCCTCCTAGGACAAAATCAAAACTAAATTATAGAACAATCAACCTGAATAACCAACTAATGATCAGTTGAATGGAAGTCTGATATCCAAGGATTTACTGAAGAAGTCACACTGAGACTGACAGGAAGGGCAGAGGTGAAAAGGGCTGACCCTACACCCACACGCAGTAGCTGAGAATCAGGAAGGATATCTTAGTTGCAAAGGTCCTTCCTTAAAAGGAAGTGTGTCCATCCCAAGCCAAGCTCCCCAGCCTAGAGTGCCAGTGTTGGGAAGAGGGGCCCATACAACATTTGGCTATGAAAATCATTAAGGAGTGCATCCACCAGGGTGAGATGGGAATATGTTAGAAACCCAGGCACCCTCTTAAAGGGTCAATGCACAAATCCTAGTCCTCGGTTCTGGCGGAGGGACAGCAGCCCAGAGTGCAACATCTGTATGCCCTCACAGGAAAGTGTCTATTCATGTGCGGTTAGCCACCCACTGCCGATACTATCATGAGAGTACACCAAGGAATGCAGAGGGCTGATGCACCTTAGGCATTAGCAGGTCTAACACCAAGCACCATTGTTCATTTTGAGATAGTGGTGTCTCGAAGCAACTTCCTGACATAATAGCCTCAAAGTAAATGATTATTGGACCTTACTGATCTTTATTGACCTTAGAGATGGTCTGTCTTCTACCTGTTTGCTGTGCCTTACTGGGGGCAAGATGTGTATCTAAAGCTGAATAAAAAGCAGACAAGGCAAGGTTTCAGCGTGCTTCTCCAAGAGAGAGGTCTCCACCAGGCCCCCCATGCCTTCTAAATTCATATTTCTTGTATAGTATTTTCATTTGTGTGTTGGCCCCTCCTCAGATCCTGACCCCTAGCCGTGCAGGTTGCGGTATTCATGGATAGGAAAAATTGACATAGTTAAACTGGTCAGTTCACTTGAAGTAATATACAGATTTAATGCAATCCCCATCAAAATACCAATGATATCTTTGAAAGAAATAGAACAAAAAATCATTAAATTTGTATGGAACCTCGAAACACCCCAAATAATAATAATAATAATAATAATAATAATAATCAGGAAAAAAAGAATGAAGATTCAAGTATCATACTCCCTGATTTCAGATTGTAATAAAAAGCTAGATTACCTGTGCAGTATATGGGCAACTGTGGAAAACAATATGGAATTTCCTCTAAAAATTAAAAATGGAACTCCCATTTGACCCAGTGATCCTACTTCTGGAAATATGTCATAATCATCCTGAAACACCAAACAGAAAAAAAATATATGCACCCCTATGTTCCTAGCAGCATTATTTACAATAGCTAAAACCTACAAACAGCCCAAATGCCCATCAGTAGGTGAGTGAATAAAAAATATGTGGTGCATTTACACAATGGAATAATACAAAGAACTTTTACCCTTCATGATGGCATGGATGGACCTGGAGATTATTATGCTAAACAACGTAAGCCAGTCAGAGAAAGACCAATGTCACATGATCACACTTATATTTGAAATCTAATGAACAAAATAAATAGACAAACAAAATAGGACCAGAGGCATGAACACTTGGAACAGACTGACAGATCTCAGAGGGGAAGGGTGTTGGAGGGATGGGAAGATATATATATATCCCATGGACACAGACAATAATGTGGTGAAGGCCTGGGAGGCTGGGTGGAGGTGGGCAAAGGGGTGGAAATGGGGGACATCTGTAACAGTGTCAACAATAAAAGATAGATTTCCAAAAACACTAATGATTCTTTCCATATTTTCAGGGTAAGTGTGCAAAAAAATAGAAGAAAACTTGCTTTAAAAGAAAAAGAAAACCTTTCTTATTTACAAACTAAAAAATAGCTACATTAATCAAAACAGTATGGTACTGGCAGATAAACAGACACACAGACCAATGGAATGAAATTGAGAGCCCAGAAATAAAGCCACAAATATATGGGCAACTGATTTTCAACAAAAGAGCCAAAAACATACAATGGAGGAAAGAATGCCTCTTTCAATAAATGGTGTTGGGAAACTTGGAAAACTACATGTGAAAGAATGAAACTAGACTGCTGATACCATACACAGAAATTAACACAATGTGGACTAAATATTTGAATATAAGACCTGAAAAAATTAAATACATAGAAGAAAACATAAGTACTAAACTTATGGACCTTGATATTAGAAAATATTTTGTAAACTTGACCCAACAAGCAAGGGAAATAAAAGCAAAAATAAAAAAACAAACAAAAAGGATTACATTGCACTGTCCAGGTGGCTTAGTGTATGGGAGGCAACTACTTGATGTTTGTCTCTCACATTGATCTCTCTCTCTCTCTCTCTCTCTCTCTCTCCTCTCTCTCTCTCTCTCTCTCTCTCTCTCTTTCTCTCTCTCTCAAAATCAATAAAAACATGTCCTCGGGTGAAGATTTAAAAAAAAAGAAAAATTGAATTATATTAAACTAAAAAGCTTGTGCAAGCAAAATAAACCATCAACAAAAAACAAAGTCAACCAGTCAACCAAGGAAATGAAAGATATTTGCAAATAATACCTCCAATGAGGGGCTAATATCCAAAATGTTAAAGGAACCCATAGAACTCAACAGCAATAAAACGAACAATCCAATTAAAATGTGCAGAATATCTGAACACACTTTTCTCTGATTTTTTTCAGTGGATCTGGTAGGTAGGAGAGCTTAAGCAACTTATCCAGGAGTAGCTGGGAGTCTCCACAGTCTGGAGTTTTGCCTAGGGCTGGAAGATGACAGAGTAAAGCTGGTGGGAACCCACAGAGATTGATTAATTCCTTATGGAGATATTCCTTCAGGAAAAATGGGTTTCTGAAACCAGAAAAAGGATAACATAATAAAATAACAGGTTTGGGAACATAGTTGCCTGGGTTCAAATCCCATTTCTCCCATTTACTATCTCTGTAACTATGGGCAACTACTTTATCTGTTGGGCCCTCAGTTTCCTAAAGTTAATGGAAGTGATTAAGAGCACATATCTCACAGGGCTGCTTTAAGTATGAAGTAAATTCTAAACCATTTAGAAGACTGCCCACCACATAGTAAGTGCATAAAAAGTATTAGTAATAATTATTAAATTTTATAGTTGTGGTTATTATTATTATTATTACTAGAGGCCCTGTGCATGAAATTCGTGCATGGGGGGCAGGGTCCCTAAGCCCAGCCTGCACCCTCTCCATTCCGGGCCCCCTCAGGGGATGTCCAACTGCTCTATGGGATCGGGCCTAAACCGGCAGTCAGACATCCCTCTCATAATCTGGTACCGCTGGCTCCTAATCGTTCACCTATCTGCCTGCTTGGTCACCCCTAACTGTCCTCCCCTGCAGGCCTGGTCACCCCCAACTGCCCTCCCCTGCAGGCTTGGTTGCCCCTAACTGCTCTCCCCTGTTGGCCAGGTCGCCCCTAACCACCTCTGCCTCAGCCCCCGCCACCATGGTTGTTTTCAGAAGGATATCTGGAAGGATGTCCAGAAGATGTCTGGTCTAATTAGTATATTACCCTTTTATTAGTATAGACTAGTGGCCCTGTGCACGAAATTTGTGCACATTAAAATGGAATTAATTAGGAGAAATATTTTAATATTGCCATTTGCCCTTTCTCTATAATAGAAGTGTCAGAGATGAAAGAAAATTACTAAATTGTATATGAAAATTTCCCTCCTGTCAGAGTCTGAGGCACACCGCAGGACCTAGAGTCAAGTTCATGCCCACCACCTGCATGCGCTTTCGAAAACTCAAGAGACCCAGACCCGACTGGCCCCATCCCATCAAGCACCTCCAGGCAGGGGGGCATAGCCTCAGGTCCCCCGGCCCAGCACCAGGTGGGCGGCACAGTCTCAGGACCCCCATCAAGCCCCTCTGGGTGGAGGGCTTGGTCTGGGGTCCCCTGGCCCAGTGCTGGGATGGGGGGAACAGCTTGAGGTCCCCCGTCAAACCCCACTGGGCAGGGGGCACAGCCTGAGGTCTCCCGGCCTGGCGTCAGGGGCACAGCCTGAGGTCCCTGTCAGGCCCCAAGGGGTGAGGGGTGTGGCCTGAGGTCTCCTGGGCCCCAGCCAGGCACCATGCAGCCTCAGGTCCCTGC
>NW_005357399.1:0-840 GCF_000412655.1 Myotis brandtii | reverse complement strand
CAAATCGACCAAATGGTGGAATGACTGATCGCTATGATGTGCACTGACCACCACAGGGCAGAGGCTCAACTCAGGAGCTGCCCCCTGGTGGTCAGTGCGCTCCCACATGGGGAGCACCACTCAGCCAGAAGCCCTGAGCCAGGTCATGGCTGGTGAGCGCAGCGGTGGTGGCCGGAGCCTCTTCCCCCGAGGGATCCCGGACTGCAAGAGGGTGCAGGCTGGGCTGAGGGACCTCCCCACTCGAGTGCACAAATTTCGTGCACTGGGCCTCTAGTTGTTTATATTTTCAAAGATTCCATCTGGATCTGGGGAGGCCTCCCCAACAGAGGGGTCAGCCTCCAGTGCCACATTCTCCTGTGGAAATATATCAAAGTGGGTTCCCTGGGGGACAGATTCCACTCGTCTTGTCAGCCAGGAGCTGATGTGGCACTTGGGAGAAGCTGTGGGCCAGAGGACACCACTCTCTGGGTATTTTTGAGAGGTCAGGATCCAGCCTATAGGTGAACTGACCTTTGCTTTGACTTTTGTAAAACCAGTCTGCTGAGCATCTCCCCGAGAGCAGTGAGCCCTGCAATGTCACAGCACAGCCGAGAGAATTCCAGTGAGCCCACTGGGCATGCCCCTCCTTAGCTGTTCCTCAGGCTCTCCAGTTCCTGCTGCCTTGGGCAGGAGGCCCTGAGAGGAAGAAAGCTGAGGGCTTGGCCTATAATCTCTCCTCTTGACCTAGTGTTTACACAGCGGAGTAGAAAGTGCTAGAAATGCCTCCCCTTTTACAAAATGATATTGTAACACATGTGTATATGTTTTAAAAGTATTACATAGGGCCCTGGCTGGTGTGGC
>NW_005357398.1:0-750 GCF_000412655.1 Myotis brandtii | reverse complement strand
ACCTAAATAGACACTTCTCCAAAGTGGACATACAGAACGCCAAAAACATATGAAAAAATTCTCAAAGTCACTGATCATCCGAGAGATGCACATCAAAATGACAATGAGGTACTATCTCACACCTGTCGGAATGGCTGTCATCAACAAATCAACAAATGACAAGTGTTGGTAAAGATGTGGAGAAAAGGGAACCCTAATATACTGTGGTGGGAATGCAGACTGATGCAGCCACTGTGGAAAACAGTATGGAGTTTCCTCAAAAAATTAAAAAGTTAACTCCCATTTGACCCACTAATCCCACTTCTGGGAATATATCCCAAGAAATCAGAAACACCAATCAGAAAGAATATATGCACCCCCATGTTCATGGCAGCACAATTTACAATAGCTAAGATTTGGAAACAGCCCAAGTGCCCACCATCAGATGAGTGGATAAAAAACAAACAAACCCTGTGATACATTTACACAATGGAATACTATGCAACTCTAAAAAAGAAAGAACTCTTACCACTTGCAACAGCATGGAAGGACCTGGAGAGTATTATGCTAACCAAAATAAACCAGTCAGAGAAAGATAAGTACCACATGATCTCACTCATATGTGAAGTCTAATGAACAAAATAAACTAATGAATAAAATAGAACCAGAGACATAGAAGCATGGAACAAACTGAGGAATTTCAGAGAGAAGGTGGGGGTGGGAGGGAAGTGATGAACCAGGGAACTTATATGCATATATGCATAACCCATG
>NW_005357397.1:9060-9658 GCF_000412655.1 Myotis brandtii | reverse complement strand
CAGCCCTTAATAAGAAATATATGGTATATTTTGACTCTGTACAAAAAGTGTGTACTTGAACCAATATCTACTCCTATATGTGATACATTCAGATACATTTTGTTAAAAGTAATGTTGGCTTTGATTTCACAATTGATTTTATTACTCATGAATAGCTGGGGACCTCCAGTTTTAAAAACAGTGCTCTGGGGGTGATGGGTGTCTCTGCAGTACCAAATTGATGGAGGTTGTGGAACTGTGTTATCTACCCTGACTCGGGAGGACTTCGGGGAGAATCAGGGGGAAATGGTCATTCTTCCTTTCTCAGATTGACTGGATGGTGCCTGAGGCCCACAGACAGAACTGTAGGGAGAAAGGCAAGAAGGAGGTAGGTGTAAATCTGGGCCCTGTCCTGAGTGTCAATTGAAATGTTGGCCCAGCCGTTACTCTGTCAGTCCCCTGCAGTGCTGCCATCCCAATGGGCCCAGGCAGGAACTCTAACCCCATATCATTACCCATCATTACTGACCCCAGAGCTGCATCTAACTGGCCTGACACTACCCTACCTTTCCTTGTACCTGTTGCCTCTGATTCTCTCTAACCATCTCTGACCCCCAGG
>NW_005357397.1:5056-9002 GCF_000412655.1 Myotis brandtii | reverse complement strand
TCTGTGAGTGACCATGATGGGGGTCATGCTTAAGGCAACCGATGTGCATGATAAGCATTGGGGGGTGAGGGATGTCCTCACTGGGTGGAGCCTTTGCCACTGGAGGAGGTACGAAAGGTTGTGGAGGGAGGTTGTCTATAGAAGGTAAGTTATACAAAGTCTAAAGGGAGATGTAGTGGGACAGTGAAGGAAGTTAGGGATGGTAGCTGAGCTGGGGAGAGGAGAAATCCAGGAGAAGCTTCAGAGCTAGTAACTCACGTTTCCCTTGTCCTATGTATGCTTCGTCCAGGAGCCTGGATACATTTCATTTTTTAAAAAATTTATTTTATTGATTTTTTACAGAGAGGAGGGGAGAGAGTTAGAAACATCAATGAGAGAGAAACACCGATCAGCTGCCTCCTGCACACCTCCCACTGAGGATGTGCCCGCTACCCAGCTACATGCCCTTGACCGGAATCGAAGCCGGGACCCTTCAGTCCACAGGCTGATGCTCTATCCACTGAACCAAACAAGTTAGGGCCATGGGTCCATTTCTTAATCAGCACTGTCCATGCCTGTTCTTCCTCCCATGGCATGTAACTCTCACCACCTTCTACTATATTTACTGCCAACTTCACTGTATGTGGCCTGTGACCCTCTCCTCCCATGAGCTTCTTAGGTTACTGCCTACTAATTAGCATCTGCTGGCACCATACTCTGGTTCGATCTTGCCTTCAAGGTGGCTACTCTGTCAGTCATGTTTTCTTCCAGGTCCTGGTCATTGCTGCTGAAGTCCTGGCATTTCCACCCTCACACGCTGGCAGGCTTGGGACACATTTACCCTTAATCACATCTAGGCTGGTCCTGGAGACAAAAGTTCCTGGGACTGTGATATCTCAGGAAGGGTCTTGATGTTTTTGAATCCTCATCTTTTCCCATCAGTTATCCAGTAGTCAGTCATTGGTTCTCCCAAGGCACACCTTTGTGACAAGGCCAGAGGATGAGTTGAAAGCCTCACACATCCTTTGCAACCAGTGACTCCCCTTCCTACTCCATGAAGCAATAGGAGGGAGTGCAATGATTTCTTTTCCTGACCCTGATCTTTAACTTCAATCTTGACTTCACCCTTCTGCAATCTTCAGTAATCCTTGCCACCTGGGTCTAGTCAGTGTGTATCTCCAAACCTCTCTCTGTTAAAGGCTATCCTCATATCTCTCACTTAGAATGCTATAATTGTATAGACTTGATATATAGTGAGTCCCTGTGGGCTGCCCTTGGGCTTATGCCCAGTCCTTTTCATAATGCAAATGATAGGCTCCCTGCTGGGTGTGGATAGCTCCCTCATCTTATCATCCTGGGAAGATTTCCTAGGGAAGGTGGTATTGAAAATCTCTATATTTTATCAGGTAATATTGAGTCTCTAGTTTTCCAATAGTCCTCACAAAACTCACAAAGTAGCAGTAGAATTGTCATTGCCATATTTGTCCTTTTTGAGTCTGTGCAGGCTCAGGGTGCCCATGGGTATGAATATCAACCATGGCTTACAGAAAATAGACTTACTCCCAGTTAATCTCCCAGGGTCATCTATTCTCCCTTGGCTCTCTGAGGTGGGATCCTAATGGATGTTAGGTATCCAGACAGAAAATGCTCTGGACATACCTGTCAGGATTGGCGTGACTTGGACCCCTGTCAACTCTCAAGGAACATCAGCCCCCAGAGAAAAATCAGGGGTCTGTGTTCTGCAGCCCTATGATTTTCAGCTCTTTTTCTGTACCTTCTATCTAGCAGGCTCATGAAAGGAAGGACTGTCGTTATGTCGAGGCTTGTTTTAGGAGAATATAGAGACAGAACGATCAGCTGTGTTAACCCTTGAAGCTACACACCAAGATTTTCCACTAGACTTTCTGGATGCTCTCTTCTGATTTTACCTGCCTGTCTTATCCTATCTGCCCATGCCCATCTGCTTGAGCAAGTTCTTGCCTTATCCTTAATTCTGAGACTCCCATGTTCTAGACTGATGACTTTGAGACTATTCATAACTATTTTCTGAGAGCTATGACTAGCTAGCTGCTCCAGACACAACAGCTTGCTCAGAGAAATGAAGTTTCTTACAAAAAGAAGTTCAAGCACTGGACCTATCAGTTCCAGCAACGTGGAGTGCTGCCCTTCATTAGCTTTTGGAGGTCAATGTTTTAATTTGTTTTGTTGAGGGAACTCCAGCATTTAACAGAGAAAAATGTTAGACTTACATTACAACAAGACTTCCCATTCAATTGAGTATCTGCTTTATCCCAGGCTTGGTACTGGGTATTTTACATTCATGATTGAGTTTAATTCTCATCACCCCATTTTAATATTTAGGTGTTATTTCCTTCCATTTTACAGGCAGTGAAACACAAGTTCAGAAAAGTTAGGTACCATGTATAATATTATTATCTAGCAGAGGCCGAGCCAAGATTCAAATCCAGGTTTGTCTGGCTCTGCTCCACTACTCCCACACTTTAGTCCAACCTGCAGTACAGAAGTCCTGACCTGGCTTCAATTTCTTGTGACATTTGACCTGTTTCATGTAACAGGGACCATCTCTCCCCACCCCCATTCCCACCCCAACCACCTGGGAAAGGCCCTTTGCCAAGACAGAAGGATGGATTCCAGCCCCACAGCTCAGTGAGAGCCTTCCTACCTAGCTCTGGCTTTCAGCCGAGGGACTTGCCTTCCCCACAACTGATGTGCTCATTCACACAATGATGATACAATGAAGGATATGTAGAGTAAATTGAGGATGATGATCGGCAGTGTGGCAGAAAGGGGGTTACTGCCATAGTTGAGTAAGAGGAGACATAGCAGATTTTAACCATGTCCCTAAAGTGCCCAAAGAACTTGGTAATCTCTTACTGAACTGTCATCTTTCTCCTCAGGCTAGGATGCTCCCACTGCCACACAGGTAAGGTGCTTAGTCCTCCATTCCAGAAAACTCTTTGACCCAGTATTCACTTTTGGGAATGTCATATGACATCTGATTTTAACAGGCCTTGTCCAAGACGCTCCATAAAATAAAATAGTGTTTGCCAATTAGAGCAAATACACAAGCAGTCAATTGTCCAGTAGTGTACTTATACTCAGGGGGCATATATCTGCATTGCAGCTCCAACTACTGTCCAGGTTATTAGGCTCCAGTAACATCATCTGTCCATACTAGTTTGTGAGCCAGAGATATTCTGACACTTCCATGCCATAACTTTGATTCCCAACCAGCCACGGTTAACATTTCCTATTAGTCCTAGGTTGAAATCATCCTTGATTTCTATTTTTAGTTATCTTGAAGCCTCTCTTAGTGTATGATGCCTAGCTAAGGTAACTTCTGGCTGGCTCTTACACCCTTCGCTCACACCCAAGTCATTCCTCTTGGAGTCTCTGGATGAGGAAGGCATTAAATTCGCAAATCCTCAAATTCTGACCTGAGCTGAAGGAGATTCTCTTCCCCCTTCTCTGTATCCTTGGCTCTGGTGCTATCTTTTATCCTTGGGGTGGGTGTGGGGAAAGGATGGCCCTTCTCTTTAGATTCCTGGTCTTCAGATGGTCCTGTACCAGTCTCTTCTTTAATCTTCTGAAGGGCTTCAGACTTCAGCAGGCCTGCTCTGTAGCACATTCTCCAGCCAGTTGCATACCCTACACGTCAGCATTTCAGAGGAAAGATCTGCCATTCAGCATCTCTTTGTCATCTAGGGCCATCTTAGGTGTTCCTTCATTGGAGCATGTAGTGGTTGGGTATGAGGGGATTGAAGGAAGAAGAATAAACTAATAAAAAAGGGATGGCAGAGATGGGAAATGCAGGAATGGGCAGGGGAACAGGAGTAACAGACTGGGAATATGGGGAAGGTAGCAGAGCAATGGGAATTGGGCTTTTCCTTCATCTGAACATCTTTGTGATTTTCATCATGAACCCTATGACCCCTAAACCAATTGC
>NW_005357397.1:0-1037 GCF_000412655.1 Myotis brandtii | reverse complement strand
CATTTGAATGACTTAAATGTTAAATTACAAGGAACTGGCAAGACAGTTGATGTGATGTTTGGTTACATAAAGGTTTTTGAAAAGAAACTGGAAGTCTTTAAGAGGGATGTGGATGGTGAGAGATTTAGATATTTCCCAAACCTCAAGAGGCACATCAAAGACCTCCCAAAAGATGACAGAACAGACTGTCAAAGCCTTCAAAAGCTGTTTTTAAACATCATCGAGTCAACTATTGAGCAGTTCTTCTCAAGATTTGCGAAATTCAGAGAACTGGAAGAGACAGCAAAATTCATGAGGTTTCCAGACAGCATGAAACTGGAGGAACTAAACTTACAAATGTTTTCATGGATAGACATGGCTGACTTTGAAATGCAGTTGATTGAATTTCAGAGTAGCTCAATTTGGAAGCAGAAATTTATTGACCTTAGAGTTGACTTGGAAAACATTGAAAAAAAGCAATTAGACAGGAGTACCAGAGAGAAATCTCAAAAACAAACTATTGCGGACTTGGAATGCCAGTCCTGAAAATTTTTTCTGTTTACAAAACTTTGCAACAGCATTATTCTCCATGTTTTCATCCACATACGCTTGTGAATCTTTGTTCTCAGTGATGAATTTTGTTAAAGTCTCGTAATAGGAGTAGCCTGACGGATGAAAGTAGTAGCTCGTGCATATCTCTGAAGGTCACGAAATATAAACCTGATGTAAAATCTCTGTCATCAGTGATGCAGCAGCAAAAGTCCCACTGATAATATCAAATGGAGTCATAAAGTTTTCTGTCAGACTATCAGTGTACATGTATACATTAAAAAATAAATGTATTTGTCATTATCATATACTGTATTTTTGTCACTCGAATGAATTTTATTATTTCTTCAAGGTTCTTCACATATGTGCACCTTGAGAGATATCAAATAGGCGTAATATGTTCTCAAAAAATTAGTGTTGGCACGCAGAAGAATTTTGAGTCAGAGATTTTTCTGGTTTTGGCACGCCTCAAAAAAAGGTTGCCCACCCCTGGCAGAAAACATCAGCAG
>NW_005357396.1:0-636 GCF_000412655.1 Myotis brandtii | reverse complement strand
AAAGGACTCAAGGATGCTGGCCACAAGGGGTCCTGTCTGACCCATTCTTCCTCCCTCCTTTCCTGAGACCCGGTCACCCTGATCCCATGCCTTTCGGGGCAGCCTCCAGGATTGAGAGTTCTCCATCCTTGGGGTTTTGATGAGGACCCAGGGGTGCTGCACCCAGAGGTTGATGGTTGGGCTTTCTCTCACTTTCCTTCACCCGCCGTGGGTCATGTTGCCTTTCTTGGATTTGGGAATAAGAATTTGCACTGGAATGATATTTTTATTTGGAGACTGAAAGATTCTCTATGTTGTTTTCACCAGTCAGATATTCCACAAAACTCGAACATATACAAGTGATGAGGCAGGAGAGGCTGGGCTGAATGCTGTGGCCACAGACTCTGTCTCAAACTTGCTGTCCCTGTAACAGCTCACACCTGCCTTCCTGAATCCACACATTTCACTCAGCTTCCCATCAGTTCCTGTGCAAAAGTCCTGTTTCCAGGCCTCTCAATGTGGGAGAATTTCCATCATTTAAAAATGGATCCCTGGCGGGTGGTGGGGGTGAGCTGGAGGAGGTCAATGCTGGATAAAAGGGGGACATGCGTGATACTTTTAAAATAAAAAAATAATAGAAATAAATTAATCAATTTA
>NW_005357395.1:243-747 GCF_000412655.1 Myotis brandtii | reverse complement strand
TTGTAGAGTTTGTTCTAGGTCTGTGAAATATGCTGTTTCTTAATGGAGATTGCATTGAATCCATAGATTGCTTTGGGTAGTATGGACATTTTAATGATGTTAATTCTACCAATCCATGAACATGGTATATTCTTCCATTTGTTTATGTTTTCATCTATCTCTTTTTTTAATGTCCTATTGTTTTCTGATTGCAGGTATTTTACCTCTTTAGTTAAGTTTATTTCTAGGTATCTTAATTTTTTTGGTGCAATGGTAAGTGGGATTTTTTGTTTGTTTGTTTGTTTCTCTTTCTGTGAGTTCATTATTGGTGTATAAAAAACCCATATATTTCTGGGTATTCATTTTGTATCCTGTTACATTGCTGAATTCATGTATTAAGTCTGGTAGTTTGTTTGTTTGTTTTATGGAGTCTTTAGGGTTTCCTATGTACAATATCATATCATCTGTGAATAATGGCAGTTTTACTTCTTTTCCCATTTGGATGCCTTTTATTTCTTCTTCTTG
>NW_005357395.1:0-216 GCF_000412655.1 Myotis brandtii | reverse complement strand
TGTCAAACAGGAGTGGTGAAAGTGGGCATCCCTGTATTGTTCCTGTTCTTAAGGGAAATGGTTTTAGTTTTTGCCCATTGAGTATGATGTTGGCTATAGGTTTGTCATATATGGCCTTTATCATATTGAGATATGCTCCATCTATTCCCACTTTGCGGAGAGTTTTTTTTTTTTATCAAAAAGGGTATTGGATTTTGTCAAATGCTTTCTCTGCAT
>NW_005357394.1:0-1620 GCF_000412655.1 Myotis brandtii | reverse complement strand
TGCCTGTGGTCCTGCTTTCAGATCACAATCACGATCAAGATCACGCCTGCAGGCAAGGCAGCTTTGGATCCAGGGGTGCCACCTTGCCTACGGCCGTCCTCTGATCATAATCATGATCACGGGCCGCCTTCGGTCCTAGGGGGCTGCCTTGCCTGTGGTCCTGCTTTCAGATCTCACTCACGGGCCGTAGGCAAGGAGGCTCCTGGGTTCCCACGGGCCGCCTTGCCTGCGGACCTGCTTTCTGATCTTGGTCATGATCACAAGTCACAGGCAAGGTGGCACGTGGGTCTCCAGGGGACCGCGTGCCAGCGGCCCGGCTTTCCGAAATTGATCACGGGCCACAGGCAAGGAGGCTCATGGGTCCTGAGGAGCCGTCTTGCTGGCCGCCAAGTCTTCCTATCAAGATCAGCAGGTAAGGCAGCTCCCTGGTCCCGGGGTGATGCCTTGCCTGTGGTCCGGCATTCTGATCTCAATCACGGGCCGAAGGCATAGCGGCCCTCGGTCCTGGGGTGCCGCCTTGCCTGACGCCCAGCTTTCAAATCATGATCATGGGCCACAGGCAAGGCGGCTTCTGGGACCCGAGGTGCTGCCTTGCCTGCGGCCTTGCTTTCCGATCACGATCATGATTATGATCATGATCACAGGCCACAGGCAAGGCAGCTTCTGGGTCCTGGGGTGCTTCCTTGCCTGCGGCCCAGCTTTCCGATCATGATCATGATCATGGTCCACTGGCAAGATGGCTGATGGGTCCTGGGGTGCCGCCTTGCCTGTGGTCCTGCTTTCAGATCACGATCACGATCACCATAATGATCACCGCTGAAGGCAAGGCAGCTCATGGGTCCCGGGATGCCGCCTTGTCTGCGGCCAGGCTTTCAAATCATGATCAGGGTCCGCAGGCAAGGCAGCTCCTGGGTCCAAGGATGCCACCTTGCCTGTGGTTGGGCTTTCCGATCTCTATCACGGGATGCAGGCAAGGCGGCTCCTGGGACCCAGGGTGTCGCCTTGCCTGTGGTCCGGCTTTCAAATCACGATCATGGCCCACAGGCAAGGCGGCTCCTGGGACCCAGGGTGTCGCCTTGCCTGTGGTCCGGCTTTCAAATCACGATCATGGCCCACAGGCAAGGCGGCTCCTGGGACCCAGGGTGTCGCCTTGCCTGTGGTCCGGCTTTCAAATCACGATCATGGCCCACAGGCAAGGCGGCTCCTGGGACCCAGGGTGTCGCCTTGCCTGTGGTCCGGCTTTCAAATCACGATCATGGCCCACAGGCAAGGCGGCTCCTGGGACCCAGGGTGTCGCCTTGCCTGTGGTCCGGCTTTCAAATCACGATCATGGCCCACAGGCAAGGCGGCTCCTGGGACCCAGGGTGTCGCCTTGCCTGTGGTCCGGCTTTCAAATCACGATCATGGCCCACAGGCAAGGCGGCTCCTGGGACCCAGGGTGTCGCCTTGCCTGTGGTCCGGCTTTCAAATCACGATCATGGCCCACAGGCAAGGCGGCTCCTGGGTCCCGGGGTGCCTCCTTGCCTGCGGCTCGGCTTTCAAATCATGATCATGGTCCGCAGGTAAGGCAGCTCCCTGGTCCCGGGGTGATGCCTTGCCTGTGGTCCGGCATTCTGATCT
>NW_005357393.1:0-392 GCF_000412655.1 Myotis brandtii | reverse complement strand
GAGTGGGCGGGGCCAGCTGGATGAGCCCTAGTGGGCGGGGCCATCCGGATGGATCCTGTGTGGGCGTGGCCCCAGCGAGCTTGCCTTGAGTGTTGAGTGGGTGTTTTTGAGTAAAGGGGTGCGTGAAGAATGTCTTTTGAGTGGGTGAGCCCAGAACTGGGCTGGGAGAGTAGCTCGCCTCACTCTTGGATTCTGAATGAAGGACTCATCAAATAGGATTTCCTAAGATTGTGGAATGGGACAAGGGTTTGAGAGGGCGTGACTCTACTTCCCAGAGCTCTGAGTGGGCGTGGCCAGCTTCCTGGATCTTTTTTTTTTAAAAAATATATTTTATTGATTTTTTTACAGAGAGGAAGGGAGAGGGATAGAGAGTTAGAAACATCAATGATGAG
>NW_005357392.1:104768-105013 GCF_000412655.1 Myotis brandtii | reverse complement strand
GGGGGGTAGGGGAGGCCAGGGGATTGTCAAAGGACACATATGTAATCCCCTTTGTAATACGTTAAGCAATAAAAACATTAAAAAAATAAAATTAAAAAAAATAATAATGAAAGGTTAAAATAATAATAATAATAATGATAAAACATCTACACTAATAAAAGAGAAACATGGTAATTAGCGTACGACCGCTAACCTTCCCATTGGCTAATCAGCATATCCTTATGCAAATTAACTGTCAGCCAAAA
>NW_005357392.1:101647-103605 GCF_000412655.1 Myotis brandtii | reverse complement strand
TGGGCGTGCCCTCTGCCACCCGGGAGCAGGCCTAAGCCAGCAGGGCGTTATCTCCCGAGGGGTCCCAGACTGCGAGAGGGCACAGGCAGGGCTGGGGGACCCCCCTCCCCACCCCCCCAAGTGCACAAATTTTTGTGCACCGGGCCTCTAGTAAAAAATAAAATAAAGAAATGAGGAAAATTGGTAGTTTCCTAAGTAAAAGATAAAAAGTGAAATCATGAATTTCGTTCATTTCAGCTGAGTTTTAATGCCCTATGGGGACTGGTTTAAGACCCCTCTCTACTATTCTGTATGCCACGTCTGTTTCTTGTCAGGTAATCAGCACCGTGTTGAAGTTCCCAGTGATCCATCGCTCCTCTGTGTCAGATGCCACAGCCTTGGTTTCAGGCAGGCAGGATCAATCTGCCTGCTTTGTTTTTCAGACTCCTTTCAGTAGTATTTACAGGAGTGTGTATTTCTGACACAGCCCCTAGGTGGCAGTGTTTCTGTATTAGTTTCCAGACTGCATGGCCCCTCAAGTCAGTCCATGAAGGTTCCCTATGGGTATTTAGAATTGCTGTTTCCCTGCTGAGCTGGGTGTGGCTGCACTGCTAGGAGGGGCCTGGTCTCCAGGAGAAAAATGTCTGTTCAGGGTAGGAGGGATCAGACTGATCCATAGCTGGCTTCCTGATCGCCTCTCCCTATTTTGCTCCCCATCTTCCACATACCCACCTTCTCCTGCACCGCAGCCTCAGTGAGTGTTTGTAATTGAAAGATCCTGTGCCCTGGGTTCAGTGAGTAAAATCAGGAAAATTATAAAGACAGAGCAACCTCACCACTGCATGTCTCTCTCCCCCCAGCACTGCACAGCCGGTGCACAACTTCAGGCTGCCTTTCTGGGCACAGCCTCCCACAACTGTGGACTGAGATCTAGAGTCCCCTGCTGCCTCATCCCTGTGTACCCCCTTCCACAGTCGAGTGCTATACTGTCCCCAAGGGACACAGATTTGGTGCAGCGCATTCTCCCTCTGACATTCTATTCCCAGCTGTGTGTGTTTCTCTCTCCAGCCCAGAACCCTGTTTCCACATCTCTCAAGGCGACCTCTGACCTTTTCATCCATGGATGTATCACCAGCTGAGTTTAATTCACCAATTCTGGGTGGATGTTATTCAATTCAACTGTTCCTTCCATCTACTCTGTGAGAAGGTGCAGGACCCATCTGCCTATTTGGCCATCAATTTGTCTCCCCCTGGACAAACTTTTTAGGTGCCCACGGCCAAGAAGGCTGGTGTCTCGGTGATTGAGGCAGCTGGTCCCTGGGTGTTGTGGTTGTAGGGTCCCGGGAGGTATTCGAGGTCTCCCCAGTTCAAGGTAAGGCTAGGCTTCTGAATACAGCCACTCTCCCCTTCAAGATGGTGCGGTCTCTGCAGCAGAGCCAGCCGCTCGGGGAGAGATTTCAGCAGTAGTAAAGGCTTCCCGGTCAGGGGAGCCTGGTCTTCCAGTCCCCAACAATCCTGTGGAATATAACTGTCCCTCACTCACAAATACACACACTCCTCACACGTCCACACACTCTCCTTTCACTCCCTCATTCACTCACACTCTCTCCTTCACTGCCATGCTTTTGGCTGCCATCTTCTATTCTTTACTTCTTATTGCTTATTGTTTACTTCTCCATTATTGATTGTAAACTTTATGAGGATAGATACCCTTTTTAGTACACTGATAAAGCCCTACCTTTTCAAACAGTGCAAAGCACATAACAAGCATTCATTAAATACATTTTGAATTAATGAATTAACAAATAAATAAATAAATGTTCTTAGCAAAGCTTTAATAAAGGAAAGGTAAGGAATTGCTCCCAGCAATTAATACTTGTTAACATGATTTTATTTTCTAATTAACCAAAATGCTACCTTTAAAAATTGTTACTTGAAATTGATTATGGTAAAAGTCTTGCTGTGTTATTGCTGCCTAG
>NW_005357392.1:95839-97986 GCF_000412655.1 Myotis brandtii | reverse complement strand
GGGAACGTTGGTTTCCTCCGTCACTGAAGGAAGCAAGCCTCATGTTAGTTTCAAGCTGCCTGGCTGCCGGCCGCCATCTTGGCTGTCAGTTAATTTGCATATCTCCCTGATTAGCCAATGGGAAGGGTAGCGGTCGTACGCCAATTACCATGTTTCTCTTTTATTAGTGTAGATATATATATATAACACTAATATGCAAATAGACCAAACAGCAGAACAACTGAATAACCGGTTGCTATGACATAGGCTGACCACCAGGGGGTGCTCACAGACCATGGCGGGCATCGGCTGTGGTGTGATGGTGGAGTAGGTGAGTGGGGGCGCCAGACAAGGCAGGCGTTGGTCGCTGTCATCAAGGCGAGCCTCTGGTGGTTACTGAAAATTCTTTGCTCCCACGTGCCCTGGTCCTGCCTGGCACTCACACCTGCTGCCAGTGCGGGCCCCACTCGCACCCGCTGCTGGCACCGAAGCCACCCTTGTACCTGCTGCTGGTGCCCAGCTGCTGGCCTCGATTGCCCCTCAGGGTTTCTCCACCTCTCACCGCTCCCACTCACTGCTGGTGCTGACCCCAAGTGCTCCGTGCCATCAGCAGGTGCAAGCAGGGCCGGCACCATCAGTACATGGAAGTTGCGGCAGCAGGAGTGGGGCTGCCAGCAGACAGGGGACAAGGGACGTGGCAGGAGGGACCAGGCAGGTGCGTGGAGGATGGGCCGAGACCCGCCCCTGTGCCCGCTGCAGCCACTCGGCCCACAGTTCCTTTCAAGGTGCATGGATTCGTGCACTTGCTCCTAGTAATTATAAAAAGAACTGCTGCACTAACCGGTTTGGCTCAGTGGATATAGCATCAGCCTGTGGACTGAAGGGTCCCAGGTTTGATTCTGGTCAAAGGCATGTACCTTGGTTGCGGGCACATCCCCAGTAGGTGTGCAGGAGGCAGTTGATCGATGTTTCTCTCTCATCGATGTTTCTAACTCTCTATCCGTCTCCTTTCCTCTCTATAAAAAAATCAATAAAATATATTTTAAAAAATAAAATAAAATAAAAATAACTGCTACGTACTGAGTACTACAATTGCATGTCATTAAACTAATCATATACCTGCCTCGTTAATCCCTAGTGTTTCTATCAGGTAGGCACTATTCTTATTTCCATTGTGCAGATGAAACTGGTAATCAAAGAAGATGATGAAATTGTTAGAGATGACACACTCAGTGAGGGGTAGAACTGGGCTTGATTTTGTATCTTTCTGACTCCAAAGCTAACGCTTAAATGTGTATATAATGACAGCAAGCTAGAAGTTCCTAGATCCAAAAGAGGTATATGATTCCAAAAGAGGAACCTTTTGGAAAAATTATTAAATTTTCACTAGGCTGCACAGTCTGATTGTTGCTTAGAAATGGAATGTAAATTAGCTGATGATTTCATTCTGACTGAGAAAATAGATTTTCCTATCTAGGTTCAATTGGACAAATATTTGCTGAATATTCTCTGCGTGCTAAGCCCTATGCTAGATGCTGGAATGAGAGGGGCAAGACAAGTTATGAGGATGAATAAGACATATTGTTCTAAAATACTTTTATTTTATTTTATTTTAATTTTTTATTGATTAAGGTATTATAAATGTGTCTTTATCCCCCTATTCTCCCCTCATCTCCCTAGTCTTGCCCTCACCTTCACCCCCTGTTTTCTGCGTTCATTGCTTATGTGTATATGCATGCATACAAGTCCTTTGGTTGATCTCTCCCTCTTCCTCCCACCTTCCACTACCTTCCCTCTGAGGTTTCAGCATCTGATTGATGCTTCTCTGTCTCTAGATCTGTTTTTGTTCATCGGTTTATGTTGTGCATTATAGTCCACAAATGAGTGAGATCATGTGATATTTATCTTCCTCTGACTGACGTATTTCACTTAGCCTAATGCTCTCCAGCTCCATCCATGCTGTTGCAAATGATAAGAGTTCCTTCCTTTTTACTGCTGCATAGTATTCCATTGCATAGATGTGCCAAAGTTTTTTATCCACTCATCTGCTGATGGGCACTTAGGCTGATTCCAAATCTTAGCTATTGTAAATTGTGCTGCTATGAACATAGGGGTGTATATATCCTTTCTGATTGGTGTTTCTGGTTTCTTGGGATATATTCCTAGAA
>NW_005357392.1:81197-95059 GCF_000412655.1 Myotis brandtii | reverse complement strand
CTGTTCTTGTGCCAGTACCAGGCAGTTTTGAGAACAGTGGCTTTGTAATACATCTTGATATCTGGTATTAAGATCCCTCCTACTTTGTTCTTCTTTCTCAGGATCACTGCAGCTATTTGGGGCTTATTATTTTATTCCAGTTGAATATTTGGAGAGTTCTTTCTAGATCTGTGAAATATGCCATTGGTATTTTAATGGGGATTGCATTTAATCTGTAGATTGTGTTGGGTAGTATGGATATTTTAATGATGTTGATTCTACCAATCCATGAACATGGTATGTTCTTCCATCTGTTTATGTCTTCCTCTATCTCTTTTTTCAATGTCTTGTAGTTTTCTGAGTACAGGTCTTTTACCTACTTAGTTAAGTTTATTCCTATGTATCTTAGTCTTTTTTTGTGCAATGATAGATGGGATGGTTTTTGTAATTTCTCTTTCTGTAAGTTCACTATTGGGGTATAAAAATGCTATAGATTTTTTGGTTAATTTTGTATCCTTCTACATTGCCAAATTCATATATTAAGTCTAATAATTTTTTGATGGAGTCTTAAAGTTTCCTATGTACAGTATCATGTCATCTGCAAATAATGACAATTTTACTTCTTCTTTTCCAATTTCGATGCCTTTTATTTCTTCTTGTTTCATCGCTATGGTTAGTACTTCTAGTACTATGTTGAACTGGAGTGGTGAAAGCGGGCATCCCTGTCTTGTTCCTGTTTTTAAGGGAAATGATTTTATTTATTGCCCATTGAATATTATGTTGGCTGTAGGTTTGTCATATAAGACTTTTATTATGTTGAGGTAAGATCCTTCTATTCCCACTTTGCTGAGAGTTTTTATCAGGAAAGAGTGCTGGACTTTGTCAAATGACTTTTCTGCATCAATCGATATGATTATGTGATTTTTGTCTTTCAATTTGTTTATGTGATATATCATGTTAATTGATTTGAGGATATTGTACCAGCCTTTCATTCCTGGAATAAATCCCACTTGATCATCGTATATACTTTTTCTAATGTAATGCTGGATCCAGTTTGCTAGAATTTTGTTGAGGATTTTAGCATCTGTGTTCTTCAAAGATATTGACTTGTAGTTTCTTTCTTTGGTGGTGTCTTTATCTGGTTTTGGAATTAGGCTAATGCTGGCTTCATAAGAGCTTGGAAGTGTGTCTACCTCTTGCATTTTTTGGAATAGTCTGAGAAGGATTGGTTTTAGTTCTTTGAATGTTCGGTAAAACTCCCCTGTGGAGCCATCTCGTCCAGGGCTTTTGTTTGCTGGAAGCTTTTCGATTACTGTTTCAATTTAATCAGTAGTTATCGGCCTATTCAGGTTTTTTGATTCTTCCTGATTGAGTTTTGGAAGCTTGTATTTTTCTAGGAATATGTCCATTTCGTTGAGGTTGTCCAGTTTGTTGGAGTAGAGTTGTTTGTTGTATTTTTTTTTTTTACAATCCTTTGCATATCAGTAGGGTCAGTTGTTACTTCCTATTTGGGTCCTCTCTCTTTGCTTCTTGGTGAGCTTGGCTAGAGGTTTGTCGATCTTGTTTATCCTTTCAAAGAACCAGCTCTTGGTTTCATTGATCTTTTGTATTGTTTTTTTGGGTCTCTATGTCATTCATTTCTCCTCTGATCTTTATTATCTCCTTCCTTCTGCTCACTCTGGACTTTTCTTGTTGCTCTCTTTCTAATTCTTTGAGTTGTAGAGTAAGATGATTTATTACTATTTTTTCTTGTTTTTTTTTTTTGAGGTAAGCCTGTAGAGCTATGAACTTCCTTCCCTCTCATGACTGTTTTCATTGTGTCCCATAGATTTTGGATTGATGTGTTTTCATTGTCATTTGTTTCCAGGATGCTTTTTATTTCTTCTTTGCTCTCTTTGGTAACCCAATCATTGTTTAATAGCATCTTATTTAGCCTCCAAGTGTTTGATTTTTTTCATTGATTTTATTGTAGTTGATTGCTAGTTTTATTCCATTGTGATATGAGAAGATGCATGTTATGATTTCTATCCTCTTGAATTTGAAGAGACTTTGCCTGTGTCCTAATTTGTGGTCTATCTTTGAAAATGTCCCATGTGCACTGGAGAAGAATGTATATTCTGTAGCTTTTCAGTGAAATATTCTGAGGATGTCAATTAAGTGCATCTGATCTAGTGAGTCATTTAGGATTGCTGTTCCTTTGCTGATTTTTTGTTTAGAGGATTTATCCAGTGGTATTAATGGGGTATTAAAGGCCCCTACCATGATTGTATTGCTATCGATCTCTCCCTTGATATCTTCCAGAAGTTGCTTTATGTTTATGGGTGCTCCTGTATTGGGTGCATATATGTTTACCAGAGTTATATCTTCTTGTTAATTGCTCCCTTTAGTATTATGTAGTGGCCTTCCTTATCTCTTGCTATAGCCTTTACTTTGAGGTCTATTTTGTCAGATATAAGTATCACAACTCCAGGTTTTTTCTCATTTACATTTGCCTGAAGATTTTTTTCCATCCCTTCACTCTCAGTCTGTGTGAATCCTTTGTTCTATGATGGGTCTCTTGTAGACAGCAAAATATGAATCATGTTTTATTATTCACTCAGCTACCCTATGTCTTTTGATTGGTGCATTTAATCTATTTACGTTTAATGTTATTATTGATAAGTACTTGTTTGTTGTCATTTTTATTCTTAATGTTTCTGTTTCTTCTTTTTACAGCAGTTCTTTTAGCATTTCTTGCATTGCTGGCTTGGTAGTAATAAACTCTCTCAGCCCTTTTTTGTCTGTGAAGCTCCTGATTCCACCTTCAATTTTGAATGATAGCCTTGTTGGGTATAGTATTTTTGGATTCAGTCCCTTGCTTTGCATCACTTTGCATATTTCATTCCATTCCCTTCTGGCTTGCTGTGTTTCTGTTGAGAAATCAGTTGATATTCTAATAGGAGCTCCCTTGTAAGTAACTTTCTGTCTCTGGCAGCCTTTAACATTCTTACTTTGTCGTTGGTCTTTGCCAATTTAATTATGATGTGTCTTGGTGTTGGTCTTTTGGGATTCATCTTGTTCAGGACTCTATGTGCTTCTTGAACTTGCATAGTTTTTTTCTTGCCAATATCAGGGAAGTTTTTTGTCATTATTTTTTCAAACAGGTTTTCTATTCTTTGCTTCTCTTCCTCTCCTTCTGGTATCCCTATTATGCAAATATTGTTGCGTTTTGTGTTGTCCCAAAGCTCCCTTAACCTCTCCTCTTGCTTTTTAAATCTTATTTCCAGTTGCTGCTGTGTTTGTGTGTTTTTACCTACCTTGTCTTCTAATTCGCTGATGCGGTTCTCAGCCTCTTGTAGTCTACTGTTTAAGCCTTCCATTGTGTTCTTTTTTTAAAATATATCTTTAATTGATTTTAGAGAGGAAGGGAGAGGGAGAGAGAGATAGAAACATCAATGATGAGAGAGAATCATTGATCGGCTGCCTCTTGCACACCACCTACTGGGGATTGAGCCTGCAACCTGGGCACATGCCCTTGGCCGGAATCGAACCTGGAACCCTTCAGTCCATAGGTCGGCGCTCTATCCACTGAGCCAAACTGGCTAGGGCCCATTGTGTTCTTTATTGCAACTATGTCATTCTTCATCTCCTCTTGGTTCCTTTTCATGTTGGTGACATTCTCATTCAGCTCCTTCTAATTCTCATTGAGCTGTGTGTATTTGTAATTGAGTTGTGTGTATTTGTCATTGAGTTGTATGTTTTTGTCATCCAGCCATTTGAGCATCCTTATAACCATTACTCTGAATTCTATCTCTGATATGTTGCGAGCCTCAGTTTCATTAACTCCCTTTCTGGTGATTCTTCTTTTTCTTTCCTTTTGGGATTGCTTTTTTGTCTTCCCATGTTTTGCTGTAATGTTTTAATTGTAGATCTGATTGCTTTGCTACCAGGTTCTTTTGCGGATGGTGCTACCGGTGTGATCTCTCAGATCTCCTGGGCTTGGTAATCTAGCATAGCTCCCTACTTGAGCTATTTGGGTTCTCTTGATGTAGGCCTGTGAGCTGGAAATGCGCAACTGTGGTGTCTAGAATTCAGCAGCAGCCGTGGAGGAGGGTGTTCCAATTTTTGCTGTCTTATGCCCTTGGTTGAAGACACGCATGCCCATCAGGGACTCACAGTGGCACCAGAAGAGCATGCAACTGTAGTGTCCAGAGTTCTGCAGCTGTGGGGTGAGCAGACTCAGTTTTTGCTGATGCACCTGTGGTGGATAGGTGCGCGCTCCCAGTGGTGGCTCACAGGGGCACCAGTGGTGCGTTTGCCAGTGTAGTGTACTGAAGTACTCTGAAGGGCCCTGGCACTGAAGCCACGTAATTGAGGCATCTGTAGGCAGGTATCCAGGGTGAGTGAATTCAATATTTCTACTGCCGGGGGGAGTGCGTTCCTGTTTGTCCAAGATCACACCTAGTGGGGGCTCACAGCGGCTCCCAAGCGTCCTGTGGATAGATGTGCTCTGGGTGCCTGCTCATTGGAAATGTGCGACTGTGGCAGTGAGTTTTTTGGCACAGAGCTCTGAGGGGCCCTAGTGCTAAAGATGCGTAGCTGGGTTGTCTATGAGCAGTTATTCAGGAAGAGGAAATTCAGAATTTCTACTGCAGGTCAGCAAGCCCTTGTCCATTCAAAATCACACCTAGCAGGGGTTCACAGTGGCATCCAAGAGCTGCCTATGGAGTGGTGTGCCCTGGAAGTCTGCACGCTGGAAACTCAGGAATGTTGGAAACGCATGAATGTGGCATCTGAAATTCTGCAGCTCAGCTAGGGAGGGGGGAAGTTGCACTTACTGCTGTGGGAGCGGTGCAACTTTGGAGGTGGAGTTCCCAGGGTCCGCGGGTCTGTGGGTGGGGCAGTGACTGCTGGTTCACGGGCCAAGGACTTTTATTTTAATAAAAAGATAGCTGGTAATCTGAAGTACAGAAATCTTATTCATGCCTTATGTGTCTCTGTTAATGTGTGTTGCCTCCCTTATCTATTTGGGTAAAAGATAGCAAGAAAGCATATAAAGTATAGAAAACACATACAGAAATGATAGACAAATTATTTCATTAACAGAGAATAATAAAGAACTCAAAATGTAGTGTGATTCAGAAGTGATTTAAAACTACAAATGCTTAAACTTGGGTATGCAAGTTGAATATCATATTAACTTTCTTTCCACTCTTACTCATGTGGCAGGGCCATTCTGATTTGTCTTCATTTTTTTATTAGCATATTTAAACAATTTTCACTTAATAGTTCATTCAGTTCACATTTGAATATAAATGCCACATGAATTTGAATTTCATGCTAAGTGCCTAACCTAACTTCAAACTAATGAGGTAATGTTCAACAATGTTTTCAGCTATCTTCCTTTTGAATGAGTTATTTCACATTTGAAAATACAGGACTTGGGGGTAGTCAAGTTAAATTTTCATAAATGTCCCTAGCACACTAAGAGCTCAAATTATTTATATTTCACTCTGATTATGAAGTGACTTTCGGACTTGTTTCAAACATGAGATTTTTTTTATTGATTTTTTAACAGAGAGGAAGGGAGAGGGATAGAGAGTGATAAACATCAATGGGAGAGAAACATCGATCAGCTGCCTCTTGCACACTGGGGATGTGCCCACAACAGAGGTACATGCCCTTGATAGGAATCGAACCTGGGACCCTTCAGTCAGCAGGCCAATGCTCTATCCACTGAGCCAAACTGGTTAGGGCTCAAACATGAGATATTAATGATAGTAAAAACACATGCATACACACAAACTTTAAATAAAATATTCTTTATATCTTTAGAATACTTGCAATTTGTATTGAACCCTCTTTTTCTCATTAAGCTTATCCAAGTTTACTTTAGCTCATCAGCATTGTTTTGAGGAATAGTAGTAATGTATATTACTGAAACAAATAGAAAATATAAACTTTCTGCATATTACAAGTAATTGTAGAGTTATAGCTTTGCATCATAATTTTAAAATTCTCAGCTTTTAGATCCAACTGTTTTGTTGTTTCAAAAGTGCTTTTCCCTATACAGTGGAACCTTGTTTCTTGAACCTCTCTTATCTTGAACAATTCACTTCTCAACCTGACAACCCTGCTGGTACCTCTGTGATCAGTCACGTATCTCTCAAGTGACAAAGAAGAGAATGTGCGAGTATGAGTCAGTTTAACCACTGCTAAAATCTCAGGATATGGTGCTGTGTATATTTTTGTGTTTTTTTGCTTTTGTTGCTGCATATAATTATTGTGAAATTTTCATTTTTTGCTGTACATTTCCTTTTCTTTTAAAAAAATCATTTACATTTCATGTCCTTTTTGTTTTTAAAGTATGTGTACATTAAACAGTACAATAGAGATGGACTGTATATAAGAAAGGTTAAAACAGGGAATCATTTGGGGGTCTTGAAAGGATTAATTCAATTTATATTATTTATAATGGGAAAAAATGATTCGGTTATTGAGCAGCCTTCCAGAATGAAGTTTGATAAACAAGGTTCCACTGTATTTATTATGCAAAACAATTCTACAATTCTTTAAATTTTATGGTAGGGCATCTCCAAAAAGGAATGAGGCCTATGACAACTAACCTAGGGCAGCTGTACAAGAAAACCACACTTAAAAAAAAAATCTATCCTGAGATTCTTCATAGGAATCTTATAATATGATTAAGGACTAAAATTTTTAAATTGAATTTTAATTATGTTAAGAAAAGAGAAGTAAGTTTTAATGCTGGTTGGTGTGCTCCCCAGTCTTCATAAACATAGGCTATAAGGAAGCCATTTTAGCTATATAAGGAGCAAGTTTGGCCTATAGATTGTTGATAATACCGATACCATTTTAATCTGCTTGGGAAGTGTTGTGTTAATTAAAATTTTTAGCTGAACTTCTTGCTTAGACATGAAAATAACCTGACACTCATCTCCATTATATCTTTTTTTAAAATGTTTTATTGATTTTTTTTAGAGAGAGAGGAAGGGAGAGAGAAACATCAATGATGAGAGAGAATAATTGATTGGCTGCCTCTTGCATGCCCCCTATTGGGGATGGAGCCTGCAATTCAGGCATGTGCCCTGACTGGGAATTGAACCACAACTTCCTGGTTCATAGGTCAATACTGAACTACTGAGTCACACTTGCCAGGCCATTATACCTTTTTATAGCAACAATCATGATAATAAGCAGGTAGATATCTTATCTGGACTTTATCAAAGAGAAAACAGGGACTTAACAACTAAGTGACTAATTTAAGTCACATAGTAGGTAATAAGTGACAATGCCAAGTCTTCATCTTGCAGCCTTTGAATTAAATCACAATCCTCTCTATGTCCAAAAAATAGAAAGGAGATACTGTAACAACTAGATAATTTATTTTAAAGTGTAATTAACTGATGTTTATCTGTATGGATTAATGATTTGGCTTCAGGAATGCTTGACTTTCTTAGCTATCTTCAGCCCACAAAGGAGAAATCATGAATACAAGTTGCATTGCTAATTTCAAGGCTATTTAATAGCATTGATAATATAGTGATTTTTGCAAATAGGCATTATTTTGCATCTATTTTTTTTTTTTTGCATATAAATTCAACCTTTAGTTTCTACCAGGCTCTAAGTGAGTGCGTCCAAAAACATTTTTTTTTGTAATCTGTAATTTAAAGTATATCAAGGAAGTATACTTCAAAGCAATGACATTTCAAGCAAAGACTAGATGATTTATACAAATTAGCCTCATTATGGGCATGGCTTATTTCTTCAAGCATCTGTTCAACTGCTGTTGAGGATGTTCAAATATGTTACATTTTTGCAAATTCCAATTATACCAATCTGGATATATTCAAATGAACTTTCTATCTATATACTACAAAAAATATGGCAAGAAAAATTAAGTTCTCTATTTGTATCCTAACCCCTGTGTGTGTACTCATTCCAATTAAATAAGATGAAAATTTCGATAAAGACATCAGCTGTGACATTTTAATTTAAAAAAATCAATATTCAAAAGAAGAAAATAATTCAATTTGTTTGACAAGCTATTATTTGTGGATTTTGAAACTTGGAAATTTAGATAGCAAATGTGATCTTGATAGGTCCTCTAAGAGGCAGTAAGGCTAGAGTTATATTCATAGAGTATGAGAGATTATTCACATATTTTTGTATAATATTTTTATTAGAATTATAAGTCATTGAATGCTACTGTTTTATACAATTCAGACTAAGTCAGCACTGCCATCTATAGGAGACCATATCTCAGCATTGCTGACATTGAGTTCACAAAGTCAGGGACACTTCCCCACAAGCAATATTAGTCTTTTTTTTTTTTTTCTTTTTCTGTTGAACATGGATCGCTTTAGGCAAAACTGAAATAGATAAAGCTCATATTTAGAGCTTGCTGTTTCAACTTTTCTTTCTCCTTTCTGTATGGCTAAAGTACATATTTTCCCTGGAATACATAATACCTTCTGACTTAGGTATTCTATAATATAGTTTATTAGAGAAGTTAAATGACTCCCAGAGAACTTCATAAAAATAGAAAAATCTGGAAAAATAAAAGTTTATTCTGACAAAGATAACTGATTGTATTTTCAATACAACCCAACTTTTGTTATTCTTAATTAATGACTTAAGCTGAGAAGGAAAATATAAGTGTCAGGTACAATTTTTTTTCTTAAGTAGAAATATTGTCAAATGTTCTTGGGGATCATGCTTGCCCCATGGTCAAACTATGACATAAGGAAATTCAATATATATTTTTGAAAACCTACTGGGTAGCTCAACATATTAAGTACCAACATGCAAAGATAAATACAGCATATATTCACACTTAAG
This sequence comes from Myotis brandtii, assembly GCF_000412655.1. Lineage (NCBI taxonomy): Eukaryota > Metazoa > Chordata > Mammalia > Chiroptera > Vespertilionidae > Myotis > Myotis brandtii. Next base: position 86,239 of record NW_005357392.1, on the reverse strand, counting down.
GATTTCAAAGTCCATTAGGAGTGAAAAACCTATATAAAAGTAATTTGAAAAATACAGATTGGGCTGATTACAATACTAGAGATACAGAAAAACTGTTATAAGTGAACAAGGAGTAAATGAGAGACATTTCCAACTCAGAAAATCATTTAGATGAGGTGTGATTTGACCTGAGCTTAGATTAGTGGGTCATGCAGATCTAAGAAAAAAATGTCATTTCTCAACTTGAATCAAAATACATTGTTGTATAATAAAGTAAAGCTTGATAACTGGTACATTTGGAACATGAAACATACATGGAAATGGATGCAGAAGCAATAAGATTGCAAAATTTGTTTGGGGAAATATTTTTAAAGATCTTGAGGGTTATGTTGAAGAGTTCTAATTTCATTATATTTACAGTGGAATATATTGATCATTTTGAGGAAGAAAGTGCTTAAAAATGGATCTGGGTTAGGTGCATGAAATATACTAAATAAGATAGCACTAATTAAAGTGAGATGTTAAGGACATTCAGAACTTGGGCAAGGAGATCAAGAATGTATAAAAGGAAGACATATTAAGTGACAAGGAGATGGTAGGCATGGTTTTACAAATTGCTAGATGATGATGGAGTTTGTGACAGAGTATGGTAAAAATAAAAATGACTTGAATTACCACCGTTTTAATGTGTTTTTTAAATAGTATATTATGTTACATGGAATTATCATACCAACTCAATGAGGTAGTAATTATTATCTGCATTTTACAGATGCAAAAAGTGAAGGACAATTTCAAACTCAGTCAGCAGGGCTCTGGAGGCTGGGCTCATTCGCTCCCCTTTATGATGTTTATAATGTATTTCTCTTTTTCATTCAGGAATCTTTGATGATTTTTCCTGGCTTTCCTAGGTTTCCTAGTAACCATTGGGCAATCCACTAAGTCTTGTATATTTTTACCTCTTCATCTCAAATTATTTTTGTGAATTAATTTTCAGATGAATTTTATATTGATGTTTTTGTTTGTTTCTCTTACATGTAAAACTTGTATACTAGGTGGTAGAAATATCCCTACACATGTGTTTTTTTCTGGAAACAAAGGTGTTTTATCTGTCCTGGAATTTTGTTTTTACTAGTATGTTTCTCAATCCAGAGCTCTACATCACATGGGAAGAGAACATTTTCTTTTTTATTTATTTATTTATTTATTTATTTATTGCTTAAAGTATTACAAAGGGTATTACATATGTGTCCTTTTTTTCCCCGCCCTTGACAATCCCCTGGCCTCCCCTACCCCCCAGTGTCTTATGTCCATTGGTTTTGCTTATATGCATGCATACAAGTCCTTCGGTTGATCTCTTACTCCCCTCCCTTCTGCCCCCCAACCCTCTCTGGCCTTCCCACTGCAGTTTGACAATCAGTTTGAGGCAGCTCTGCCTCTGTATCTATTATTGTTCAAAAGTTTGTAATGGTCTTTATTATCCATGAATGAGTGAGATCATGTGGTATTTTTCCTTCATTGACTGGCTTATTTCACTTAGCATAATGCTCTCCAGCTCCATCCATGCCGTTGCAAATTGTAAGAGTTCCTTCTTTTTTACAGCAGCATAGTATTCCATCGTGTAGATGTACCACAGTTTTCTAATCCATTCATCTACTGATGGGCACTTAGGCTGTTTCCAGATCTTAGCTATGGTGAATTGTGCTGCTATGAACATATGGGTGCACATATCCTTTCTGATTGGTGTTTCTGGTTTCTTGGGATATATTCCTAGAAGTGGGATCACAGGGTCAAATGGGAGTTCCATTTCCAGTTTTTTGAGGAAACTCCATACTGTCTTCCATAGTGGCTGCACCAGTCTGCATTCCCACCAGCAGTGCACGAGTGTTCCTTTTTCTCCACATCCTCTCCAGCACTTGTCGTTTGTTGATTTGTTGATGATAGCCATTCTGACAGGTGTGAGATGGTACCTCATTGTTGTTTTGATTTGCATCTCTCGGATGATTAGTGACTTTGAGCATGTTTTCATATGTCTCTTGGCTTTCTGAATGTCCTCTTTTGAAAGGTGTCTATTTAGATCCTTTGCCCATTTTTTGATTGGATTGTTTATCTTCTTTTTGTTAAGTTGTATGAGTTCCCTATAAATTTTGGAGATTAGGCCCTTATCAGATATGACGTTGGCAAATATGTTTTCCCATGCAGTGGGTTTTCTTGTTGTTTTGTTGATGGTTTCTTTTGCTGTGCAGAAGCTTTTTATTTTGATGTAGTCCCATTTGTTCATTTTCTCTTTAGTTTCAACTGCCCTAGGAGCTGTATCAGTGAAGAAATTGCTTTGGCATATGTCTGAGATTTTGTTGCCTTTGGATTCTTCTAGAATTTTTATGGTTTCCTGTCGTACATTTAAGTCCTTTATCCATTTTGAGTTTATTCTTGTGTATGGTGTAAGTTGGTGGTCTAGTTTCATTTTCTTGCATATATCTGTCCAATTTTCCCAACACCATTTATTGAAGAGACTATCGTGGCTCCATTGTATGTCCTTGCCTCCTTTGTCAAATATTAATTGAGCATATTGGTTCGGGCCGATTTCTGGGCTGGAAGAGAACATTTTCAACCCAATCATCTTAGAGAACTGAATCCACTTAGGGTTAAGGATTTATTTCTCAAAAGTGACCTTTTCTTTTCCAACTCACATTCTTGTTTATAATATAATTGTTCTCAAGATGTTCTCAGGTCAGTGAACAGATTTTTTTTAGTTGTTCCTTCACTTATAAGGCAGAAATTTGATACTCCCAACCTTATGCAGAAATCTACCTCATGTGAACAGGGACCATGATTGGTGTGCTTCTATGTTGATTGCATACATATTTACAAATGTTATACATGTTGGATCAACCCCTTTATAATTATGTAAAACCCTTCTTTGTATCTTATTATAGTCTTTGTTTATAACTCTATGTTGTCTGATATAAGTAGAGCTAATCTAGCTTTCTTTGATTTCCATTTGAATGGAATATAGTTTTCCATTCTTTCACTTTGTCTGTGTTTCTTTAAATCTAAAGTGAGCCCTAGCCGGTTTGGCTCACTGGATAGAGCGTCGGCCTGGGGACTGAAGAGTCCCAGGTTCGATTCTGGTCAAGGGCATGTACCTTGGTTGTGGGCACATCCCCAGTAGGGGGTGTGCAGGAGGCAGCTGATTGATGTTTCTCTCCATTGATGTTTCTGACTCTCTATCCCTCTCCCTTCCTCTCTGTAAAAAAATCAATAAAATATATTTTTAAAAAAATCTAAAGTGAGTCTCTTATAGGCAGTATGTAGATGAGTTTGTTTTTGTTGTGGTATTTTTTTTCTTAATTTATTTAACGTGTTTATTTTTATTTGGTCATTCTGTATTTTGTTAAGAGAACGAAGTTCATTTACATTTACATTAATTATTGAGATAAGTGCTTATTGCCATTTTACTCTTATTTTCTGGCTGTTTTTGTAGTTCCTCTCTTCCTTTCTTGCTACCTTATTTTGTAGGTTATCAACAAATTTTTAAGTTTTGTTCCTTGAAAAGTAATAAAGGCAATCCTCAGGGAAGGATTACCATTATTACCATTACCATTATGCTTACATATAACAATGTATATCTATAAGAGAGTTTTAAAAGTTGATAATTTAAATTTGATTCTCTTTTAAGCATCAACATTATTAATTCCCTCTCATGTTTTATGTTTTTGATGTCACAATTTACATTGTTTTATCTTGTGTATCCCTTAACTAATTATAGTAATTATATTAGCTCTATATGTGATCACTACCTTTAATATATATTTACCTTTCCAGTGAGATTTATTTATTTATATGTGTTCTTATTAGTAGTGCCCCTTTTTCTCAGTCCTTTAACATTTCCTATGAGGCCAATTTAGTGCTGATGTATTCCTTTAGATTTTGCTTGTCTAGAAAATTTTTTATCTCTTTAATTTTTAAATAACATAGCTTGGTAAAGTATTCTTATTTGGAAATTTTATTTTGTTTTGTTTTTTGGCACTTTGACTATATTGTGCCACTCAATTCTGGTCTGCAAATTTTCTGCTGAAGATTTGTTTATAGTCTTATAAGTGTTGCATTGTATATAACAACTTTTTGTTTATTTATTTCCTAGCCGCTTTTAATATTCTCTCCTTGTTGTTATTTTTTTTAAATCCTCAACTGAGGATATGTTTTTATTGATTTGTGAGATACAGGGAGGAGGGAGAGAGAGAGGTGGAGAAATGGAGAGACATCAATGTGAGAGAGATACTTTAATCAGTTGCCTCTGCATGCACCCTGACTGGGGATCGAACATGCAACCTTTTGGTGTACAGGACCATGCTCCAAGCAACTAACCTATACCAGCTAAGGCTCTTTAAGTTTTGACATTTTAATTAAAATATATCTTGTTGTGGGTCTCTGTTTTTTTTTTCATTTTGTATGCTTTTGGATAAGCTTGTCTTTAATGATCATTAATTATATATATACAGTGAGGCAAAAGTAGGTTTCCAAGTGGTCTTACGGAAAGTAATACAATAATTTATCTAATCTAATAAAATACAAACATGCAAATTGACCATACCTTCGCTACACCTTAAGCCATGCCCCCCAGCCAATCAGAGCAACTATATGCAAATTAATCCAACCAAGATGGCGGCCAGCAGCCACGGAGCTGGAGCGAGCAGGAGGCTTGGTTGCTCCAGTGATGGAGGAAGCCAAGCTTCCCGCCTGCCACGGCTGGCTCTGAGCTCCACTGAAGGCAACAAAGTTTCAATTATAGAAGGTAAATAAATCCCAGAATTAAAAAAAAGAGAAAAAAGGAGAGGCTGGGAGCTTCCGTCGCTGGGGGGCGTGGCCAGCCTGAAAATGGCCCTCAGCCCCTCACCCAGACTGTCCAGGCACCCCAGTGGGGACCCCCCACCTTAAAAGGGGTGTGGCCAGCCTGAAAACAGCCATCAGCCCCTCACCCAAGCTGGCCAAACCTCCATGGGGTGAGGGTCCCCACTGGGGGGGGGCTTGACCAGCCTGCAAACAGCCATCAGCCCATCACCCAG
>NW_005357392.1:78993-80476 GCF_000412655.1 Myotis brandtii | reverse complement strand
CCCAGTGCACAAATTTTTGTGAACCGGGCCTCTAGTAAATAATAATATAGTTGCATACTCACAACTGTAAATCTAATTTTACCCCACGGGTGTGTGTGTGTGTGTGTGTGTATGGAACTACTGTTATGACACTTTTTAAGTTTGACTTACTCTCATATTTTAGAAGCCTTCCCTGAGGATTGCCTTTATTACTTTTCAAGGAACAAAACTTAAAAATTTGTTGATAACTTATATTACATATTTGATTTTATATCACTTTCTGCACTTACCTTTTCTTTTGTCTCCCTATTTTCTTTGTTATTATATTTCAAATACAAGGTCTAATAGTCTGATGAGGAGAGGTTTTAGTTCTTCTCTATTCCAAAAAATTCCAAAGCAATGCACACTTTCTATGAAGCCAGCATTACCGTAATGGCAAAACCAGATAAAGACACTACAAAGAAAGATAATTACAGGCCATTAACCCTGATGAACATAGATGCAAAAATCCTCAACAAAATTCTAGCAAACCAGATACAGCATTACATTAGAAAGATCATACACAATGACCAAGTGGGATTTATTCTGGGGACACAAGGCTAGTACAATATCCAGAAATCAATTAACATGATATATCACACAAACAAATTGAGAGACAGAAATCACATAATTATATCAATTGATGTAGAAAAAGAATTTGACACAATACAGCACACTTTCTTGATAAAAACTCTCAAAAAGTGGGACTAGAGGGATCATAACTCAACATAATAAAAGCCTTATATGACAAACCTACAGCCAACACCATACCCAATGGGCAAAAACAAAAACCATTTCACCTAAGGACAGGAACAAGACAGGGATACCCATTTTCACCACTCCTGTTCGACATAGTACTGGACATGCTAGCCACAACAATCAGACAAAAAGAAAAAATAAAAGGCGTCCAAATTGGAAAAAAAGAAAAACTGTCATTGTTAGTAGATGACATGACATTGTACATAGAAAACCCTAAACACTCCATCAAAAAACTAGTAAGCTTAATAAATGAATTCGGCAAAGTAGCGCGATGCAAAATTAACTCCCAGAAAATTATGGCTTTTTTATACACCAATAATGAACGCAGCAAAAGAGAAACAAACAAACAAACAAAAAAATCCCATTTACCATTGCACCAAAAAAAATATTAAGATACCTAGGAATAGCCCTAGCTGGTTTGGCTCAGTGGATAGAGCATCAGGCTGTGGACTGAAGGGTCCCAGGTTTGATTCCAGTCCATGGCATGTACCTTGGTTGCGGGCACATCCCCAGTAGGGGGTGTGCAGGAGGCAGCTAATCGGTGTTTCTCTCTCATCGATGTTTCTAACTCTCTATTCCTCTCCCTTACTCTCTGTAAAAAATCAATAAAATATATTTTTAAAAAAAGATAACTAGGAATAAACTTAACTAAGGTGGTAAAAGACCTGTACTAGGAAAACTACAAGACATTGAAAAAAGAGATAGA
>NW_005357392.1:77021-77981 GCF_000412655.1 Myotis brandtii | reverse complement strand
AATGGAAGAATATACCGTGTTCATGAATTGGTAGAATCAACATCATTAAAATGTCCATAATATCCAAAGCAATTTGTAGATTCAATGCAATCCCAGTTAAAATACCAATGACATATTTCATGGACCTAGAACAAATTCTCCAAAAATTCAGATGGAATAAAAAAAAAGACTCCGAATAGCCAAAGCAATCTTGAGAAAGAAGAACAAAGTTGGAGGGATCACAATACTAGATATGAATCTATATTGCAAAGCCACTGTTCTCAAAAATGCCTGGTACTGGCACAAGAACAGACATATAGACCAATGGAACAGAACAGAGAACCCAGAAGTCAACCTAAACCATTATGCTCAATTAATATTTGACAAAGGAAGCAATATGTTACAGTGGAGTCAAGACAGTCTCTTTAAAAATAATATTGGGAAAATTGGACATATACATGCAAAAAAGAGAAAGAAACTGTACCACCAACTTACATCATACACAAGAATGAACTCAAAATGGATAAAAGACTTAAATGTAAGTCACAAAACCATAAAAATCCTAAAGGAAACCATAGGCAGAAATTTCAGACATCTCTTGTACCAATATGTTTGAGAACACATCTCCTGGGTCAAGGGAAACTAAGGAGAAAGTAAATAAATGGAACTACGTCAAAGTAAAAATCTTCTGCACAGCAAAAGAAACCATCAACATAATGTAAAGGGGGCCCCCTGTGTGGGAGAACATATTTGGCAATGATACATCTGATAAAGGGTTAATATCCAAAATATATAAGAAACTCATACAATGTAACAAAAGGAAGGCAAACAATCCAATTAAAAAATGGGCAAAGGACCTAAATAGATACTTCTTTAAAGTGGATATACAAATGGCCAAGAGACATTTGAAAAATGCTCAAAGTCACTGATCATCATGCAAATTAAAATGATAATGAGGTATCACCTCATACCTGTCAGAAT
>NW_005357392.1:76269-76536 GCF_000412655.1 Myotis brandtii | reverse complement strand
CCTGGAGAGCATTATACTAAGCGAAATAAGCCAGTCAGAGAAAGATAAGTATCACATGATCTCACTCATTTGTGGAATATAGTGAACAACATAAACTGATGAACAAAAATAGATCAGAGACAGAGAAACACTGAACAACCTGTCAAACCTTAGAGGGAAGGCAGGGGAGGGTGGTGGTGGGGCGGGGTAAGAGATCAACCAAAGGACTTGTATGCATGCATATTTGCATAACCAATGGACAGGGACACTGGGGGCGGTGGGGGTTTG
>NW_005357392.1:73508-76109 GCF_000412655.1 Myotis brandtii | reverse complement strand
ACCAGTTCTAACTTATGATGGGTATTTAGCCTTTTCATTTTCAGTATTTAATTATTTTCCAATACAAGCATTTATGACTATAGCATACTGTTTCTCATTGGTTGATCTGCATTCTGCAAATTTTCATATGTAGAGGTTTTATTAGTCAATATAGAATATATACTATTACCATAATGATTATAAACTAGAGGCTCGATATACCGGCTTCCCTCTGGCACCCGGGACCCGGGCTTCCTTCACAGCCCTGGCTTCGTCTGGAAGGTCGTCCTAATAATTATTTAGAAGTTTGTTTCTTGTCTTCCAAACAAAGGGTAACAAGTTAATTTTTAATAATTCATTTCTAACTTAAATAAATTGTGGTAGAAAATAAAGCTTTGTAAGATTCCAGCCTTTAAAATTTGTGAAAGATCCTTTTATTGCCCAATATAAAATGTGTTTTTTTATATTCTTTTTGTTTAGAATGTATGTGCATTGCAATTTTTTTTATTTCAGTAGTCTGCTTGTTCAACTTGGCAAAAATTATTTTGTTGCTTAAATATATATTTCTACTGATATGTTTGGCTGTTTGCTCTATCAGTTACTAAGACAGAATCAGCAAAATCTTCCTCTCTGTTGACTTATAAGTTCCTCCTGGTAATTGTGTTTATTTTTATTAATTTGTATATTTTGAAACTATATTTTGAGTATAAAATTTTGTATCCCTTGGAGAAATAAAACCTTTATTATTGCTATCATTTTACTGTGACCCTCCTAATTTCAAATTATACCTCTACTTTACAGCCTATTTTACCTGATATTAACGTGTTTACACAAGCTTAATTTTAAATGGACTTCTCCTGGACTATATATTTTTCATTATTTTAATTACTATATTTCTACGTTCACATGCTTTACATACATCTCCTTTAAACAGCATATAGCCATATTTTTTTGTTTTATGACTTATGGATGAAAAGATTTACCTTTTAATTGGAGTATTTGATTTTTTTCTTATTTGACATAATTTTACTATACTTGACTATATAGATAAATATCTTATTTTATTTTTATCTGTCTAGAAAGCAATATGCATTTTTTCTCTCCATGATTTATTTTATCTTCATTATATTTTATCCTTGGATTTTATTTTCACTAATATGGAAATTAAAACTTTATTTCAATTATTTGAGTATCACATACATTATAACATATATACTTGACTATTCAAAGTAATAAGGTAAACAGTAACTCTTCTTTGCTCTCAGCTTTCCAGATGGGGTATCTAGTATTTTCTTTTTCAACATAAATGGATCAAGGGATTTGTGTTCCATACTTGCACCCTGGATGTGAAAACTAAAATTCAAGTTCATTGGGTTAAACAATGCTCTTTAGAGCAAAAGCAGCTTAAGTCCATTATTTACCATCCTAGATGTATGTATTTAATGGTAGTTTGGCTTAATAATTACTTTCTATGTTGAAAAGCTTTATATACTTGTTAAAATATGATTTTTAAATATTTTACTCAACATTTTACTTGCTTTAAGAGGGATGGTCATTCGGGACAATTTGTCATGTTACTAAAAATGGAAATTCCACATTAATATTTCACCTGAACTGTCTTTTTATTTTCTGATGTTATCAATCAGAGTTAACTCTGACAAGTGGTATTTTACATCTATTACAATTACAAAGCTGCTTTAGTATCCCCTAATGCGCAGAAGTATATCTTCTTATTTGTGCATACTGACAGCCAAATAATTATATCACATTCCTTACATTTTGCAGTTGACATTATCTTAGTAAAAAGTAATTAATAATGTGTTCTTCTTATGGGAATAGAAGATAGGATCAGAAGGCATTATATTTACTGATCTATTGGAAAAAGATTGTTTTTCTCTTTTTTTAAAAAAATATCTTTATTGTTGAAAGTATTACAGATGTCCCCTTTTTAGCCCATTGACCTCCTCCACCCGGCGCCTGTCTCCCCAGGCTTTTACCAGACTATTCTCTGTGTCCATGGGTTATGCATATATGCATACAAGTTCTTTGGTTGATCTCTTACCACCCATCCACCCACCCCCGCCTTCCCTCTGAGATTCAAGTCTGTTACATGCTTCTATGTCTTTGGATCCATTTTGTTCATCAGTTTATTTTGTTCATTAGATTCCACAAATGAGTGAGATCATGGGATACATGTTTTCTCTGAGTGGCTTATTTCATTTAGCATAATACTCTCCAGTTCCCTCCATGCTGTCTCAAAGGGTAAGAGATTCTTCTTTTTTACTGCTGCTTAGTATTCCATGGTGTAAATGTACCATGGCTTTTTTATCCACTCATCTACTGATGGGCATCTGAGCTGTTTCCAGCTCTTAGCTATTATAATAACGCTGCTATGAACACAGGGGTTCATACATTTTTTATGATTGGTCTTTTGGGTTTCTTAGGATATATTCCTAGAAGTGGGATCACTAGTTCAAATGATAGTTCCATATTTAATTTTTTGAGGAAACACCATACTATTTTCCATAATGGCTACACCACTCTGCATTCCCACCAGCAGTGTACTAGGGTTCCCTTTTCTCCACATCCTTACCAGCACTTGTCATTTGTTGATTTGTTGAT
>NW_005357392.1:49496-55737 GCF_000412655.1 Myotis brandtii | reverse complement strand
ACCAGTTCTAACTTATGATGGGTATTTAGCCTTTTCATTTTCAGTATTTAATTATTTTCCAATACAAGCATTTATGACTATAGCATACTGTTTCTCATTGGTTGATCTGCATTCTGCAAATTTTCATATGTAGAGGTTTTATTAGTCAATATAGAATATATACTATTACCATAATGATTATAAACTAGAGGCTCGATATACCGGCTTCCCTCTGGCACCCGGGACCCGGGCTTCCTTCACAGCCCTGGCTTCGTCTGGAAGGTCGTCCTAATAATTATTTAGAAGTTTGTTTCTTGTCTTCCAAACAAAGGGTAACAAGTTAATTTTTAATAATTCATTTCTAACTTAAATAAATTGTGGTAGAAAATAAAGCTTTGTAAGATTCCAGCCTTTAAAATTTGTGAAAGATCCTTTTATTGCCCAATATAAAATGTGTTTTTTTATATTCTTTTTGTTTAGAATGTATGTGCATTGCAATTTTTTTTATTTCAGTAGTCTGCTTGTTCAACTTGGCAAAAATTATTTTGTTGCTTAAATATATATTTCTACTGATATGTTTGGCTGTTTGCTCTATCAGTTACTAAGACAGAATCAGCAAAATCTTCCTCTCTGTTGACTTATAAGTTCCTCCTGGTAATTGTGTTTATTTTTATTAATTTGTATATTTTGAAACTATATTTTGAGTATAAAATTTTGTATCCCTTGGAGAAATAAAACCTTTATTATTGCTATCATTTTACTGTGACCCTCCTAATTTCAAATTATACCTCTACTTTACAGCCTATTTTACCTGATATTAACGTGTTTACACAAGCTTAATTTTAAATGGACTTCTCCTGGACTATATATTTTTCATTATTTTAATTACTATATTTCTACGTTCACATGCTTTACATACATCTCCTTTAAACAGCATATAGCCATATTTTTTTGTTTTATGACTTATGGATGAAAAGATTTACCTTTTAATTGGAGTATTTGATTTTTTTCTTATTTGACATAATTTTACTATACTTGACTATATAGATAAATATCTTATTTTATTTTTATCTGTCTAGAAAGCAATATGCATTTTTTCTCTCCATGATTTATTTTATCTTCATTATATTTTATCCTTGGATTTTATTTTCACTAATATGGAAATTAAAACTTTATTTCAATTATTTGAGTATCACATACATTATAACATATATACTTGACTATTCAAAGTAATAAGGTAAACAGTAACTCTTCTTTGCTCTCAGCTTTCCAGATGGGGTATCTAGTATTTTCTTTTTCAACATAAATGGATCAAGGGATTTGTGTTCCATACTTGCACCCTGGATGTGAAAACTAAAATTCAAGTTCATTGGGTTAAACAATGCTCTTTAGAGCAAAAGCAGCTTAAGTCCATTATTTACCATCCTAGATGTATGTATTTAATGGTAGTTTGGCTTAATAATTACTTTCTATGTTGAAAAGCTTTATATACTTGTTAAAATATGATTTTTAAATATTTTACTCAACATTTTACTTGCTTTAAGAGGGATGGTCATTCGGGACAATTTGTCATGTTACTAAAAATGGAAATTCCACATTAATATTTCACCTGAACTGTCTTTTTATTTTCTGATGTTATCAATCAGAGTTAACTCTGACAAGTGGTATTTTACATCTATTACAATTACAAAGCTGCTTTAGTATCCCCTAATGCGCAGAAGTATATCTTCTTATTTGTGCATACTGACAGCCAAATAATTATATCACATTCCTTACATTTTGCAGTTGACATTATCTTAGTAAAAAGTAATTAATAATGTGTTCTTCTTATGGGAATAGAAGATAGGATCAGAAGGCATTATATTTACTGATCTATTGGAAAAAGATTGTTTTTCTCTTTTTTTAAAAAAATATCTTTATTGTTGAAAGTATTACAGATGTCCCCTTTTTAGCCCATTGACCTCCTCCACCCGGCGCCTGTCTCCCCAGGCTTTTACCAGACTATTCTCTGTGTCCATGGGTTATGCATATATGCATACAAGTTCTTTGGTTGATCTCTTACCACCCATCCACCCACCCCCGCCTTCCCTCTGAGATTCAAGTCTGTTACATGCTTCTATGTCTTTGGATCCATTTTGTTCATCAGTTTATTTTGTTCATTAGATTCCACAAATGAGTGAGATCATGGGATACATGTTTTCTCTGAGTGGCTTATTTCATTTAGCATAATACTCTCCAGTTCCCTCCATGCTGTCTCAAAGGGTAAGAGATTCTTCTTTTTTACTGCTGCTTAGTATTCCATGGTGTAAATGTACCATGGCTTTTTTATCCACTCATCTACTGATGGGCATCTGAGCTGTTTCCAGCTCTTAGCTATTATAATAACGCTGCTATGAACACAGGGGTTCATACATTTTTTATGATTGGTCTTTTGGGTTTCTTAGGATATATTCCTAGAAGTGGGATCACTAGTTCAAATGATAGTTCCATATTTAATTTTTTGAGGAAACACCATACTATTTTCCATAATGGCTACACCACTCTGCATTCCCACCAGCAGTGTACTAGGGTTCCCTTTTCTCCACATCCTTACCAGCACTTGTCATTTGTTGATTTGTTGATAATAGCCATTCTGAAAGGTGTGAGGTGATACCTAATTGTCATTTTAACTTGCATCTCTCTGATGATCAATGACTTCGACCATTTTTTCATATGTCTCTTGGTGATCTGTATGTCACCTGTGGAGAAGTGTCTATTTAGGTCCTTTGCCAATTTTTTAATTGGCTTGTTTGTCTGCCTTTTGTTAAGTTGTATGAGTTCCTTATATATTTTTGATATTAAACATTTATCACATGTATCATTGCCAAATATGTTCTTCCATACAGTGGGCAGTTTTTCATTTTGTGGATGGTTACTTTTGCTCTGTATAAGCTTTTTATTTTGATGTAGTCCCGTTTATTTTCTCCTTAGTTTTCATTGCCCTAGGAGATGTATCTCAAAACATATTGCTAGGAAACATGTGAGATTTTGCTGCATATGGTATCTTCTAGGATTTTTGTGGTTTTACATCTTACATTTAGGTCTTTTATCCATTTTGAGTTTATTCTTGTGTATGATGTAAGTTGGTGGTCTAGTTTCATTTTTTTTTTTTTGCATGTATCCGTCCAATTTTCCCAGCACCATTTATTGAAGAGACTGTCTTGTCTCCATTGTATGATCCTGCCTCCTTTGTCAAGTATTAATTGAGCATAAAGGCTTGGGTCAATTTCTGGGGTTTCTGTTCTGTTCCATTGATCTATATTCCTGTTCTTGTGCCAGTACCACACTCTTTTGATTACTGTGACTTTGTAGTATAACTTGATATCTGGTATTTGAATATTTTTGAGTGTTTTTACTGTAGTTGATTTCTAATTTCATCCCATTGTGATATCAGAAGATGATTGATATGATTTCAATCTTTTTGAACTTGTAGATACTTTTTTGTGTCCTAACATGTTGTCTATCTTTGAGAATAACCCATGTGCAGTTGGAAGAAAGTATATTCTGCAGTTATGAGGTAAAATGATCTATAAATGTCAATTAAATGCACCTGATCCAGTGTGTCATTTAGAATCTCTATTCCTCTGTTAGTTTTTTGTCTGGAAGATCTATCCAGTGAAGTTGGTGGGGTGTTAAAGTCCCCTACTATGATTTTCTAGCTGTCAATCTCTCCCTTAAAGTCCTCCAGAAGTTTTGTTTATATATTTTGATACTGCTATATTGGTGCATATATGTTTACCTGGGTTATATCATCTTGTTGGATTCATTTGTTCAGTATTATGTAGTGACCTTTATTGTCTCTTGTGATGTCCTACATTTTAAAGTCTATTTTGTCAGATATGAATATTGTTAACCCAGCTTATTTTTTTTTCATTTGCATGAAATTTTTTTCCATCCCTTCACTCTCATCCTGTGTGAGTCTTTTGTACTGAAGTGGGTCTCTTGTAGACAGCATATAATTGGTTCACGATTGTGTACCATTCAGCTACTCTATGGGTTTTGATTGGTGTATTTAAACCATTTACATTTAAGCTTATTATTGGTAGGTACTCATTTATTGCCATTTTAGTTCTTTATGCCTAAGATAAAATAGAAAGAGAGAAACAAGTTGTTTCTTTTTACGGTATTACATAGATCATGTAAGCTTTCTTCATTTTTTAATTATTTTTTTACTTTCTTCTCTAATGACTAGAAAATTTCAAATTTTTTTCTTTATATCACAGATTTTTCTACTTCATCTATTCTGCTAATAATACTCTCTATTACATTTTCTATTTTATTCTGTTCATTTTAGTTTTTAACTCCAGAGTTTGTTTGGTTCATTTTATAATTTTTATCACATCGTTAAGTTTTTTGTTTGTTTGCATATTGGTTTCCTGATTTCATTGACTCTTTTTCTGTGTTTTCCTGTAGATTATTTCATTTCCTTAAAAATGTTATTTTTTAAAAAATATATTTTATTGATTTTTTACAGAGAGGAATGGAGAGGGATAGAGAGTTAGAAACATCGATCAGCTGCCTCCTGCACACTCCCCACTGGGTATGGGCCCACAACCAAGGTACATACCCTTGACGGGAATTAAACCTGGGACCCTTCAGTCTGCAGGCCAACACTCTATCCACTGAGACAAACCGGTTAGGGCTAAAAATGTTATTTTTATTATTCTTTTTTTTGGTAAATTGCAGGTATATCCATCTTGGTTTGCCTGTGAGATGACAATTTTTATATTTTGTGGTATCTTGTTAACTTGATTTTATGTTTCTTGCAGTTTTTCATTGCTGTCTTCACCTTTAATGTAGTAGTCACTTCCTCCAGTCTTTGCTAACTGCCTTTGGGAGGGAGATAACTTCCATAAATCCTTCTAGATAATCTGAAGACATCTCAAACCTCATATAGGTACATTTGTTACATACTTACTGTTTTTTATTGTAGCAGAATACTTAACATGCTATGAAATCTTTATTGCACCAGGTCAGGCACTGACAGACTGTTTGTTTTCTCTAAGGTGGTGCAAAATCTCAAATTTTGGTCTCTCCCTTTTCCACAGATTAGGTCATCTTTCTGCATGTGCCAAAGCCCATTAGAAATGTACTGCCATTGAAAATGTACACAGGCAGCCAACCACAGGTTGAGGGGATGTGTTGGTGAGGCACCTGGAGCATTAGGTTGCTCAGGACACAGTTGGGGAGATCTGCAGGTGACGTATTTTCACTGGCTCATGGATGAGTTTCTTGATTGAATCCATAATGCAATTACTGTGATCTATGCCCATTTAATTTTTACAAGAGTCCTATTTGTTGCTTTCCTATCCTCTTTCTGTCCCCCAGTCTTGTAGCTCATTATTTAACACTCTGAACGGGGCTAGAGAGAAATGAGCCTTTTGACAACATCACACAAAGATGTGGAAGCCAAATGTTCATTCCCATGTACTCAATTTTCACCAGATGAGAAATCATAGGCCAGGGAAAATCTCTATTGTCCCTAAGCTGTGCTTCCATGGGGGAGGTGTGATGAAGGTAAAATTAAACTGTTCCTGTTACCAACTCCAATCCATTTAAACTCTGTATTTTTTGTTCCAAACATGCGATGGAACTTCTCATTGGGAACCTGGACTTCCACAAAGCCTACCTACAAATGAGTAGGTGATTGTCTAAGGTAGTGTTTTTCATGGTCTCCCAGACTATAGCCAAGAAGGGCTGGACTGAGTCCATGGGCCATCTCAAGGTTCACAGCAAGGACCAAGATCAGCTTGCATATTCCCAAGCACATGGGTGTGTAAGACTTCACCTGGGTCCCTTGGCATATGGTTCTGCATTCCTCAGCTCCCTTAAAGGCACTATTATTTGTAGATGGATTCCAAATTTTTGTTGTTAAGGGGGAACAAAAACTAGTGTCTCACATCAGTGTTGTTGACATCACTGCCACCTCTGTCATTTCTTCTTTTGATTATGTCAGCCTTACCTCTTTTCTTCATATATCACAAAAGCTTTTCAAATTTGTTTACTTTTTTATTGTTTAAAATTCTCTATTCTAATGATCAGTTTCAATTTTTTTATTTTTTTTAATTCCATTTTCTTATTGCTTAAATTATTACAAAGAGTATTACATATTTCTCCTTTTTTTCCCCCCGCCCTTGACAATCCCCTGGTCTCCCCTACCCCCCAGTGTCTTATGTCCATTGGTTATGCTTATATGCATGCATACAAGTCCTTTGGTTGATCT
>NW_005357392.1:42956-49130 GCF_000412655.1 Myotis brandtii | reverse complement strand
GATGGTTAGTGACTTTGAGCATGTTTTCATATGTCTCTTGGCTTTCTGAATGTCCTCTTTTAAAAGGTGTCTATTTAGGTCCTTTGCCCATTTTTTGATTGGATTGTTTATCTTCCTTTTGTTAAGTTGTATGAGTTCCCTATAAATGTTGGAGATTAGGCCCTTATCAGATATAATGTTGGCAAATATGTTCTCCCATGTAGTGGGCTTTCTTGTTGTTTTGTTGATGGTTTCTTTTGCTGTGCAGAAACTTTTTATTTTGATGTAGTCCCATTTGTTTATTTTCTCTTTAGTTTCCAATGCCCTAGGATCTGTATCGGTGAAGAAATTGCTTCGGCATAGGTCTGAGATTTTGTTGCCTTTGGATTCTTCTAGTATTTTTATGGTTTCCGGTCGTATATTTAAGTCCTTTATCCATTTTGAGTTTATTTTTGTGTATGGTGTAAGTTGGTGGTCTAGTTTCATTTTCTTGCATGTATCTGTCCAATTTTCCCAGCACCATTTATTGAAGAGACTGTCTTGACTCCATTGTATGTTCTTGCCTCCTTTGTCAAATATTAATTGAGCGTATTGGTTGGGGCTGATTTCTGGGCTCTCTATTCTATTCCATTGATCTATATGTCTGTTCTTGTGCCAGTACCAGGCAGTTTTGAGAACAGTGGCTTTGTAATACAGCTTGATATCTGGTATTGAGATCCCACCTACTTTGTTCTTTCTCAGGATCGCTGCAGCTATTCGGGGTCGTTTTTTGTTCCAGATGAATTTTTGGAGAGTTCGTTCTAGGTCTGTGAAATATGCCGTTGGTATTTTAATGGGAAGTGCGTTGAATTTATAGATTGCTTTGGGCAGTATGGACATTTTAATGATGTTGATTCTACCAATCCAAGAACATGGTATGTTCTTCCATCTCTTTATGTCTTCCTCTATCTCTTTTTTCAACGTCCTGTAGTTTTCTGAGTAGAGGTCTTTTACCTCTTTAGTTAAGTTTATTCCTAGGTAGCTTAATTTTTTTGGTGAGATGGTAAATGGGATTGCTTTTTTAGTCTCTCTTTCTGCAAGTTCACTATTGGTGTATAGAAATGCCATAGATTTCTTGGCGTTAATTCTGTATCCTGCTACATTGCCGAATTCTTTTATTAAGTCTAATAGTTTTTTGATGGAGTCTTTAGGGTTTTTTAAGTATAATATCATGTCATCTGCAAATAAGGACAGTTTTACTTCCTCTTTTCCAATTTGGATGCCTTTTATTTCTTCTTCTTGTCTAATTGCAATGGCTAATACTTCCAGTACTATGTCGAACAGGAGTGGTGAGAGTGGGCATCCCTGTCTTGTTCCTGTTTTTAGGGGAAATGGTGTTAGTTTTTGTCCATTGAGTATGATGTTGGCTGTGGGTTTGTCATATATGGCTTTTATTATGTTGAGGTATGATCCTTCTATTCCCACCTTGCTGAGAGTTTTTATCAAAAATGGGTGTTGAATTTTGTCAAATGCTTTTTCTGCATCAATTGATATGACTATGTGGTTTTTTTCCTTCAATTTGTTTATGTGATGTATCACGTTTATTGATTTGCGGATATTGTACCATCCTTGCATCCCTGGGATAAATCCTACTTGGTCATGGTGTATGATCTTTCTGATGTACTGCTGGATCCGATTTGCTAAGATTTTGTTGAGGATTTTGGCATCTATGTTCATGAGGGATATTGGCCTGTAATTCTCTTTCATTGTGTTGTCTTTACCTGGTTTTGGTATTAGGGTGATGCTGGCTTCATAGAATGAGCTTGGAAGTGTTCCTTCCTCTTGGATTTTTTGTAGTAGTCTGAGGAGGATAGGTTTTAGTTCTTCCTTGAATGTTTGGTAAAACTCCCCTGTGAAGCCGTCTGGTCCTGGGCTTTTGTTTGCTGGAAGCTTTCTGATGACTGCTTCAATTTCTTCCATAGTTATTGGCCTGTTGAGATTTTTAGATTCTTCCTGATTAAGTTTTGGAATGTTGTATTTTTCTAGAAATATGTCCATTTCCTCCAGGTTGTCTAGTTTGTTGGAGTAGAGTTGTTCATAGTATTTTTTAACAATCATTTGTATTTCTGTGGGGTCTGTTGTTATTTCGCCTCTATCATTTCTGATTTGGTTTATTTGGGTCCTCTCTCTTTGCTTTTTGGTGAGCCTGGCTAGAGGTTTGTCGATCTTGTTTATCCTTTCAAAGAACCAGCTCTTGGTTTCATTGATTTTCTGTATTGTTTTTTTGGTCTCTATGTCATTTATTTCTGCTCTAATCTTTATTATCTCCTTCCTTCTGCTCACTCTGGGCTTTTCTTGTTGCTCTCTTTCTAATTCTTTGAGCTGTAGATTTAGATGATTTACTACCATTTTTTCTTGTTTGTTGAGGTAGGCCTGTAGAGCTATAAACTTCCCTCTCAGGACTGCTTTCATTGTGTCCCAAAGGTTTTGGATTGTTGTGTTTTCATTGTCATTAGTTTCCAGGATGTTTTTAATTTCTTCTTTGATCTCATTGGTAACCCAATCAATATTTAATAACATGCTATTCAGCTTCCAAGTGTTTGAGTATTTTGGGTTGTTTTTATTGTAGTTTATTTCTAATATTATGCCCTTGTGGTCTGAGAAGATGCTTGGTATGATTTCAATCTTCTTGAATTTGGGGAGACTTTGTTTGTGACCCAATATGTGGTCTATTTTTGAAGATGTCCCATGAGCACTTGAGAAGAACGTATATTTTGTTGCTTTGGGGTGAAGTGTTCTGAAGATGTCAATTAAGTCCATCTGATCTAGTGAGTCATTTAGGATTGCTGTTTCTTTGCTGATTTTTTGTCTAGCAGATTTATCCAGTGATGTCAGTGGTGTATTAAAGTCCCCTACTATGATTGTATTGTTGTCGATCTCTCCCCTGATGTCTTCCAGGAGTTTTCTTATGTATGTGGGTGCTCCTGCATTGGGTGCATATATGTTTATCAGGGTTATATCCTCTTGTTGTATTGATCCCTTTAGTATTATGAAGTGGCCTTCCTTATCTCTTGTTATGGCCTTCACTTTGAGGTCTATTTTGTCGGATATAAGTATTGCTACCCCAGCTTTTTTTTCATTTCCATTTGCCTGAAAGATATTTTTCCATCCCTTCACTTTCAGTCTGTGTGAGTCCCTTTTAATGAGGTGGGTCTCTTGTAGACAGCAAATGTATGGGTCATGTTTTTTTATCCATTCAGCCACTCGATGTCTTTTGATTGGACCATTTAGTCCATTTACGTTTAAAGTTATTATTGAAAGGTACTTGTTTGTAGCCATTTCTTTTTTTGTGTGGCTGTTTTCTTTCTGGGCTTTTTATTTCTTCTTTTTACACCAGTCCCTTTAGCATTTCTTGCATTGCTGGCTTGGTGGTGATGAACTCCCTTAGCCTTTTTTTGTCTGTGAAGCTTCTTATTTCCCCTTCAATTTTGAATGATAGCCTTGCTGGATAGAGTATTCTTGGATTCAGTCCTTTGCTTTGCATCACTTTGTAAATTTCTGTCCATTCTTTCCTGGCCTGATGTGTTTCTGTTGAGAAATCGTTTGATAATCTGATGGGGGATCCTTTGTAGGTAACTCTCTGTTTCTCTCTTGCAGCCTTTAAGATTCTCTCTTTGTCTTGTACATTTGCCATCGTTATTATGACGTGTCTTGGTGTGGGTCTTTTGGGGTTCATCTTGCCTGGGACTCTCTGTACTTGTGTAACTTTTTTCTTCCCCATATCTGGGAAGTTTTCTGTCATTATTTCTTCAAATAGATTTTCTAATCCTTGCTGCTCTTCTTGTCCCTCTTGCAGCCCTATTATGCGTATGTTACTTCGTTTCATGTTGTCCCGAAGCTCCCTTAGGCTCTCCTCCTGTTTTTTAATTTTTTTCTCCAGTTGCTGTTCAGATTGAGCTTGTTTCTCTGCCTTATCTTCTAACTCACTAATTCGGTCCTCTGCTTCTTTCAGCCTGCTGTTGAAACTTTCCATGGTGTTTTTGATTGTAGCTATATCACTTTTCATTTCTTCCTGATTCTTGCATAGGTTGTTGATTTTCTCATCCATCCGGTGAATGAATTGTACAACCATTATTCTGAATTCTTTTTCTGTCATGTTGCACGCTTCAACTTCATTAATTTCCTTTCTTGGTGATTCCTCATTGTCTTTCCTCTGGGTGTTGTGTCGTTTCTTCATTCTGCTTATCTCCCGATGGATCAAAGGTCGGGTTGCGTGGGCCTGGGCCGTGTGCAGTGGGAGCCTCCCACCACCTTAGTGTCACTGAAGAGCTCTGACACTAAGATGTGTGGTTGTTGTTGGTTGGTGGGAACCAGGCTCGCTCTGAGTCAGTGTTGCCAGCGCTCAATGTGGCCTCGTATGTGCCCTTAGAATTAGGGACCCTGCCTGCACCGTGCTGAAATAGAGACCCCCCTGGAGCGTGTTGAAAACCAGAGCCCCCTAGCATGCGCCAGGAGTCAGAGTTCCCCAAGAGTCCAGTATCAGAGTCTCTGTTGCTTTGCGCGACTTCGCCTTGAGAATCAGGGTCCCTGTGTGCCCTTGCACCAGGAATTGGATTCACTGGCTCTTAGTATGAATGCACAGGGAATCAGGATCTCAGGCACAGGAGATAAGAAACACAGTCAAGTCACTGGTGCTTGGTGCTGCCTCCTGCCCCGAGAAACGGGGTCCCTGGGCCTGTGCTATGCGGACAAATTCCCGTTCTTGCGATTGCTCCCAGACCAGGGCTCCGAAGCTCGCAGTGCTCGCAGAATCAGTTCCTGGTGCCACGCGCACTTGCTCCCAGCCCAGGGCTCCAAAGCCAGCAGTGCTCGCGCACTTCCAGGCCAAAGTTCCTGCAGAGCTGAGGCCCCGGCAAGGGGTGGGTCTATCAGTTAGTTACTCTGGTGCTGCCCGTGAGCCTGCGGGAAGGGGGGATGGGCTCTGTTACTCACGGATCTGCCGCGGGGGAACTTTTGGTGTCTGCAGGTCTGTAGCTGTGGTTGCAGGTCTCTGTCCCCAGTGGCTGCAGGGTCCTGGTATGTGTCTGAGATCAGACTGGGTGGTGCTGAGGCCAGGATCCTAGTCTCAAGCAGCTCTCCAATTTTTTTTATTTTAATAACTTTTATTTCTCAATTGTAATTGATATATATTAGTTTTATGTGTACAACCGAGTAATTAGACACTTACATAACCTATGATCACCCTAATAAATCTAGTACCCATCTAACACCAGACATAGTTATTATAATGTTATTCACTATATTCCCTATACTTTACTTTATTTACCCATGACTATTCTATAACTACCAACTTTTACTTCTTAATCTCTTCACCTTCTTCACCCATCCCTGCAAACCCCCACTCATCTGGCAACCATTATTACATGCTCTGTATCTATGAGTCTATTTCTGTTCTGCTTGTTTTTTTTGTTTGTTTGTTTAGATTCAATTTATAAGTGAAATAATATAGCATTTGTTTTTCTCTTTTTGAATTTTTTCACTCAGCACAATACCCTTTCGGTACATCCATGATGTTGCAGATGACAAGAATTTTTTTCCCAAGGTTGAGTCTTATTTTACTGTGTATATGCATCACTTCTTCTTTATCCACTCATCTATTGATGGACACTTAGGTTGCTTCCATATCTTGGTTATTGTAAGTAATGCTTCCATGAACATATGAATGTACATGTCTTTTTGATTCAGTGTTTGGAAATTCTTTGGATGAGTACCCAGAAGTGGAATTGTTGGGGTCCTTTCTTGTCTCTTATAGCCTTTGCTTTAAAATCTATTCTCTCTCATATAAGAATAGCTATCCCAGAGGAATCCCGGAGAAAGGGGGCTGTTGGAGACTGCCAGATCAGGCTCCCCTAACCGGGCAGCCTCCACTGCTGCTGAAATCTCTCCTGGAGCGGCCTGCTCAGCCGCCGAGACCATGCCATCTTGAGTGGCTCTAAGTTCATATATAACTCTCTCTTCTCTTTCTTCACTATCCAATTTTTTTAATTAAATCTTTATTGTTTAGATTATTACATTTGTACCTCTTTTTTCCCCCCATAACTCCCCTCCTCTCAGTTCCCGCCCCACCCTCCGCCCTCACTCCCCACCCACTGTCCTCATCCATAGGTGCACGATTTTTTTCCAGTCTCTTCCCGCATCTCCCATTCCCCTTTCCCC
>NW_005357392.1:40652-41654 GCF_000412655.1 Myotis brandtii | reverse complement strand
GGAACTGAACTCAGAGTCTGAAACTCCCTCCCAATTGAAAAAAACAACCACGCCCTCCGCCACCAGCCCGCTCCACATGCACTCCGCACCTTAGTATTTCACTTCAGCACTGCACCTCCTCTGAGTCTCGTATGGTTTCCTCTTTCCTCCTAGTTGTAGAACTTCCACTCAGCCAGCCTTCCTGTGGTTCTGGATGATGTCTGTTCCGTCTTTTAGTTGTATTTTTGAAGTGGTTGTTCGAGGCAGCAAACTCCGGCTTTAACCTATGCCGCCATCCTGGTTCTCCTCACTATTCAATTTTTTTTTCATTTTTTCTCTCTTTCATTTTGTTGTTGTTTGCTTGATTGTTGATTATATTGGGGGTTTTTTATGCTTGTGAGATTGTTTCGCTTTTTCTTTTTTGGTTGGTGTTTTTTTTTCAGGTTATTTTTTTCTTCTGTTTTCCCTCGCCTCGCTTGATATTAGTTGTCGTTTGTAGTTTGCAATCATCTCTAGGTATCTGTCGCTGGAATGTGTTGGGATTAGTGGCTGCTCTATTGGAGTTTTCTCCCCATATAAATAGTTTCTTCCCCTCTTCTATTTCATTCCCTTTCTTTTCTCTCTTACTTTTTTTTTCAATTCCATTTTTGCACTCCTTTTTTTTCTCTTTTTCTCATTTTCTGTTATAGGGAAGAAAAAACTCACACAAATCCAAGAAGCTCACAGAGTCCCAAACAAAATAAACCCCAAAAGACCGACGCCAAGGCACATTATAATTAAATTGGCAAACACCAACGACAAAGCAAGAATCTTAAAAGCGGCCAGAGAGAGACAGAAAGTTACCTACAGAGGATCCCCCATCAGACTAGCGACTGATTTCTCAACAGAAACACATCAGGCAAGAAGGGAATGGAATGAACTATACAAAGTCCTGCAAAGGAAGGGTCTGAATCCAAGAACACTGTACCCAGCAAGGTTATCAATCAAAATTGAGGGTGAAATCAGGAGCTTCACAGACAAAAA
>NW_005357392.1:14511-34866 GCF_000412655.1 Myotis brandtii | reverse complement strand
TTATAGAGGTGTAGCTGCCTAGAAATGTATTCCTTCCTTTCATCGATACTTTTTTTCAAGAGCTGACAATGATTAGTTTCAAAATGTCTCTTTACATTCCACGTTCTGCTTACTACCGTTTCATTACACAGTATGCACAATGATCTGTTGTTTCTGTAGACAATCCCGTACATCTCGGTCCATATGTCTTGAAAGGGTCGGCTACTGCTACTTCCACTTCCTTTATCCTTCAATCTTGCTTTTTTATTTTTTTGATTCTTCATCACAAGGCTGCAAAAATAAATAAATATAAATCACGGCGTTTTTTTATAAAAGGTTGATAGGTTTCTTACCTATTAACTTTTTGCAGTGTTGTTGCACTGACTCCTCGTGCAAAACAATTCAAAGATAGTATGTATAACCAACAAATATATGGTGCCGTAATCAATTATCTGACATGCAGAATGTCTCGTCGAGCACTGTTGCACTGTATATCTTTTTCTTCTAACCCTCCCACTCCTGTCTCCTAACGAACATGGCGATCAAGTGCATCCGTTTGTCGAATGCACCCGAACGCACGGGAAGCTTACCCGAGGCACATGTTGACAATAACAAGGCCGTTTCCAGAATTGGGCATTTTGTCACTTGAGTAAAAATAAAATGTCATGAGTAAAGATTAATCTCTTTATAGTGCAATTCTTAACCTTTTTATATTAATGTCAATATTGGAACAATGTATCTTGGATGTTTTCACTATGTATATTTGCTACACAACACCAATGTACATGTTTACATCCGGTTTTAGAATTGCATTATTGATCATGAGTAACAGTAGTAATAATCTTACTTGAGTAATGCCCAACTCTGGCTGTTGCGAGAGACAAATATTTGAATTATGCAATTTTTTGTCTCTGATGCGTGTCATGCCCCTGGAAGTCCCTGTCCACCAAAAGAGATAAGAAAAGCCATAAATAACAAGTTCTTTGTTCTTTGAAATTTACTACTTTGTTGCAAATAGTTAACTTGAAAAGACTTCTCTCTTGCTTTTCTTACAAGCAATCTCTGAACCAAGCAATCTTGGAACCTAGCCAGCCTTTGTTTTCTCTTTCTTTTCTACAAATTCACACCTTCAAATCTACCCCAGAACTTCAAAATTTCAATTTAATACAGCAAATTCACAACTCAGGGAAGAGCAACCGATTGACAGAAATGTTTATTAGCTAAGTGGGCTGATTCAAACCATGATAGAGAGCAAACGTCTCTGAGAAAAATAACTCAGCAGCGCTGCTTAAGACTTTTGCAGATTATCACGGGTTCAGCCTTTAAAAAATCAAACGTTCAAGAGAAATGCAGAATAAATCAAAGTAGCTTTTGCTTTTACACAGGCTCTCATACTTATATTTATATACCAGGCAATCCAAGATTTTTACTTCTACCAGATATTTACTCACAGTTTAAACAGTCCACCTGATTCCTGATTAATTGCCTGAGGAATCTGTATGGCTTCCAGGGAGGTGATCAAGCTCCTCCTTCCACTCACTTTTTGTGGGCCTGACTGATAAGGGCTCCTACCTTACCGATTCTATTGACAGGTCCAGAGGTGTCCGTCCACTCTCTCCAGATGCTGGCCGGGTCCTAGGCTGAGGTCTGGGAGTGCCCAGAGTCCCCCTGTTCAATTCTGCTAAAATCAGCAGTGCGCTCGACTCCCGGATGCCCCAAACCCGGTTCAATCACCGGAGGCCAAAAGGCCATGCATGAGTTGGTTTTCCTGTAAGGAATCAATAATGTTACAGAAAACTGGAGAAGAACCAAGCAAAGCTTAGAGAGATGGAGTTACATTTATTATTATTATTATGCACGGGCCCAGAGAAAAAATGTGTCTGGAATTCTGGGCGAAGTCACACAGGAAGTTTCCTGTATTTATTCCTTTTTAATCCTCTTTGTCTCCCAAATATGGGGTTCTGTTCCGGTCCCCTTTGCAAGTTCTTAAAGAGCCCCTATGTGCTGGGTCTTTGTAACCTCTACCAAAGACCCAGCACTGATAACTTCGTCTGGGAAAGGTTTAATGGCCTCTCTGAAATGGGAGCAGTCTTATTTTCCTTATTATTTAAGCAAGCAAGCATTACAGAAACCAAAATAGAAGGGTTAAAATTTCAAACAGCAGTTTTTATATAAGATGGATGATTCAAAGCCACTGATGATTTTAAGTTTTTCCTTATAATTATAAACTGTTTCCACCTCTTAAAAGGAATAGATTATAAAGTGTTTTTTAAAGGTACTGTTGGTAGTAATCTGCTTATTACACTTATTAGACATTCTTGAATGTACAAATTTTAAAGGGAAAATTGGATTTTTTTCATTGCACACAAGTATTTCCATGTAATTAATTTTTACCTCTACAACCAAATAGATCCAAGCAGTTACGACTGTTGGGAGGCCATTGTGCACATCATGTGACAGCATGTGTCCTGGACTATCAGTTTCAAGGGTGTTTGTATAACAAGTAGCCTTGGAAAGTAGAGCTCCCTCCAGGGCAGGGGACAGAGTTGTTTCCTGAGCAGGTTGAAGATAGTATCTATCTTTGGGAAAAAGTTGGTCAGGTTTGCTATAATTCTTCTTTTAAAGGTTGGGAAGTTCCTAAGCTTGTAGTCACTCAGCTGGGACACAAACCCACTGTGTGTACCACCATGTGGTCTGCTCCCTGTCTCCCCCTTGAGTTTGGTTTTAGGGGTGAAGGGAACTAGTGTCAGTGATGTTCATGCTGCCTGCTGGGCCCTGTCTAAAATTGTGTCTCTAATCCAGAATCTGTGTCATTCCGTAGCCTCCATGGAACTGACTGGCTCACATGTGGGCTTTAGAGCTGAGAGAGATCTCAGACTCCCACAGAGCTCTTGAGAAAATAAGATAAATTGGAACTAGTAGGTGTGGACTCAAAAAGGGGTTCTATGGAAAATAACATCACAGGGTGAGCTGATCATAAAATCCTAACTGGTCAGGTCATGGTAAGTTATCATACCCCAGGATTATAAACTTTTTAGAAAAGGGTTTGTGTTTGCCTTAAGCAAGCCTGTCCATTGTTCTTGTGCATATAGGTTAATGCACCTTTGAAATATGGATACCCACCCTCAAGCGAGCACATAATCTTGGTAACTGTCCTGCAATCCACTCCCCTCCTTGCTTTCTCCCACCTTCATGTAATCTTCCCTATGTTCCCTCCTTAATTTGAAATGTGTAAAAGAAGCTGCAGACTATCATTATGAGAACCATTTTTTTCAGTCTGTTGAGGTCTTGCTTCCAGGTGTATCCTCTGTTTGCCTCAAATAACTTTTTATAAAAATTCTCTACAGGTTGAATGTTCTTATGTCAAGGTAGGTATGTCCTGAGAAAGGGGTACAACCCAGAGTGTGGGAGAGGCAGAGTGGTCAAAAGGATGCTGAGTGAAGGTGCTGGAGGGAGAGAAGGCTTAAAACAAAACACATTATTTTATTTTGTAACAACTCCTAATCCACTTAATTTTTGTCCATTTAACTTTAGACCTCAAAGTAGATGATATGGGTTAATATTAATCTTGCTCAAAAGGAAACAAAACAGCTGAAGACACAGGTTCTTCAGAACAAAATAGATGCCTGATTAACTTTATAATCCTCATCCAGTTTTTCCTCACCATTGCCAGTTCTAAAGGACTCCTCATTAAAATTTATACCACTTATTGGTGGAACTGCTCTCCTCATCCTAAAGACACCACTCCTTGTTTTTATTTTCCCAATCCTAAATCAGTAAAGAAAGATTTTAGTAAAATGGAGAGTAAAACTGGTCTGTCTCTGGAGGCCTGGGGCTGGGGCCAGGGGATGAGGGTAGGCTATAAGAAGTAAATGGGAGGGGGAAAAAAAAGGACATATGTAATATTTCAATAATGAAGATTTTTAAAAAACTAGTCTGTCTCACACTCACCCATCCTCCCAACCTTGCCCCACCCCCTTGTCTCCCCACCTCATGCCTCCCTCCACCCCTTCCACACACACCCTGATGTGGAGGGTGTACAACCTGTGCCCAAAAGGATGGGGAAAAGTCACTTCACAGATAGAAGTCAAAAGACAACCACATGAACTAATTGTTTTATTAAGGTGATTTATTATTTATTGTTAAATTACATGGCATACTTCTTCATCCATGTTTGAGCCATGAAATCATACTCTGGCTTATGATTCATGTAAATCTCCCCAATTTCTGGAACGAGAATATCGTGTGGATTGGGTTGACATAACATGGCGCTGAGTGAGATCAATACTTTGGAAACTGTGTGTGGCATTAAGGATAGCCAGACAGACTCACCCATTATGGTTTATGTTCGGATGGCAAATTCGGGTTTTAAATTGGATCTTGGGTGGTTTGAAGGGGTACTCCCACTGGAATCGATGGTAAGAACCCTGCGGAGCACAGTTCTGGGGGGTCCCGAGAAAGGTGGAGGAATTCCTTCTGGAGGCGCTTTTCGGCCAGAGACAGCACCATGGGCCAATCTTTGTCTGGAGGCTTCCTGATAGGCAGAAGGTGGGGGAGACCATGGTTAGGGGGAGCGGCAACCCACCGGGCCTGGGAATAGGTGAGCCAAGACCGGGCTCTGGGGTGGAGGAGGGTGAAAGGGGACAAGGAAGGTGGTGGAGAGGAGGGCTGAGGATGGAGAGATGGGAACTCGGCTGGACTCATGGGCTACTGAACACCTGTTTCCTGAACAGCCACTGGCTCCACCACCTCTGTCCTGACCTGGAGACTCTGCAGCCCAGAGGCTGCGCTGCTCCTACATACCACCGCCAGGTGACAGGGCCGCTCCTGCGCAGGGTCGCCTGCCCCTGCTGCTCTCAACTGCTGTCCACATTGGGTTGCCTGGCGACAGTAAGGGATTTGCTCTGTGAGGTCACAGGGACATGCTGATGACATCACCAAGTGAATGGAGAGGGTGGGGGCAGGGTCAAGAGGTGATCTGAATGGAAAGGAGTGGGGCACGGGAGGGTCCATGGAGGGCAGTGGAAGAGAGTGGGAAGTCTGGAAGGGTCCAAGGGGGCAGGGGTGGCAGATGGGAGGGAGCCCAGGCTGCCTGGCTTACCCAGTGCTTGTGTTGTTTCTTGGCAAGTTGGGTTACAGGCACCACCCACCACCCACCGCTGAGAGTGACCCGAATATATAAAAGCAGTTCAATGAATTCTCTCCACCCTTCACTCACCCAGATTCCCCTGGCACTAAAAATTTACCCCATTGACTTTATACTAATTTCTCTCTTGTCATTCTCTCTCCTGTGCTTGCTCTCTCTCTTTTTGTGGATACATATACACTTGAGAGTAAGCTACACATATCATTGCCCTTTACAAACAGGGCCTCCCATGACAAATTATACACTAACACCCACATCCTAAGGGTGGTTCTAGTCTTAAGTAATCATTTTGAACATATATCAGTAATAAAATAATACATCCTCATGTACTTTTGTGAATCTTCATATCTTGATTGTTGCTTAGGAAGCAAATGTGTAATTTCAGTCAAGTCACCAAAAGTATATTTGCTTAACAATTAGCAACTCACAAATTATTTTTCCCCCAAGCTTTTCAGTGTACATAACATGGTCTTTCATTGCTTTATCATATTAAAATCTTTTAAAAAACTGAAATGGCAGTTAAACTCAAATATGTAACACTAACAATAAACATAATCCAGTGGAATTGGCAACAATATGAACAGCTTTTAAAAAGTTTCTACTTGCCATAGTCATTGAAGACTGCTCTCTGTCTGACAAAAAGAAAACCACATTACAATATGCAAAGGGTTGTAAATTATATTCTAATTTTAGAGAGAAGAGAATATGGAGAAAAATGTGCATCTTCAAATATAAAAATATTAATGTATATCAAAGAAAACATATAAGCAGACTTCTAGTTCTGACTCCAATACACAAAGAGTTAGGAAGTCTTTATTACCATCCTGACAACAAGAATAAAAGCTGAAAAAACTGGAATATTAACAATTGTTCAATCTATCAGAGAAAAGAAATCATGGGGAAAACCAGTGACCCCAAAACTGAAGAGACATGTGAACACAGAGAAAGGTTAGGTAGGAAGTTAGACATGAGTGGCTGGGGTGGGGCCTGACCTGGGGTCCTCAACAGGGGTCGAACTGTAGCAAATAGGCCTCTGTG
The DNA here is from genome assembly GCF_000412655.1 of Myotis brandtii. Taxonomy (NCBI): domain Eukaryota; kingdom Metazoa; phylum Chordata; class Mammalia; order Chiroptera; family Vespertilionidae; genus Myotis; species Myotis brandtii. Next base: position 28,703 of record NW_005357392.1, on the reverse strand, counting down.
ATCCATCTTCAGCATAGTCAACTTTTAGTGAAGAAAACTAACAGCATGCTGCCAGTCGGTTACTGAATTTTCCCAGACAAACAGAATGTAAGGAGGAAGGGAAAGGGTATAAGAACAAAGAACTGTGTACATGACCAACAGCACATTTTCCAGGAAGATCCGCCTGCTACAACTAGACACAGGGAGATGAAAACAACTAGAAAATGCCTCAGCCAATTTTTTAAAAAATCAATAGGAGACAATAAGACCTAGGTGGCATATGGGGAAAACTATTAACCCCATAATACTCAGCTAATGAGGAACCAGGGGAGGATCTCTTACACACTAGGGATAAATTGCCTGTGATCGCCTCTCCAGGAGTGCCTGCTCAAGCAGACACCTGATCTTGCAAGACCACATTAAAGGTCTTGTTTTTGCCATACTTCCTGTCTTCAAGTGTGTTATTTGAATTAGAACAGGTGAGCATTTCTCACAAATTGGGAATGCATCCAGGATTTCTGGTGGTTGGGTATCCTCGGAGGTCAATTGTGTGTGATTGAGATGTGTCCTGGACACAAAGCGAGTGCAGAGTCTTAATCTGTGGTTCTGTTCTCTCGAGAAAGAAAAAGCAGAGACGTTAGGAAGCAGATCTCAGGGTGTGCAAGAAACCTCCAGTAATAAGAGTTGAGCACATAGAATAGTTACAGGGACTTGCCAAAGATGGGAAACAAAACTTATAGACCTAGGGAAACTAAGGAAAGTGGAACCAGGGTGGCTCCCTTAGATATTCCCCTAATAGTCCACTGCATAGAATGCTGAGGGTCTGGAGGGATAGTCCCTGAACAAGGAACAAAAATAAACAAAAATGATCAAAAATTGTTGTTTTATATGGCCTAGAAACCCAATTCATAAACCCTCTATCTTTTGGCCCATGTTTGGCTTGAATGAGGACTGGGTATGCCAAACTTTAGTTATTTATGTGAATGAGAAGACCTCATCCACACAAGAAGAGAAAGATTATGCCCTCTACTAGTTAAGAGGACAGGCTGGCATGTTTCCTTTTAAAGAGAATGAGGAGGATCAAAAGGAAAAACCCTAGGATCCCTTGTGGAGTCTGCCTTCTCCCTATAATCTTCAAACTGGGGAACAGGAGGAACAAAGGACAACCAGAGAACCAGGAGAGACAGGGATTGGGGAATGCAGGAGAGCTCAACCAAACACTCTTTATTGGAATCTGAGAAAAGAATTAGAACAATCTAAAAAAGGCCTTGAGAACTTCCCAATCCTGACTAAGCAACCAATGTTTTCTCTCCAGGAGGTTCCATAGGACCAGGGGAAATTGGGTTTGTGAATGCTCCCTGTTGGGGTCCAGCCCCAGCAGGTCCAGGGGTTCTCAAAGGTGTGGGCAGAGTCAGCGAAGAAGGAAGGACATGGAGACTGCGTTCAGTTGATCAGCATAGCGAGGTTCTCTCTTTATTCTCCTATTACATCTGTATTTATACAAGTTGATTTTAATCCTATCCATTCTATTCCAAAGGTTAGGGCGTTTGTTATCTCCATTCCAAGGTCACTACTCTATTGTTCTGTTAAGCTACAAGGAAGTAACTGAAGGAGATTATCCTAAGTAAAGATTATGTAGTTAAGCATGATTGTTCGTAGTTGAAGTGATTAATTACCCACCTGGCTCTTAGTTAAGGGGTTTTATTCCCTTCCTTAGTCCTGTTAATCCCTAACTCCAGGAAAAAATCCCCACCTGGGGAAACAACCTTTCTAAGAGAGGTGACCTTGGTTAAAACACAGAAGAAGGGGAGCAAACATATTAAGAACATTATGCCATATATGCCAGGTCCCTTGAAACATATGCTGTGCAGATGTTTCTTCCCTGCAGCGACTGTGTCAAGCAGCAAGGATGGACCCGCTTCTGGCAGCTCCCCTTGCGAGTACAGAGGTTAGAAATTTTAAGAAAGAAATGAAACCACTCTTAGAAGATGCCCTGGGATTAGCAAACCAGTTAGACCAGTCCTTAGGGCCAAGCTTTTATATTTGGGCTGAGATGATGTACATTATGAACATCCTATTTACGGAGAAGAGAAAGGGATGATCAGAAGGGCAGCCATGAACATTTGGGAGAGACATCTTCCCAGGCAAGGGGTCTTACCAGAAGACTAGAAATTTCCAAATGTTGACTCCAGGTGGAATAACAATGACACTAGGGCTCAAATGCAGGACCTCAGAGAGTTCATAATTCAAGGAATAAAAGTCTGTTCCTAGATCACAAAACGTGCCTAAGACATTTGAGGTTCTGCAAGTGAAAGAGGAAACCCCTTCTGCTTTCTTACAAACACTCAGAGGCCAGATGAGGAAATATTCTGGCCTGAACCCAGAAGACCTGATAGTGAAGTATAGTAACCTCCATCTTGGGTAAAAACTGCTGTTTAAAATTTTAACCCTGCTATTCTTGCTTCTGTAAACATTGTCTTGCTTAATAGGGAAAATAAGACTACTTCCCATTCAAGAGAGGCCATAAAATATTCCCCAGACAGAGTTGTCAGTTGTCAGATATGGTCTCATGGCCCTGTCCCAGCAAACAGGACTTTTTCTCAGAAGGTCTGGAAGTTTCATTCCAAATTTTGAAAACAAAGAGCTGAACAACATATAAATTGAAATGACTTCCACCATATCGGGCCCTAGAATTTGAGAAGCAAGAATTTCTCTGGGCCCACTAGTGCTAGCGAAAATGAATAGGACTCCAAATAAATTTGGCTTATTGATTAAGGTGTCTTCTGATTTACAAATAACAATAGGACAGGGTGTTTTGAACGTCACTTTGGTAACCAAGAGTTGGCCAGACATTGCCAAAAAGTTACAAAAGATTGAGGGTTGGAATGAAAAGCCGATAGAGGAGCTGCTGAGAGAAGCTCAGAAAGTCTTTGTGAGAAGGAGGGAGAAGCAGAAACAAAAGACAAAAATCATGGTTTCTCTGATAGAAGAAGTAATCAGAAACTGAGGCCAAGATTCTTCTTGGCAAAAGGGGAGAAATACTAACCCCAGGTACCAACAGAAAGACAAAAGAGAAGTGCAAGGGAAAACTTCTAAAAATATGAATGGGTACTACAAATGTGGGTAACCAGGACACTTTAAAAGAGAGTTCCCAGAGTTAAAGAAGGAGGAAAGGGTGATCCCCCTTACGACCTTTGATGAGGACTAGGGGGGTCAGAAGTTCCTTCTAACTAGGTCCCACCAGGAAACCTTAGTAAATTTAAAGGTGGGACTGGAGAGGGTAGAGGTGATTTTTCTGGTTGATGCTGGAGCTGCTTGCTCCTCTCTTATGTATCAACCAAAGGGTACAGAATTGTGTAAAAAAATGAACTATATCAGGAGTAAAAGGGGAGGATTTCCAGGTCCCAATTTTTAAGAAAATGATGCTCAATCTGGAGTTAGAATAAATTGAGGGATCACTCTTATATGTTCCTGAAGCAGGAGTTAACCTACTGGGTTCGGATAGATCTTACTGGGAGAGATCCAACTGCAAGATTTAGGATAGAAATCCAAAACCCTCCTAAAGTAGAAAAGAATATAACTTCTAATACATTTGAGTCAGAAGCAACATTATCTAGTAATGATCCTAAAAGAGTAAAAATAATTGAAGTAAAAGACTTAAGACAAACACTAGAAATAGAAGTTGGATATGGTGATACAAATGCCTGGGTTGAATGTGTTAAATATACAGTCCAGGTTCTTAACAAGATCAATTGTTATGCATGTGCTGCAGGATGGCCACAGCTGCAGGTGGTTCTGTTTCCCCTCAGTTGGGACACTGATCCTGAAGGAATGTATTGTATGCTGGCCCTATACCAAGACAAGGATGCATGGGGAAATAAGACCTGTAAGAGTCTGTCTCTATTCTTTCCTACTTTATGGAAATCATATCCTAAGGTCATTCCCTCTTTCTCCATAGGGAACGTGAACTATTTCTCTTGGTTCTCTAAGCATGGGGCAGAATTAACAAGGCCTGTGGGAAAACTGACAACTTGCACTGAAGTCCTGAACATCACCAATAGGCAAAGCACTAGCAATTACTCAGCTCTCCTTATACCCCGGGAAGATGTCTGGTGGTATTGTGGAAGAGGAAACCTCCGTAATATATTTCCATCCAATTGGACTGGGACATGTGCTTTGGTTCAATTGGCCATTTCACTCACCCTGGCATTTCATCAAGAGTCCAGTCAGAATATAGAGCACAAAGAGCAGTAGCATGGTCTTTTGACTCCAATATTAATATTGACTCAATAGGAATCCTGAGGGGGATCCCAAATGAATTTAAATCTAGAAACCAAATAGCCACTGAATTCTAGTCTGCCCTCTTCTGGTGGTCCACTATCAATAAAATGTAGACTGGATGTCCAAGAAGGAAGGGGCATTTATCCAAGGCATCCCTTGAGATAAACTTTAACCATGCAGGTATTCGGACATTTAAAATAGTTACCAGCAAAAAGACTGTTTTTAGCTGGTAGGACCGTGGCAGGCAATTTCATCTGACCTTATCTACACTAATAAAAGAGAAACATGCAAATTGGTGTCACTCCACTACGCCACCGGTCAATCAGGATGAGTATGCAAATTAACCCAACAAAGATGGCGGTTAATTTGCAGGCGCCCAGCGAAGACTGAAGACGACTGAAGACTGAAGATGACTGAAGACTGAAGACGACTGAAGACTGAAGATGACTGAAGACTGAAGAGGCTTGGCTTCTCTACTGCAGCTGGAGGGGAGAAGCCAAGCCTCACTGTGGCCAGAGCGGAGAAGCCAAGCCTCACTGCTGCGGCCTCGAGGCTTGGCTTCTCCGCTGTGGCCGGACCAAAGGCCTGGGTCCCGGGTGCTGGAGGGAAAAGAGGTCAGGGCAGCGGGCAGCGACCTACTGGCGCACAGATTCATGCGCAGGGCTACTAGTATTAGTATATTTACGACTGCCGGAGGAATTATGCCCCACAAATAGTTACAGTTGCAATTCACACAGCAATGTATTCTCCTTTTATCATTGCAGTGGGCACAAAGCTTATCAGCACACAGCACACTGTTACTCACAAAATTCCTGGTGCTGTGGGTACAGGCTTATAGGGATCCCAAAATGTAGCTTTCTCGCGGCAGCAGCAGGCGCCTGTCTCTGGCTGGCAAGTCAGGTCAGGAAACGAAGTCTCAGGTTCGGGGCGGTGTTGCTGTCAGAGATCCCTGCGCACCCACCGTGCATCTGTCTTCTGGCACGGAGTGAAGAAAAGTGGAGAGGGGGACTGCACCCAAACTGAAGGCGATCAGCGAAGATAAACTTCCAGCGATCAGAGCCACCAGTGTGGCACAGGGATCAAAGTGATCAGCGACGACCAGACATCCAGCATTCAAAGGATGATCAACTTGAATGGTGTTCGGGGACCCTTTAAATAGCCTGTAGTACCCACAGCAGTCCAGGGGGGATTAGGGGGATTCTAGTAAACAAAATGCATAACAAGATCTCAAGTTTAACATTAGTTCCAATGGGTATATCAGTAAAGAAACTTGTAAACATTTGGTTTCACTCAGGGGAGGGGGAGCAGTATACATCATCACACATATGGTTATCATGGCAAGTCACTCTAAGTCAGTAATTGAAGTTCAAATCCTTATCAATAGAATACACACACTTCAGGGCAGTGGGGAATATGTCCTTAATATCACACTTTAAGTTTTAGGACAGGTTAACTCAAACATTTTAAAACCTTTTTAACATTTTTTGGTATTTTTAAACATTTCTATATTTTACTACAACACTGAATTAACTACGTCTATTATAATCAATAGAAATTTATCAATTACACCAGGGATGCTCTTCAAGGGTTAGCCAGTTAATTAGATGCCACTAACCATATGGCTTGGGAAAACAGGATAACATCAGATATGATATTAGCAGAGAAAGGAGGAGTCTATAGCATGTTAGGTGGAAAATGTTGTACCTTTATTTCAAATAACACAGACCCTGATGGCACAATCAGTAAAGCACTTCAAGGACTAATGACTTTGGCTAATGTTTTAGCTGTGAATGCTGGAAATGACAACCCATTTACTGGTTGGTTAGAAGGATAGTTTAGAAAATAGGCTTAATGCCTCAATTCTAACATCTCTCATCATTGTAGCAGAAGTATTAACAGCATTTGGATGTTGCATTATCCCCCCGTAAGGGAATTAGCACAGAGGTTAATTGAAACAGCTATTAATAAGCAAATGCCCCTACCCTACCAACAGAACAACCTGCTATTACTAAAAACCAAACTAGACTCACCCTCTTATGATGAAGAAAGCCAACAGGTTTCAGAAAGATTCTAAAAACAGATAATGAAGATAGGATCAATTAGTGTAAGAAGAAGAGGAGGGAATTTGTAAGAAATAAGCTTCTGTGATCCATCTTCAGCATAGTCAATTTTTAGTGGAGAAAACTAATAGCATGTTGCCAGTCGGTTACTGAATTTTTCCAGGGCAAACAGGATGTAGGAAAAGGGGAAAGAGTATAAGAACAAAGAATTGTGTACATGACCAGCAGCACATTTTCCAGGAAGATTCGCCCACCAAAACTAGACAAAGGGAGGTGAAGACAACTAGAAAAGGCCTCAGCCATTTTTTTGTTAAATAACCCAACAGGATACAATAAGACCTAGGCCAGTGATGGCGAACCTATGACACGCGTGTCAGAGGTGACACGTGAACTCATTTTTTTAGTTGATTTTTCTTTGTTAAAGAAAGGGCTAAGCCAGGGGTGGGCAAACTTTTTGACTCAAGGGCCACAATGGGTTCTTAAACTGGACTGGAGGGCCGGAACAAAAGCATGGATGGAGTGTTTGTGTGAACTAATATAAATTCAAAGTAAACATCATTACATAAAAGGGTACGGTCTTTTTTTCTTTTAGTTTTATTCATTTCTAACGGGCTGGATCCGCCCGTGGGCCGTAGTTTGCCCACAGCTGGGCTAGGCCCTCCATCTTGCCCCAGGGTAAGGGCTACGCCCTCCATCTTGCCCCAGGGTAAGGGCTACGCCCTCCATCTTACCTTGGCCATGTGCTTGGCAAGGAGCTTCTTCCCGGAAGTCTAAGCCTCTGCTAGCCACACCCAGGAACAAGACACCGACTTGCGCCTGGCCAATCGGCAAGGCCCACAGCCCTTTCTCCTCCCCTTACTCCAACCCCCTATAAAACCCCTCTCCACACAGAGTTCTCTCTCTCTCTGCTTCCTGCTGCTGTGTCGGCGAGGTGGGGGAGCCGAGCTAGCTCGAATACAGACTCTTATGCTTTTGCATCGGACATGGCTGGCTCCCTGGTGTGATTTCTTGGGGATCCTGAAATCTGGGCATAACAAATATAAATCTTTGTTTTACTATGGTTGCAAGTATCAAAAAATTTCTATATGTGACACGGCACCAGAGTTCAGTTAAGGTTTTTCGAAACTTTGACACGCCGAGCTCAAAAGTTTCGCCATCACTGACCTAGGCAATGTACCAGGAAAACTGTTAACCCCATAGAACTCAGCTAATGAGGAACCATGGGGAGGGAATAAATTGCCTGTGATAGCCTCTCCAGGCATGCCTGTGATACAGGAATTTTAGGGGAATATAGGCAGGCTGAAGGAATTTTTAGAATTGGGGTCTATAGAAGAAACACAGGGCTACAGACTGGGAGAAGGTTTGTTTTCCTAACACAAGGAAACCAAGAGCAGTTATATTTCCATAAGACAAGGAAGCCAGGCTTGGTTATATCTTCATAACACAAGGGAGAGGCAACAGCTACATCTACATAAGAGAAGGGAACTGGGAGTAGCCAAGAGGTCTATATTTACAAAACAAAGAAGGAGGAAGAAAGCCCAAAAGGAGTGGGAGGACAACGAGGGAGGAGGGCCTCAAGAGTTACTATAGTAACCAATTACAAAGAGAATATTGACCAATCAAAGGGGATATCAGGACACAGAAACTGCAGCCTTTATAATCCATGGAAACAGGAAGTCTGTAGGACTCTTTCTCCCTCCCCACGTGGGAGTCTGTGCTGTGAGAATCTTTCCCTTTCCCCACGTGGGAGTCTCTACTTGTTCTTAAATAAATTTCCACATTTGCTATACCACCTTCTGTCTGTGGATTCATTCTTGAACACCAGCGGACAAAGAATCCAGGTTCCAGTCTAAAAATTCTGTATCAAATTGGTGCTTTGGCCGAGAATTTCTTCGTAGGTTAGTCAACTCTCATGTCAAATGGTGAGTACACCCATATGGATTCTGTCCCTTTTCTGTCTTTTATATGATTTTGGAGGCTGACAGACACCCCCAATAGCCACTTAAACTTGTCCACCATCCTAAAAGTGGTCATTTCCCTCTTTGCTTCACTGCTCCTTTCATCTGCCTTTTTCTTCTGCTTTCTATCTCAGTCAGGTCTAGCCAGTAAGACCAATGCCTCCACAGTCCAGGTCCCACTAAGCTTAAACTCCTCAGTCTCTATTTGTGCAGGCCTTTCTAGTAAGGGTCCTAAGGAAAAACTTGTGCAAGAGTTAAGAAAGGAGGGGGAAGGCAGCCAACAGTTCTCCACTCCTGGCCTATGAGCACGGCCCTAAATCTTCCCAGCAGGCATAACAGGAATTTTTCACTAAAGATAGAATTAAAAGGTTTGCAGCCCCTAAGGAGGGGTTAATTCCTGAGTCAAAGTAGAGCATGGCCCCCATACTGTGCACGCCTGCATTACAACCAAATGCAGCTGTTGGATTAGCCTGTTGATTGCTAGGTTGCTTCTTTGTTGTAATCTCTGTGAAATGAATCTGGAATTGTGAAATGTCTTTTTTACTCTGTTATTTTTAAACCAAAGTGTATTATTGAAGGGAAAAAGAAGGTCTGTGCAAGTTGCTGTCTGTGCAGGTTGATGACAGGAAGAGAATATTAGAATGGAAATACTTAAAAAAGGTCTAAGACATGGTTATGCATTTTTGAAGGTCATAGAAAAAGAATTTGAAGGCTAATTTGAAAGTGTAAAGTTTGCGAAGGTTGCATATGTGAGGGAAGGAAAGAAAAGGACAGCTTTAAAAATGGCTTTCGGTTCCAAAGCCATAAAAAGACAGACAGTGCAGGCGCTTAGGAAAGGGGAAGGGAGGGGGGAATTTGCAAAGCCTCGCCCAGCATCACTTCCAGTCCATTAAACATCCCGCAGGCAGTGTCAGTATTACCAGGGACCAGGTGGTCTAGTGTCTGCCTGTGACATCACAAACCAGCCGAAGCCGAACTGAGGCTGGCTAAGGGGCAGTCACAGCTTTGCTGCTTCTGTGCCCTTGGGGGCATGGCAACAAGGGAATGGACGGGTGGTAGGCATGTCTTCCCAGCATTTTCTCTACAATTCAAAGTATATTCTGTACTTCTGTGGCACTACTAGAATATAAGAATTTATTAGCCAGATTTAAAAGGATTAATTCTGTGGTCAAGACCAAATCTTTAATGTTAAAACCAGTTTAAGTTTTGATAATCTTTAAATTGGGTATATTTGGCAGTTTTTCTGAGTATAATATTTCAAGGATTTAACTGAGAGATAACTTTGTGACATCTCAAGGGCCCTGAGGTGACACTTTTTGATTTACTCTAACTCCCTAAAAAGAAATATTTTTGAACTAAATTAGATTAATTCAATATATTTAAAATTTCATGAGGAAACTCTGCCAAATAAAAAAATTAATAGCAATATTCTATTTAAAATACATATACTTTGAAGGTTATAGAAATTTCAGTCTGCTTCAAGAAAGAACTTACACAAATTGAAAGCCAAGTTCAACCAGGAAACTTTCAGTCAGGGAAAAAGGGCAAGTGTGATAATTCTCTGTGTCTGCCAGTGACACTCTGGGTGTTTTATGATTCATTTATTGGGATTTATAAATTATTTTCAATGATTAGTATACCATCTGCAATAAGCCATGTACCACATGTTACCCTTTATATACAAATTGTTTGTTGTTCTAGAAGGTTGTTGTCTCAGAATATTATAAAATAAAGGTTTTATCAATTGCATTTTAAACAAATCTATAACCATGCCACTTTTAAATTTTGTCATATTAGACAGTCATTGCTTTACCTTAGTGCATTTAAGTCTTTAGAAAAACCAATGGAAAGGACTCTGACTTACTTTAAATTGCAAGCTTCTAAGCAAGTCATACCTTTAAACTAAATAAGAATTTGTAAAACTTCAGGAAATTATTAATTAGAAACAATAACTAAAATATATATAAAAGGTGGCACTGGCTTTCTAGCATACCTGAATAAAATATGCAAATAAGCAGTAGATATTCAGGGGTAAATTGAAGCTTAAAAAGGGAAAATAAAAACCTCTTCCACCAATATTCACCATTAATAAAACTTAAAAGGTGTGCCTTTTACCTAAATTATTCCCTGCAAAGTCCCTCTCCCAGGTATTTTTTGGCGGAGCAACCAAGTTGGTTGCCTGGTTTAAAAGAAAGTAAAATCTCTAAGATGGCATTTTAAGGTTTGGAAGTAAAACAACAGTTAAGGTTCAATAAAGATAAAAAGTTAATCCAATAAGCAGGAAGTTTAAATTACTAAATTTGGCTGGAAATATTCCATCCTTTCTCCAGAAAAATCAGGCAGAGGATAAATCCTTTAATGATGAGGGCAGACAAGGGGTGGGACTGGACCTGTTTATACTTTCTTCGGATCTCTGGGTACTGGCCAGTCCAGGGTTCTGGGTACTGTGTAAACTCTCTTGAGTTCTCATCCTAAAGTAAGCCCCTCAGAAATTTAGTTCAGTGGATACTTCAAACATTACAGCCAGCTCAGGCCCTTTTAATCACAGACAAGGGGCCTAAGAGCAAGACACGGGTTATACAGGCTTTCCTCACAAGATAAGGGAGGAACCCAAGACCTCTGCGAGAGCTCGGGTCCTCGAGGTGCAGTGGTAAGTACGGTTATATCCACCCGACAACCCGATCTGTGACCTTATGCAGTAAGGGCCACTCACTCCAGACTTATTAGTGAGGTCTACACTCTGTACTACACCCTTGGCCAGGAGAGGAGGCGCGTCGTTGGCAAAGGTACCCTTGGTTGGGAGGGTAACGTGCCCCTGCCCCCACCAAAGGGACGTACACAGCGGATGCAGTATGTCCTTTGTGAGTACAAGGATGCTGGACACCCTTGGACATTTCCTTTTCTTCCTTCTTTTCTTCTAATGGGAAGCATGCCATCCACATTACATAAAATACAGCCCCTCGAAAATTGGGATAAGTTTGACACACAAACCTTAAAGAAAAAGCACCTGATCTCTCTCTACCCTCAGATTTGGCCTCAAATGCCAACTAGAAAATAGTAAAAACTATCCCCAGAGGGAAGTTTTAATCTTTTCAGTAGGAAAAATGGGAAATAATTGAAAGTCCCATATGTCCAGGGTTTCTTTACTCTAGGGCCGTGGTTGACAAACTGCGGCTCTCGAGCCACATGCGACTCTTTGGCCCCTTGAGTGTGGCTCTTCCTAAGCCTTAGGAGTACCCTAATTAAGTTAATAACAATGTACCTACCTACATAGTTTAAGTTTAAAAAATTTGGCTCTCAAAAGAAATTTTAATCGTTGTACTGTTGATATTTGGCTTTGTTGACTAATGAGTTTGCCGACCACTGCTCTAGGGAACAAGCCAAAGACAGGTGGGAAACTATAAACTATACACTTTTCTCTTAGCTATAACAACCCAAGTCCACCAAGGAAGAAGGTGGAGGTCATGGCCCTGCCCAGGACTAAGCCAACCTTAACTTGCCCCAAGACAAATGAAAGATCTGGCCATACTTTAGTCCACATCCCCTTCTCACCCCAGGACATGAGACAAACTAAAAGTGATTTAGGACCCTAACAAATATATTACAGTCTTCCAAAACCTTATTCAAGTATTTGATCTCTCATATAAAGACATCATGCTCGCATTAAACCTGACCATCTCAGCCACTGAAAAGCAAAATTATGAGAAAAAGCAAGAAAGCTTGGAAATAATCACCTTCTTACTTATGCCAGTATAATTAAGAATCCTGAGGAAAGAAACAGGGATTTCTTTTTTTTTTTTTAAATATATTTTATTGATTTTTTACAGAGAGGAAGGGAGAGAGATTGTTAGAAACATCAATGAGAGAGAAACATCAATCAGCTGCCTCCTGCACATCTCCCACTGGGGATGTGCCCACAACCCAGGTACATGCCCCTGACCGGAATCGAACCCAGGACCCTTCAGTCCGCAGGCCGATGCTCTATCCACTGAGCCAAACCAGTTTCGGCAAGGGATTTCTTTTTTTATGTATATTTTTTTATTGATTAAGGCATTACAAATGTATCTTTATCCCCCCATTGTCCCCTCATCACCCCAATCCTGCCCTCACCCTCACCCCCTGTTGTCTGTGTCTATCTCTTATGCTTATACTAGAGGCCTTATGCACAAAATTCATGCAAGAGTAGGCCTTCCTGCTCCTGGCTGCCGGCACCGGCTTTCCTCTGGCACCTGGGACCTGGGCTTCCCTCTGGCTCCAGCTCCGGCTTCGTCCAGAAGGATGTCCAGAATGATGTCCAGTCTAATTAGCATATTTACCCTTTTATTATTATAGATGGATGCATACAAGTCCTTTGGTTGATCTCTCCCCCTTACCCCCACCCTTCCCTACTTTCCCTCTGAGGTTTGAGCATCTGATCGATGCTTCTCTGTCTCTGGGTCTGTTTTTGCTCATCAGTTTATGTTGTTCATTATAGTCCACAACTGAGTGAGATCATGTGATATTTATCTTCCTCTGACTAACTTATTTCACTTAGCACAATGCTCTCCAGCTCCATCCATGCTGTTGCAAATGGTAGGAGTTCCTTTTTACTGCAGCATAGTATTCCATTGTGTAGATGTACCAAAGTTTTTTAATCCACTCATCTGCTGATGGGCACTTAGGCTGATTCCAAATCTTAGCTATTATAAATTGTGCTGCTGTGAACATAGGGGTGCATATATCCTATCTGTTGGTGTTTCTGGTTTCTTGGGATATATTCCTAGAAGTGGGATCACTGGGACAAAAAGGAGTTCCATTTTTAGTTTTTTGAGGAAACTCAATACTGTTTTCCACAGTGGCTGCACCAGTCTGCAATCCCACCAGCAGTGCACGAGGGTTCCTTTTTATCCACATCCTCACCAGCATTTGCCATTTGTTATGTTGATGATAGCTATTATGACAGGTGTGAAATGGTACCTCATTGTTGTTTTGATTTGCATCTCTCAGATGATTAGTGACTTTGAGTATGTTTTCATATGTCTCTTGGCCTTCCTTATGTCTTCTTTAGAAAAGTATCTATTTAGGTCCATTGCTCATTTTTTGATTGGGTTGTTTGTCTTCCTTTTGTTAAGTTGTATGAGCCCCTGTAAATGTTGAAGATTAAACCCTTACCAGAGATATCGTTGGCAAATATGTTCTCCCATGCAGTGGATTTTCTTGTTGTTTTGTTGATGGTTTCTTTTGCTGTGCAGAAGATTTTATTTTGAAGTAGTCCCATTTGTTTATTTTCCCTTTAGTTTCCATTGCTCTAGTAGCTGTGTTGGTGAAGATATTGCTTTGGATATATCTGAGATTTTGTTGTCTGTGGATTTCTCTAATATTTGTTTGGTTTCCCATCTTACATTTAAGTCCTTTATCCATTTTGAGTTTATTTTTGTGTTTGGTGTAAGTTGGTGATCTAGTTTCATTTTTTTGCATGTGTCTGACCAAGTTTCTCAGCACCATTTGTTGAAGAGACTGTCTTGACTCCATTGTATGTTCTTGCCTCCTTTGTCAAATATTAATTGAGCATAGTATTTTGCGTTGATTTCTGGACTCTCTATTCTATTCCACTGATCTATATGCCTGTTCTTGTGCCAGCACCACGTAGCTTTGAGAACAGTGGCTTTGTAATACAGCTTGATATCTGGTATTGAGATCCCTCCTACTTTGTTCTTCTTTCTCAGGATCGCTGTGAGAAAACGGCTAATTCAAATGTAATCCTGATATTTGGGGGGCTAGCAATTGGAATCCATGCCAGAAAGCTAACCTATAATTAAGTCATTACCTCCTTCCCAGAAACTGGTCTTGCAGAATCTGTTACAGAGGCCATAAACCTGTGAACAGTGCACTGCCCGGAGGGAGGGTTGTTATTGCTGATGCCAGGCCAGGCCAT
>NW_005357392.1:11577-13943 GCF_000412655.1 Myotis brandtii | reverse complement strand
GGTTTTAGTTTTTGCCCATTGAGTATGATGTTGGCTGTAGGTTTGTCATATAAGGCTTTCATTATGTTGAGGTATAATCCCTCTATTCCTACTTTGCTGAGAGTTATCAGAAAATGATGTTGGATTCTGTCAAATGCCTTTTCTGCATCAATCGATATGATTATGTGATTTTTGTCTCTCAATTTGTTTATATGATGTATCATATTTATTGATTTGTGGATATTGTAGCAGCCTTGCATTCCTGGAATAAATCTCACTTGGTCATGGTGTATTATTTTTCTAATGTAATGTTGGATCCAGTTTGCTAGAATTTTGTTGAGGATTTTAACATCTATGTTCATCAGGGACATTGGCCTGTAATTCTCTTTCTTTGTGGTGTCTTTATCTGTTTTGGGGATTAGGGTAATGCTGGCTTCATAGAAAGAGCTTTGAAGTATACCTACCTCTTGAATTTTTTGGAATAGTCAGGGAAGGATTGGTTTTAGTTCTTTGAATGTTTGGTAAAACTCCCCTGTGAATCCATCTGGTCTAGGGCAGTGGTCAGAAACTGTGGCTCACGAGCCACATGCGGCTCTTTGACCCCTTGAGTGTGGGTCTTCCCCAAAATACCGACTTCTGCACATGGGCCATGAAGTTTCAATTTCAATGAAAGCGCTCGCCTGCACCTGGTATTTTGTGGAAGAGCCACACATGAAGGGGCCAAAGAGCTGCATGTGGCTCTCGAGCCACAGTTTTCCGACCAAGGGTCTAGGGCTCTTGTTTGCTGGAAGTTTTTTGATTTCTGTTTCAATTTCATCAGTAGTTATTGGCCTATTCAGGTTTTTTCATTCTTCCTGATTGAGTTTTGGAAGCTTGTATTTTTCTAGTAATGTGTCAATTTCGTCAAGGTTGTCCAGTTTGTTGGAGTAGAGTTGTTTGTAGTATTTTTTTTATAATCCTTTGTATATTAGTAAGGTCAGTTGTTACTTCACCTCTTTCATTTCTGATTTTGTTTATTTGGGTCGTCTCCCTTTGTTTCTTGGTGAGCCTGGGGAGAGCTTCATCAATCTAGTTTATTATACCAAAGAACCAGCTCTTGGTTTCATTGATCTTTTTGTGTTGATTTTTTGGTCTCTGTTTCATTTATTTCTTCTCTGATCTTTATTATTTCCTTCCTTCTGGATATCATGGGCTTTCTTGTTGCTCTCTTTCTAAGTCTTTGAATTGTAGGATTAGATAATTTATTACCATTTTTTCTTGTGTTTTTTTTTTTTTTGCAGTAGGCTTGTAGAGCTATGAACTTCCCTCTCAGAATTGCTTTCATTGTGTCCCATAGATTTTGGATTGATGTGTTTTCATTGTCATTTGTTTCCAGGATGATTTTTATTTCTTCTTTGATCTCTTTGGTAATCCAATCATTGTTTAATAGCATGCTATTTAACCTCCAAGTGTTTGAATTTTTTTATTGTTTTTATTGTAGTTGATTTCATGTTATGCCATTGTGATCTGAGAAGATGCTTATTATGATTTCTATCCTCTTGAATTTGAAGAGACTTTGCCTGTGTCCTAATATGTGGTCTATCTTTAAAAATGTTCCATGTGCACTGGAGAAGAATGTATATTCTGTAGCTTTGGGGTGAAATATTCTGAAGATGTCAATTAAGTGCTTCTGATCTAGTGAGTCATTTAGGATTGCTGTTACTTTGCTGATATTTTGTTTAGAGGATTCATCCAGTGGTGTCAGTGGGGTATTAAAGTCCCCTACTATGACTGTACTGGTATCGATCTCTCCCTTGATATCTTCCAAAAGTTGCTGTATGTGTATGGGTGCTCCTGGATTGGGGGCATATGTTTTTACCAGAGTTATATCTTCTTGTTGAATTGCTCCCTTTAGTATTATGTAGTGGCCTTCCTTATCTCTAGTTAGGGCCTTTATTTGAGGTCTATTTTTTCAGATATAAGTATCGTAACCCCATAACTAATATACAACATTATTGATATATGTGTATATTTTCTAATTCAGCACGCCTCAATTACGAATAGTCAAATTTCTTTTTTAAAATTTATTTTGTTTATAATTAAATCTTTATTGTACAGATTATTACAGTTGTTCTTCTTTCTTCCCTCCATAGCTCTGTTCCACCCAGTTCCCACCCCACCCTCTGCCCTTACAACCGCCCAACTGTCCTCATCCATAGGTATATGATTTTTGACCTTTCTCTTCCAGCACCCTTCCACACCCCTTTCCCCCCTAAAATAGTCAGTCCACTCCCTTTCTATGCCCCTGATTCTATTATATTCACCAGTTTATTCTGTTCAACAGATTATTTATTCACTTGATTTTTAGATTCACTTGTTGATAGATGTGTATTTGTTGTTCATAATTT
>NW_005357392.1:0-10247 GCF_000412655.1 Myotis brandtii | reverse complement strand
ACTAAATTTATCGGCGGTTTCTAGAAAATTCTTGAAAAACCTTAAAAGTGTGGTTTTGAACTCTATATCCAGTAGTTTGCTTTCCTCCATTTCTGTCATTTGTGACCTGTTTCTTTGTCTCCACATTTTTTATGCTTCCCTGTGTTGATAGAGTGGCTTTCTGTGCTAGGTGTCCTATAGGGCCCAGTGGCTCAGCCTCCCCAATTATCTGAGGTAGGCACTCTTGGTGCACCCCTTTGTGGGCTGTGTGCACAGTCTTGTTTTGGTTAAGCCTTGATTATTGTTGGTATCAGTAGGAGGAATTGGCTTCCAGGCCAATTGGTTGTGAGATTCAGCTGTGTCTACGGTGGGAGAACTTCTGTGCTGGAGACACCCTTATTGGGCAAGACTTGCTTCAGTGGGTCTTTGGTGCTCTCTGAGTCTGCCCCCTGAGTGCGTCCCTTATGGATCTGAGGAGTTGTAATCTGGATGGTCCCACTCTGACCACTGGGTACACTGGCTCTTGGATCTCTAAGGAGGTGCTAATTTAGCCTCTGCCTGAGCTACCCAGCAGGAGCTATGGAGAGATCTGCAGATTCCTCTTCTTTGTTTGGGGTTTGGAGGTGCCCTGATGAGGCCCAGCTGTGGAGCAATGCAAGCTGCTGTGGGGCCTTGGGCCTTCTTTTGGATGTTTTGGGTCTCTCTGACCCAGCTGCATTTTGTTAGGTAATTTTAGATTGCAAAGGGCCAGGCCATTCATATGCAATAGCCTCTGGGCACAGCTTGGGTGGGGCGGGGTCTCAGGGAATCAACAGGACAGAGCAAACAGCTATGGCTGATCCTCAGCCCTGCCCTAAGAGGCCTCGGGTCTCAGTGTCCCACGGTAATCGCTGCAAGCACCTCTGTGAGAAAGCTGCCCTCAAATTCTGCCTGATGCCCAACAGTCCAGTTTCTCTCTGTATGAGTCTGGTTCCCCAAAGACTCATGGAACTGGAGTTCATCGAGAGCTTGTGACTCCCTCCCGATTGAAAAAGACAACTATGTCCTCAGTTTCCAGCCCTTTCTGCGTGCGCCTCTGTACTTCTGCACTTTACTTCCGCACCTTCTCTGAGCCTCAGTGTGCTTTTCTCTTTCCTTCTAGTTGTAGAATTTCCACTCAGCCAGCCTTCCTGTGGTTTTGGATGATGTCCGTTTTGCCTTTTAGTTGTATTTTTGAAGTGGTTCTTTGAGGCAGCGATTTCAGGTGTTCACCTATGCTGCCATCTTGGTTTCCTGTCATTTTTATTCTTAATGTTTGTGTTTCTTCTTGTCTTTATGTTTCTTTTTACAGCAGTCCCTTTAGCATTTCTTGTATTGGTGGCTTGGTAGTAATAAACTCTCTTAGCCTTTTTTTGCCTGTGAAGCTCCTGATTCCATCTTCAATTTTGAATGATAGCCTTGCTGGGTATAGTATTCTTGGATTCAGTCCCTTGCTTTGCATCACTTTGTATATTTCATTCCTTTCCCTTCTGGCCTGGTGCGTTTCTGCTGAGAAATCAGTTGATATTATAATAGGAGCTCCCTTGTAAGTAACTTTCTGTCTCTCTCTGGCAGCCTTTAAGATTCTTATTTTGTCGTTGGTGTTTGCCAATTTAATTATGATGTGTCTTGGTGTTGGTCTTTTGGGGTTCATTTTGTTTGGGACTCTATGTGCTTCTTGGACTTGCATAGTTTTTTTTCTTGGCAATATCAGGGAAGTTTTCTGTCATTATTTCTTCAAACACGTTTTTGATTCCTTGCTTCTCTTCCTCTCCTTCTGGTACCCCTATTATGCAAGTGTTGTTCCATTTTGTGTTGTCCCAAAGCTCCCTTAGGCTCTCCTCTTGCTTTTTAAATTCTTTTTTCAGTTGCTGCAGTGTTTGTGTGTTTTTACCTACCTTGTCTTCTAATTCGCTGATGTGGTCATCAGCCTCTTCTAGTCTACTGTTTAAGCTTTCCATTGTGTTCTTTATTGCAGCTATGTCATTTTTCATCGCCTCTTGGTTTTTCATGTTGTCTTTTTTCAGTTGCTGCAGTGTTTGTGTGTTTTTACCTACCTTGTCTTCTAATTCGCTGATGTGGTCCTCAGCCTCTTCTAGTCTACTGTTTAAGCTTTCCATTGTGTTCTTTATTGCAGCTATGTCATTTTTCATCGCCTCTTGGTTTCTTTTCATGTTGGTGACATTCTCATTCAGCTCCTTCTAATTCCCATTGAGTTGTGTGTATTTGTCATTGAGTTGTGTGATTTTGTCATCCAGTCATTTGAGCATCCTTATAACCATTACTCTGAATTCTATCTCTGATATGTTGCTAGCCTCAGTTTCATTAACTCCCTTTCTGGTGATTCTTTTTTTTCTTTCCTTTTGGGATTGCTTTTTTGTCTTCCCATGTTTTGCTGTAATGTTTTAATTGTTTGCTACCCAGGTTCTTTTGGGGATGGTGCTACTGGTGTGATCTCTCAGGTCTCCTGGGCTTGGTAATCTAGCATAGCTCCCTACTTGAGCTATTTGGGTTCTCTTGATGTAGGCCTGCTAGCTTGAAATGCACAGCTGAGGTTTCTAGAAGTCAGCAGCAGCCGTGGAGGAGGGTGTCCCCAATTTTTGTTGTCTTGTGCCCTTGGCTGAAGTCGCGCGTGCCCAGTGGGGACTCACAGTGGCACCCAGGAACCGTCTGTTGGGGTGGTGTGGATCAGGAGGCCTGCACTCTGGAAAGTTGTGGCTGTAGTGTCCAGTGTTCTGTAGTTGTGGGGTGGGCAGACTTAGCTCTTGCTGCTGCCTCCGTGGTTGGATACACGCGCCTCCAGTGCCAGCTCACATGGGCACCCATTGTGTGTTTGCCAGCAGGGTGTATTGACGCACTCTGAAAGGCCCTGGCACTGAAGCCACAGGATTCCGGTGTCTGTGGACTGATATCCCAGAAGAGGTAGTTCAGTGTTTCTACAGCCCAGCAGTGAGTCCCTGTTTATATAAGTGTGCGCCGAGTCGGGGCTGACAGAGGTGCCCAAGGTCTCCTTGTGAAGCGGTGGGGTTGGGGGGCCTGTGTGTCAGAAAAGCATGCAACTGTAGTGTCCAGAGTTCTGCAGATGTGGAATGGGAAGACTCAGTTTTTGCTGCTGCACCTGTGGTGGATAGGCGTACGCTCCTAGTTGCAGCTCACAGGGGCACCCAGGGTGTGTTTGCAAGAGTGGTGCACTAAAGCATTCTGAAGGGCCCTGGCACTAAAGCCGTGTAATTGAGGTGTCTGTGGGTAGGTATCCAGGATGAGTGAATTCAGAATTTCTACTGCCAAGGGGGTTGTGTCCCTACTTGTCCAAGATCACACCTAGCGGGGGCTTACAGTGGCTCCCACAAGCGACCTGTGGATAGATGAGCTCTGGGGCCCTGCTCGTTGGAAATGTGCGACTGTGGCAGTGTGTTTGCCATCACAGAGCTCTAAAGTACTCTGAGGGGCCCTGGCACTGAAGTTGTGCAGCTGGGTTGTCTGTGGGCAGTTATTGAGGAAGAGGGAATTCAGAATTTCTTCTGCGAGGCAGAGTGCCCTTGTCTGTACAAAATCACACCCGGCAGGGGCTCACAGTGGCTCCCAAGAGCTGCCTATGGACTGGTGTGCCCTGGATGCCTGTGTGCTGGAAATGCGCTAATTTGGTTTCGGTAGGTCTGTCGCTCAGGAGGGGGGATATTGCACTTACTGCTGCAGGTGGGGCAGCAAGATTTTGGCTGGAGTGGCTGCTGGGTCACGGGTAGTGTCCAAGGCCTGTCTGGGTGGTGGTGCTGATGAGTTCCTAGAAGAGGCCGCTCTCCCCTTCAAAATGGCTTGGGCTGCATGCCCGAGTCCTGCAGTCTGGGGAGTGCCCGCAGCGGTGGTAGTCTCTCCCTGTCCAAGAGAGCCTGGTCTGCCAGCCCCTGCTGCTCCTGCCAGATTTAACTGTCCTTCACTCACTCACACACACCACACACATCCACACATGCTCCTTTCATCCCCTCACTCACTCACTTCCTCTCCCTCACCTCCATTCTGCCAGCCGCCATCTTTTTTCTTTTTCAGAAACAGGGATTTCTTAACAGGACAAGAGGCAGTTCCCCCTGTGAACCCTCAATAGAATCCTGAAACTGAGATGTGGGAAATAAACCACTGCCAGTTTTGTATTATAGAAGGCCTCAGACATAGTAAAACAAAGCCTGTCAACTACTCTAAATTAACCACCATTAATCAAGGGGCTGATGAAAACCCCTCGATCTTTTTAGAAGGCTTTGGGAGGCTTTTGGTTAGGCATATCAATATTAGCCCAGATTCAGAATTGGGACAACTAATTTTAAAGGACAAATTTATCACTCAGGCTATCCCAGACATCAGGAGGCTGCATGTATTGGCTATTAGTCCCTGAAAGTTACCAGTGTTCTATAATAGAGACCAGAATGTGTAAGTAGGAGAAACAAGGGAAGCCAGGCCAAAGCCAAGGCTCTTAGTGATATACTTTGGCAAGGCAAGGGCCCCCAGCCAGAGCCCTGAGGCGAACAGTCAGTCCTGGTCACCTTCTACAACTGTAGACAGGTTGGACTTATGCACCGGAGTTGCCCCAAGGGCATGGTAGACTCCTGAAGCCCTGTCCTGTCTTCCAAGGAAACCACTGGAAGTCGAACTGCCCCCCGGAGATGGAGATCCCCTGGGTTGGGGCTGGCGACCAGCTGGCTCAATAGGACTGATGGGGTCTGGGGTCTCTCAACTGGCTCCTCAGAGAACTGCCATCTCCACCCAGGAGCCCAGGGTTAACCTGACAGTGTGGGGAAAGGAAACTAATTTCCTCCCCGATGCTGGAGTCACCACCTCTGTTCTCCTCCCAAATCCTGGTATATCATCCTCAGAGGCTATAGCCATTACAGATGTGTCTGGGAAGCCAAGAAAGAGATCTTTTTCTCAGCCTTTAGGGTATAGCTAAGGTAAGCTGTTCCTTTCCCATGCCTCCCTGATCCTGCAGAAAGCCTCATACACATCAGAGATAGTGTCCTCCCAACCCTGAGGCTCTAGAACAGCGGTTCTCAACCTGTGGGTTGCGACCCCTTTGGGGGTTGAATGACCCTTTCACAGGGGTCACCTAAGACCATCGGAAAACACATATATAATTACATATTGTTTTTGTGATTAATCACTATGCTTTAATTATGTTCAATTTGTAACAATGAAAATACATCCTGCATATCAGATATTTACATTACGATTCATAACAGTAGCAAAATTACAGTTATGAAGTAGCAACGAAAATAATTTTATGGTTGGGGATCACCACAACATGAGGAACTGTATTAAAGGGTTGTGGCATTAGGAAGGTTGAGAACCACTGCTCTAGAAGGACTCAATATTCTAATAGGCCATCTATTTTAGAAGCCCAAGGTTTATTGGAACCTTGTCCTAGTCCTTACAATACCCCCATCTTAGGGGTACAAGAGCCTAATAGAGGGGGAGGACTCATTCTTATATCTAGTAAATAAGACAGTGACTCCTATACAGCTAATAGTCCCTAACCCTTATGCATTTCTTGCCCAGCTTCCAGAGGACACAGAGTGGTTTATAGTATTAGATCTCAAGGATGCCTTCTCTGTATACCCCTGCCTTTAAAAGATCCCAATAATTAAAATAGTCAGCTAATATTTATAGTACTGCCCCAGGATTTTTGGGAATAGCCCTCATTTATTTAGGCAGGCCTCTAAACAGCTCAAAAAGCCTTTTTTACAGGCACTGGCTTTAAGTCTCCCAACAGGTCAGCAGCATCGACTCATAGATTCATCTGTTGCAAGTAAGCCTTGAATGCCAATACAGGAGAAGAATGAAGCTGCCTTACCATAAGCTGAATCACCAGATTCCTATTTGTGTGAGCCTCTAAAGGACCTGAAACTTCTCTTTTAAAGGGATCTTGAAGAGTTAATGAGTGCCAGATAAGTAACATACTCTGGTATTTCTAGATAAACAATATTTTCATTTTTAAATAATTCTTATTCTGTCTTTTTGTAACTGTAACCTGAACCCTAGGCTGCTACCTGGAGGAGACCTTCTCTGCCCTTGCTTGTACCCAGAAACACCATGAGATGCTCCTATTTATAGTTATTTTTTGTATCCCTAATGTTGCAAATTTTTCAGCCATACTGGCTTCACAAATCCCTAACTTGTAAGTATGTTATAAGCAGCCTAATTCAGGGTCAAATAATCTTAATTAGATATATATCTCCCACATTTCTTTCAGAGTAAAATGTGTTAAATCTTATTCTATAAGACAACTTATGCTACCACTACCACCAACCAGACCAGAACCACATCTCAAGCCTCTACAGATTTTTATTCACAGAGAAGCCCTCGATTGAGCAGAGCAACATCTGTACAATGAATAACACTTCTTGCTGCAAGCAGCTTAGCTAAAAGGAAGGCCTCATAGTCTCTTGCCCCAGAAATCTGGGCACCAAGTAAAGATATAATGCCATCCCTATTAGCTAACTCCCTTTCTCAGATATTGGTTTATATTGTGTGTTTATTTATTATTATTACTCATGTTTAACCATTGCTTGTTTAACCTTTGGTATGTTTCATATCCTTCCATTTAGAAGCCCTAAAGCTACAACTGGTCCTTTGCATGGAACCGCTAATGAAGGCCGCTATATCCATCTTCTGTGGACCCTTAGACCACCCACTTCTTATGGGACCCTGACTGCCTCCCCCAAACTATGACCCCTTTGCCAACAAGAAGCAGCCAAAAAGATGCAGTGTCCCCTGTCCCCAATGGCAGTTGGGGTTTCTTAATCAGAGGGGGGACTGAAACAGGAATTTCAGGGGAATATAGGCAGGCTTAGGGAATATTTAGAATTGGGGTCCATGGAAGAAACACAGGGCTACAGAGTGGGAGAAGGTACATTTCCATAACACAAGGAAGCCAGGCTTGGTTACATCTCCATAACACAAGGGAGAGGCAACAGGTATATCTATATAAGAGAAGGGAACTGGGAGTAGCCAAGTGGTCTATATTTACAAAACAAAGAAGGAAGAAAGTCCAAAAGGAGTGGGAGGACAATTAGGGAGGAGGGCCTCAAGAGTTACTATTGTAACCAATTAGAAAGAGAATATTGACCAATCAGAGGGGATATCAGGACACAGGAACTGCAGCCTTTATAAACCATGGAAACAGGAAGTCTGTGGGACCCTTTACCCCTCCCACATGGGAGTCTGTACTTGTTCTTCAATAAATCTCCACCTTTGCTATACCACCTTCTGTCTGTGGATTCATTCTTCAACTCTGGCAGACAAAGAATCCATGTTCCAGTCCAAAAATTCCGTATCACCTGCTCAACCAGACACCTGATTTTGAAAGACTACATTAAAGGTCTTGTTTTAACCGTACCTCATGTCTCCGAGTCTGTTATTTAATTCGTACAGGTGTGCATTTTTCACACTACCAACATTGCCATTAGACAGCCTTTCTATGAGTGGCCAAGCAGCCAGCAGACCAACAGCAGGCAGGTTCATAACCAGCTGATAAGCTATCCTCCCTTAGCATCACTGATCTTGTGGTTTGGATCCCTGATCTTTCATATGACTGGTCAGGTGGTTTAGACCCCCCTTACCTATCCTCCCTAAAGATAACAGCAGTTGTATTTCAGCTCCAGGCCCAGAAATTCAGCAAAACCAGACTAGTGACCCATGGCTGTCTTAGGACCAGCTACATTGACTAATGACCCCTTGTCCTGGCACAGATCAATCAGTGGTGACCACGATCCTGAAAGGGCACACTGAAAGTGCGAGGGCTAGGCCCTCCATCTTGCCCCAGGGTAAGGGCTACGCCCTCCATCTTGCCCCAGGGTAAGGGCTACGCCCTCCATCTTACCTTGGCCATGTGCTTGGCAAGGAGCTTCTTCCCGGAAGTCTAAGCCTCTGCTAGCCACACCCAGGAACAAGACACCGACTTGCGCCTGGCCAATCGGCAAGGCCCACAGCCCTTTCTCCTCCCCTTACTCCAACCCCCTATAAAACCCCTCTCCACACAGAGTTCTCTCTCTCTCTGCTTCCTGCTGCTGTGTCGGCAAGGTGGGGGAGCCGAGCTAGCTCGAATAAAGACTCTTATGCTTTTGCATCGGACCTGGCTGGCTCCCTGATGTGGTTTCTTGGGGATCCTGAAATCTGGGCATAACACACACCTGGAAAGCTGATGAATATTCTGTTAAGACCCTCCCCTGAGTCCTCCCCTAAGACTTCCACCTACAAGAAAGAGATAAATATGCTCAGGACAAAGGACCCATTGTGCTCTCCCTCCAAGGAGCACTCCCATGCCATTCCTTCCTTGGAGGGAGAGCACCATGGGCCCTTTGTGGTTCCATATAAATTTTAGGATAATTTCTTCTAGTTCTCTGAAATATTCCATTGGTATTTTGATAGGGATTGAATTGAATATATAGATTCCTTTGGCTAGTATGGAACCCAGCAATTCCACTTCTGAATATTTATCTGAAGAAACTTAAAACACTAATTTGAAAACATATATGCATCTCTATTTATTGTAGCATTTTTTTTACAATAGCCAAGACATGAAAGCAACCTAAATGTCTATCACTAGCAATTGAATAAAGCAGATGTGATACATATACACAATTGGCCATATAAAAGAATAAAATCTTATCATTTGTAATACCATAAATGAAGCTAGATTATATTATTTTAAGTAAAATATCTCAGAGAAAGACAAATATATGATTTTATGTGTGAAATATAAAATAAAAACAAACACACACACACACACAAAATAAAGAAACAACATAAAAACAGACTCATAGATAGAGAGTACAAATGAATGGTTGCCAGATGGGAGAATGTTGGGTGGCTAGGTGAAAAAAGTGAAGGGATTAAGAAGTACAAATGGCAGTTACAAAATAGTCACAGTAATGTAAAGTATATCCCTATAGTGAATAATATTGTAATCATTATGTATGTTGCCAGGAGGTTACTAGTCATGCAGAAAGTATCAATTCATAAATTATATAAATTTCTCACCACTATGCTGTACACCTAAAACTAATATAGTATTTAAGGACAACTCTAATTTAAAAAAAAAATAAATAAAATGTGGTAGTTCTTTCTCCAACTATATAATAATTTTTTGAATATCAATTTTAATATAATAATTAAAAGTTAGACAGTGTTAAATGGATAAAAAGATAACACCCAACTCTAGGTCATCTACAGGATACCCACTTTATTATTTTTTGCTTTTTCATTTACAGTTGGCATACAATATTAAATTAGTTTCAGGTGTATACTCCAGTGATTAGATATTATATAACTTACTAAGTGATCATCCTGATAAATCTCATTTCCATCAGACACCATACATATAATAGAATATTATTAGGTATATTCCCTATGTTGCATTTTATATCCCCATGACTTCTGTAAAAACTAATTTGTACTCCTTAATATATTCACCTTTTTAATCCATCCCTCAACATCCCTCCCATCTGGCAACTAAAAATGTTCTCTGTATCTATGAGTCTGTTCCTGGTCTGCTTGTTCATTTATTTTGTATTTAAGATTCAATTGTTGATAGATATGAATTTATTTACATTTTATTGTACATATATTTTTCCTCATTTTTCTTCTTCTTAAAGAACTTAACATTTCATGTAATACTGGTTTTGTGATGAACTCCTTTAATCAGATTATAAATGATAGCTATGCTGGGTAGAATAAGTTTGGTTGTACATCTTGCTTTTCATCACTTTGAATAGTTGTTGCCAATCCCTTGTGGCCTGCAAAATTTCTGCTGAGAAATAATCTGGCAGTCTTAGGGGAACTCCCTTATAGGTAACTAAATGGTTTTCTTTTGCTGCTTTTAAGATTATCTTTATTTAATCTTTTGCATTTTAATTATGATGTGTCTCAGCATGGACCTCTTTGAGCTCATCTTGTTTGGGACTCTGCACTTTCCGGACTTGTGTGTCTATATATCCTTCACCAGCTTAGGTAAGATTTCTGTATTTATTTTTTTCAAATAGGTTTTCAATTTCTTTTTTTTAATTGATTTATTGCTTAAAGTATTACAAAGAGTATTACATATGTCTCCTTTTTTTCCTGCCCTTGACAATCCCCTGGCCTCCCCTACCCGCCAGTGTCTTATGTCCATTGGTTGTGCTTATATGCATGCATACAAGTCCTTCGATTGATCTCTTATCATCCCCTCATGCCCCCTAACCCTCCCCAGCCTTCCTGCTGTAGTTTGA
>NW_005357391.1:0-1955 GCF_000412655.1 Myotis brandtii | reverse complement strand
CTCCCTGCCAGTTACACCTGAAGCCCTTCTAGAAGCTCCTGCGGGTTCCCTGTGCCACAGGGGCCTCCCGGGGAGGAGCCCTGAGCAGCGTCACTGAGAATATCACAGCAACTGCCGTCCACAGGTGAGGTCGTCAATAGTCACGCCCAGTAGCCCAGGAACCCAGGGGCTCCACCACCCTTAAAATCAGAAGCAAGGGACACAGAGCGAGGAGGCAGGAAGCAGGACATGGCAGGTCTGCATCAGCCAAGTGAGCGTCCCCTGAGGCGGGGACACAGAGCAGAAATGGAGGCAGCACGTGGCAGTGGTAACGGGGCCGCCGGCGTCAGGGTGCAGTGGGGGCCGCTCTGGTCTCAGGGGATCGCATGGGGAGGCCTTGCAGGGGAGAAGGTGCCGCAGGCCAGGGGGTGACTGCAGGAGACGCACCGTGGAGACACCGGCTCGGGCCAGGGGGACAGTGACCATGGCAGCGGAGATGGACCCCAAGATGGCAAAGCTCATGTTACACCCCGAGTGTGAGCAGAACCCCGTGTCTACATTTCAGTGATGAACTAGAAACCCAAGTGGCACCTCTATACCTGGCACCGTCCACACTGTCTAACAGGGTTTATCCATCCCATCAGCCAAATTAGAGGGTCAAGTGTGTAAAAAACATGCAGGTGTAAGAAGCAACTCGCTGAGACTCAGGATTGGAGCAGCCCTCAACTCCTCATCTTCGCCGCTGTTTTGCAGCCCAGCAGCTCCATCATGCCCTTCAGTGCTGACCAGATTGCTGGACAGGTGATAGCAAAATCGCCTTAAGCCAGGTTCCTGATGTCCCCTGGGCTCTAGGCACAAGTCCCACCAATGCAGAGGTCAAGAAGGTGCTGGGAAATCCCACCAATGAAGAGATGAATGTCAAGAAAATTGAGTTTGAACAATTTCTTCCCATGATGCAAGCTATTTCTAACAACAAGGAGCAGGGCACTTATGAAGACTTTGTTGAGGGTCTGCGTGTCTTTGACAAGGAAGGCAATGGCACAGTCATGGGTGCTGAACTCCGTCACGTTCTAGCGACACTGGGTGAAAAGATGAGAGAGGAAGAAGTGGAAACGCTGTTGCAAGGTCAAGAAGACTCCAATGGATGCGTCAACTCTGAAGCTTTTGTCAAGCATATCATGTCTATCTAAAGGGAGCTCTCAAGATCAAGCATTGTTTAGGAAGATTGGCTGGAAACTTATTTATAACACCCATGTCCAGATCTGTTTACCATCGTTCAGAAAAACAAAACAATGTAGACCATTCTAGACTGAGGACTTCCTGAATTTTTTTATACCTACATTTCTCTCTGAATTGCATTCATATAACACAAACCAAGTGTCTCCTGCTCTAGACAAGGATAAAATACTGACAATCTAAAACCCAAGCACCACTCTTTATTTTCTACAATGGGTCGATCAACATCCTTAAATTAAAAGAGCAATAAATAATTTCGGTCAGTCTAGAAAAAAAAAAAAAAAAAGAAGCAACTCGCTGAAAACCCAGTCCCACCTGCAAAGAGCACAAAATACACAGGAATCTGCAGAATCCTTGGTGCTTCCATTTGTTTCCTCTGAGAAAATACTTAAAGGATCTCCTTTAATTACCCGTCACCAGTCAGGGCAAGAATTAAAAAACCAGGTCAATCCACAGTCTCATTTCAATATGGAGCAGGAAGTTGCAGCTCACAGCCCCAGGGAGTAAAGGCAGGGATGGGGAGGGCCCAGCCCCGCCTCTGCTGACAGGAATGCGTGGGGAGCAGGGCTGTCCAGCCCACCAATCAGAGGTTCTTGAGTCAGGAAGTTGAAGCGTGAACACATCTTCCATCACTCGGTCCCCACAAGGCAGCGGCCTCACGCTGTGGAGGAAAAGCATCATGAACAGACTCAGGTCAGTGGCTGTAACTGGTGACATTCTCAGAGTCCACTTCATGCTCA
>NW_005357390.1:0-3865 GCF_000412655.1 Myotis brandtii | reverse complement strand
GTACTGCTTCAGAAAGTATAGAAAAGTCTACCCAAGACATTGGACCTTACCAAAAACAGGACTGTGTGAAGGGCTGCAAGAGGGCCTGAGGCAGAGCACTTTTTCTAGAGTGAAGGAAAACCCAGGCAGACCAGGACCAGTCCCATGAGATGCCATTCACACCATCTTTGGAGTGTAAACACCAGAAACTGATGGGAGAGAAGCGGTCCCAGTGCCACTGAGGAGACATAGAAGTCTGCTTCAGGCCACAGAGCTTCCCAAGGGGAAAGATAATAAGAAAGTCTGAAGATGGATGGTGATGTCCCTCTTAGAATCCTGTGAAATACTTTGGTAACACTGTGGAGTAAATGAAAACCACTGACAAAGGCACATTGGCTGCTACAATGACTCAGTCTCTGCTAAAATTATATAAAAAGTGAAATACAGGGTGTCCACTCACCTGCTTGGTGACTTCTGAGATGTGGTCATTAGGATGGCGGATGCCCTCCACCCAGCACCACCAGGAAGTAGAGACAAAATTCCTCAGTGTCCACCAAGCCTCCTATTACTTGTTTCTCTAAGCAGGAGCCAGGAGATTGGCCTGAATGGATGGGCATGACACGGAGGCCCTAGGCGGTGTGCTGCTGTCTCCACATTTCCCTCAATCCACCCCTCTCTGGTAACCAGACCACAGTTTCCGAACTGCCAACTCATCGCCATTATGATAACTGAGCTCTGTCATAGCCCAGACACGCACTGTGCACTCTGACACTCTGCCAGCCTCTGTGCACACTGAATTGATATCTGGGCCTTCCAACTTTGCCTCACTGACTCTGATCCTACTCCTCCCAATACATACCCTCAATATCTATTTCCTCGCTCAAAATCCCAGTCCTCCCCACCTCATGTGGACATTGAGACAGTATGACACATTTAACAGAAGAATGGCCTTGGCTCAGTGGGTGGAATAAACAGAAGTAGCATAGACTGCCTAGCTGGCCCTGCCAAATGCCCCAATATGTGATATACTCCTAAGTGAAATAAATGAATCCCACGTGTTTAAACACCAAATAGTTTCTCTGGTGTGAATAAACTCTAATAGTACATAATTTCTCTTAATGACAAAGTTGACAATGTGAAATAGGAAGAAAAGGGCTTAAGGTGTAGGAAAAGTGGGAATTGTAGGACAGAGGGAATACGCAGAAGAAAATATAGGATAAAATGATAAAATCGAAAAAAAAAGTTTGTAAATGGGTAGGAGAGCAGGGACTGAAGGGAGGGCAGGGACAAGAGCAAAACATGAGAAACAAGACCTGTCAAGTAAAGGTACAAGACAACAACAATGCATATAACTGTACTGTATAACTCAAAGGGACCAATAGACCCAAGAAGGAAAAATAAATGTCCCTAAGTGCACCATGCTAAGATGGGAGGGTGTTTCACTTGGGGCAAATGAACATTCAGGCTGGACCCTACCACCACTCTTAGCAGAAGCAGGGCCACATGAGGAAAACAAGGCTACCTGTGGGCTGGGTCCCTCACCTGAGAAACAGTGTCCTGCTCATGTTGGTTATAGGACCTGCAGGAGGACCTTCTCAAAAGTTGGAGCTGCAATAATGCCCCATGGCCCAGGATGGGGCCCCCTTACCCATTCTCATCGCAGAAGCCTCCAACTAGTAGCACAGTCCTTGATTCCAGCCATTCCAAGGACCCAACCCTTGCAACATGATTGCGGGGGTGTGTACCAAGATTTTACTACAAATTCAAGGCTGGGGGAGCACACCTGTGACTACTGAAGGAATCTCAAACACAATTAGATCCTAGACTGAGTCCAAAACTTTCTCTTCTTGTAATGCCATCTTCAACATTGCTTCCAAAACACGTTGAAGAATCGTGAGGCACAGGATTCCCAATTTGGCTAAATCCTAATTTCATTTGAACTGTTATGCGTCACTGTGGTCACCCTCCATCTGATGAAAAGGCAGGAGATGAGAGACATGGGATATGTGGTACAGTATTGTGGAAAGTGATGTAAGGAAGAAGGACACACAGGAAATGGGAGACATGCGTGGTGAAGTATAGAACTGTGGAAAGCCATGTAAAGAAGTCACAAGAAAATGAGGACCGGGGATGTGAAGTGGAGGCAGCCAGGGCAATAGGAACTTGTGGATGTGAGGAAAGAAGGAGAGTTCGGTGGGCACCTGTTCTTGCAGGGGCTCAGTGGGCACAGGGGATTACACAGTGGGCTGGTAGGAGTTAACACAGTGCTGCCACATAGCAAACAGAATGGGAATTTGGAAGAGAGATACAAGGAATGGAGGGAGCTACCAGTGTGAGCTTGGTGGGCAGGCAAAAAGTAGGAAAGGAGGAAGGGGCATCTCTGAGAGGCAGGAGAGAAGAAAAGGAGTACTGCTTCAGAAAGTATAGAAAAGTCTACCCAAGACATTGGACCTTACCAAAAACAGGACTGTGTGAAGGGCTGCAAGAGGGCCTGAGGCAGAGCACTTTTTCTAGAGTGAAGGAAAACCCAGGCAGACCAGGACCAGTCCCATGAGATGCCATTCACACCATCTTTGGAGTGTAAACACCAGAAACTGATGGGAGAGAAGCGGTCCCAGTGCCACTGAGGAGACATAGAAGTCTGCTTCAGGCCACAGAGCTTCCCAAGGGGAAAGATAATAAGAAAGTCTGAAGATGGATGGTGATGTCCCTCTTAGAATCCTGTGAAATACTTTGGTAACACTGTGGAGTAAATGAAAACCACTGACAAAGGCACATTGGCTGCTACAATGACTCAGTCTCTGCTAAAATTATATAAAAAGTGAAATACAGGGTGTCCACTCACCTGCTTGGTGACTTCTGAGATGTGGTCATGAGGATGGCGGATGCCCTCCACCCAGCACCACCAGGAACTAGAGACAAAATTCCTCAGTGTCCACCAAGCCTCCTATTACTTGTTTCTCTAAGCAGGAGCCAGGAGATTGGCCTGAATGGATGGGCATGACACTGAGGCCCTAGGCGGTGTGCTGCTGTCTCCACATTTCCCTCAATCCACCCCTCTCTGGTAACCATGACCACAGTTCCGAACTGCCAACTCATCGCCATTATGATAACTGAGCTCTGTCATAGCCCAGACACGCACTGTGCACTCTGACACTCTGCCAGCCTCTGTGGACACTGAATTGATATCTGGGCCTTCCAACTTTGCCTCACTGACTCTGATCCTACTCCTCCCAATACATACCCTCAATATCTATTTCCTCGCTCAAAATCCCAGTCCTCCCCACCTCATGTGGACATTGAGACAGTATGACACATTTAACAGAAGAATGGCCTTGGCTCAGTGGGTGGAATAAACAGAAGTAGCATAGACTGCCTAGCTGGCCCTGCCAAATGCCCCAATATGTGATATACTCCTAAGTGAAATAAATGAATCCCACGTGTTTAAACACCAAATAGTTTCTCTGGTGTGAATAAACTCTAATAGTACATAATTTCTCTTAATGACAAAGTTGACAATGTGAAATAGGAAGAAAAGGGCTTAAGGTGTAGGAAAAGTGGGAATTGTAGGACAGAGGGAATATGCAGAAGAAAAAATAGGATAAAATGATAAAATCAAAAAAAAGTTTGTAAATGGGTAGGAGAGTAGCAACTCAAGGCAGGGCAGGGACAAGAGCAAAACAGGAGAAACAAGACCTGTCAAGTAAAGGTACAAGACAACAACAATGCATATAACTGTACTGTATAACTCAAAGGGACCAATAGACCCAAGAAGGAAAAATAAATGTCCCTAAGCGCACCATGCTAAGATGGGAGGGTGTTTCACTTGGGGCAAATGAACATTCAGGCTGGACCCTACCACCACTCTTAGCAGAAGCAGGGCCAC
>NW_005357389.1:0-2140 GCF_000412655.1 Myotis brandtii | reverse complement strand
TGCATTTTTTGAGAAAGTAACATTTTACCTGCCTCCCGACGTAATTTTATGGTTCTTTAAAAAGTATTTGGAAATGTGTAAAGATGGCAGACATGGTATAGTTATGCCATCCCAATACCTTCAGTTGAACTTTTAATGAAGAAAAGGTAAAGTACTATATTAACATGATTAGAAAGTTACTATAGGGCTCTACATGTATTGGTAATGTTTTAAGATGAGAGATTCATGGGGATTCATTTTATAGTTATGCTCAAAATACAGGGCGGTGTGTGTGTGTGTGTGTGTGTGTTTTAAAACTGGCAGTGGAGTAAGTAGAAGCTACACTGACATTCTCCCAGGACCAAACTGAAAATACAACTAAAATACAGGAAAACCAACCTGGAAAATCAACTGAGGACTAGCTGGAGAGAATCTGGAGAACCAAGGACAGAAAATGGAGATGGCATAGAGTCTGGTAGGAAGTGTGAAGATGAGAAAGGGCTGGCCGGGCTCCCACAGTAAGCAGCTGAAGGTCCAGAGGGACGTCTCAGCTGGAGGGGCAGGTCCCACTGAGAACTGTGGGGTCTAAACCCCAAGCTGGGCTCCCCAGCCCAGAGCACCAGAACTGAGAAAGGTGCCAACATGACATCTGGCTGCGAAAAGCAGCAGGGTTGCTGTCTGCCAGGAAGAGACAGCTGGAAATACAGGCACCCTTTTAAAGGACCAACGCACAAAACTTCCTGTGCAGCCATTCACCTTGGGCTCTGGCAGAGGGAGGGCAGAGTGGACTGGAGCTGTGTGAGGAGTGTCCAGGACTGGGGGCTCTGGGGCTGGAGCTCAGAGGGCAGCCACCCTGGTTTCTTGTGAGGAGTCTTTCCCTCATGCTGCGGAGGACATCTTTCTCCTGCAGACCTTTGCTACCCAGGTGGTTTTGGGAGAAAGGCAGTCACTACACCCTGGTGGTGATATAACAATGGACATCACAGAAGTACAAGGATTGTAAGAAAATACTATGAACACGTATCTGACAACAAACGGGACAACCTGAGCGAAAAGGACAAATTCTTAGAAACATACAATCTTCCAAAACAGAATCAGGAAGAATCAGAAAACCTGAATGGGCCAATAACTGATGAAACTGAAGCAGTAATAAAAAATAATTCCAACATACAAAAGCCCAGGTCTGGATGGCTTCACAGGGGAGTTTTACTAAACATTCAAAGAAGAACTAATACCTATACTCCTCAAACTATTCCAAAAAATCCAAGAGGAAGGAACACTCCCAAGCTCTTTTACGAGGCCAGCATTACCCTAATTCCAAAACTGTATAAAGACACTACAAAGAAAGAGAATTACAGGCCAATATCCCTAATGGACATAGATGCCAAAATCCTCAACAAAATATTAGCACATCTGATCCAGCAATATATTAAAAAGATCATACACCATGACCAAGTGGGATTGCAAGGCTGGTTCAATATTCACAAATCAATAAACATGATACATCATATAAACAAATTGAAGGACACAAATCACATGATCATATCAATAGATGCAGAAAAATCATATGATAAAATCCAGCATCCATTTACGATAAAAACTCTCAGCAAAGGGAATAGAGGAATCATATCTCAACATAATAAAGGTCATATACGACAAACCTACAGTCAACATCATACTTAGGGAAAAATTTTTGCTCTAACAACAGGAACAAGATAGGGATGTCTGCTTTCACCACTCTTATTTAACATAGTACTGGGAGTCCTAGCCACAGCAATTAGATAAAAAGCAGAAATAAAAGGAGGAAGTAAACCCTCATTATTCGCAGATGACATGATATTGTGCATAGAAAACCCTAAAGACTCTACCAAAACACTAGATTTAATAAAGGAATTTGGCAATGTAGCAGGATACAAAATCAACACCCAACAATTGATGGCTTTTTTATATACCAATAATGAATTCTCAGAAAGAGAAACTAAACAAACAATCCCATTTACCATAGCAACAAAAAATTAAGATACCTAGGAATAAACTTAACCAAGGAGATAAAAGACTTGTACTCAGAAAACTACAGGAATTTGAAAAAAGAGAGAGAGGAAGATATAAATAAGTGGAAGAGTATACCATGTTCATGGTCTGGTAGAATCAACATCATTAA
>NW_005357388.1:0-809 GCF_000412655.1 Myotis brandtii | reverse complement strand
GTTAAAACCCTAACCCCTAGTAGCTCAGAATGTAACTTAGATTCTTTAAAAAGCTAATTAATTTAAAAGGAACCCTTTAGGGTGGGCTGTAATCCAATCTAATTGGTATCCTTATAGAAGAGGCAATTTGAACACACAGAGAAACAATAGGGATACCTGCATACCAAGAAAATCCCATGTGAGGACATAGGAAGAAAGAGGTCATCTGTAATTCAAGGAGACAAGCCTCACAAGAAACTAAACACACTGACTCCTTGATCTTGGATATAGATAGATGATAGATGACAGATAGATAGATGATAGATAGATAGATAGATAGATAGATAGATAGATAGATAGATGAAAGATAGATATAGATAGACTGATTAATATAGATGGACAGACATAGAGATAGTAAGATAACATATAAAAAGTAAAAACTGTAATTTTTTAATGGTAGTGTATTTTAGAAAACCTATTTTAGAAAATAGTTAGAAATAAGGTGAACCCCCAAAATCAGGGGTCCTCGTAGAACACAAAGCATACTCAGGAGCCAGCAGCAAGGCAAATATCTTTACTCCTGCAGGAGGGTGCGCAGCACCTGGTCTGAGAGCAGACACACTGAGTGGGCAGTCCGCTCGGCGTTTAAATCCTGACGCAGGTGACCTGTAGCTCACTCTTGATTGGAGCTCAGGCTCACAGGCTTTCGTGATTGGCTAATTTAAAGGGAGGGGTTGGCCTTTGCCGTTTCAAAATGGCCTCCCCCAGGACCTACAAGTCATGGGGCCAAAATGGTGGCTGCCTAAACTCCATTCTTTGACAGAAAAGAT
>NW_005357387.1:0-200 GCF_000412655.1 Myotis brandtii | reverse complement strand
ATCTATACTACTAAAAGGGTAATATGCTAATTAAACCGGGTCGACCAGACATCTTCAGATGTCCAGCTTCCTTCCAGACAAAGCCATGGTGGTGGAGGCCAAGGCAGAGGCAGTTAGGGGCGATCAGGCTGGCTGGGAGGGCAGTTGGGGGCGAGATCAGGCCGGCAGTTGGGGGCAACCAGGCCGGCAGAGGAGGGCAG
>NW_005357386.1:0-478 GCF_000412655.1 Myotis brandtii | reverse complement strand
TGGGCTGTGAGCACAGTCTTGTTGTAGTTGAGACTTGCTGTTGGGAGGAATTGATCTTCAGTCCAAATTGGCTGTGGGGACCAGCTGCAACTACAGGGGGAGAGCTGCTATGCAGGAGACACCCCTATGAAGCAGGACTTGCTTCAGTGGGGCTTGGGTGCTCACTGAGTCTGCCCTTTGAGTGTGTTGCTTATGCATGTGTAGAGTTGTAATCTGGTATGGTCTGACACTGACCACTGGGTACACTGGCTCTTGGGTCTCCAGTGAGGTGCAAAGTCAGCCACTGCCTGGGGCCACCCAGCAAGAGCTACAGAGAGATCTGCAGATTCCTCCTCTTTGTATTGGGTCTGGAAGTACCCAGATGAGTCCCAGCTATGAAACAAGGCAGGCTGATGCTGGTACCAGGTCTTGGGCCTTTTATTGGGTTTGGGGCTCCCTGATCCAGATGCAGCTTGTTTGAGATTTTAGCCTGAGCAAG
>NW_005357385.1:0-548 GCF_000412655.1 Myotis brandtii | reverse complement strand
AACCGTCTAAGGGCCTATTTGACTTTTTCAAAGGGAGAAAATGCCTTGAAGAAGAACAAAGCATTTCAGCATTCATGGCACAGTAATTACATAAATTCATGTAATTCATGGGAATAACAACTCACCTCACCATTCTTTCCATATTGTTCTTGTAAATGAAGACTATGACTTAAAATGAATCATGTAGATAAACAGCATGTTTGTATAAGAATCCTAGGAACTAATTTTACAAGATATGAACTCTGACCTTTCAATTCTGGGTGATTTGATGACCTTCAACCTTAGAACCAGGAGGACAAAGTCTAGGATGACGCACACTGGACGTCACCTGACCCCTTCAAGATCCTTATCAGATTGGACTGTGCCTGTCGGCACGGAGAGAACTTCTCAAGCCCCGCTCCCTGACCTCTTTACTCTGTTTGGCCTCTCCCTCCTTATAAAAGCCTCTGCCTGCACTGAGATTTGCAGATGGGTATTGGGACCAGCTTCCCCCATCTTCTCAGGTTGCCCGCACCTGAATAAAACTCTTTCCATTCTCACCACCACCC
>NW_005357384.1:0-793 GCF_000412655.1 Myotis brandtii | reverse complement strand
CTATCTATCATCTAAAAAGCCAGTGATAGTAATGCCATAACAACTGATTGTTATGATGCCCACTGCAGCCAGCAAACAGGCTGGATAAGGGGGGCGGAGCCAGTTGGCCAACTTCCTGCAGCCCCTACCCCTGGCTGGTCCCACCCCTGATGGGCCCCTACCACCCCATAGGCCCACAGCCTCTCCCCCCAGCCAGCTCCACCCCCGATCGGCCCTGACCCCAATCCGGGACAGGACCACCAGCTAATTGCCCAAGGCCTCTCCCCCCAGCCAGCCTGGCCCTGATAAGGCTGATGGGGGCAGCCAGCTGGCCAACCTCCTGCCATTTCCTCCTCCCGACAGGCCTTGCCCCAATCTGCCCTGATTTGGGCCAGGCCAGTCAGATTCCACCCATGCATGAATTCATGCACTAGGCCTCTAGTATGTATATCTACACTAATAAAAGAGAAACATGCAAATTGGTGTCACTCCGCTACACCCACCAGCCAATCAGAGCAACTATGCAAATCAACCCAACAAAGATGGCAGTTAATTTGCATACACAGGCACTGAGTAAAGTGAAGACTGAAGACTGAAGACTGAAGACTAGTCTTCAGCGGCCGCAGCGGAGAAGCCAAGCCTCACTGCGACCGCAGCGGAGAAGCCAAGCCTCGCTGCAGCTGGACCAAAGGCCTGGGTCCCGGGTGCTGGAGGAAAACCGGAGCCAGCAGCCAGGGGAAGGAAGGCCTATTGTGCTAATCTTCGTGCAACGGGCTTCACATAACACTAAAATTCATCATATAACCATTTTGAA
>NW_005357383.1:0-802 GCF_000412655.1 Myotis brandtii | reverse complement strand
AATTCTAAGTGTTCCCAATTATTTACGTTTTTAGGAACAGTTCCTGCTCCTGAGACTTCCGCTCCCCCTTCTTGCGTTTCTTGCTGCCATATATATGGTTCAGCCAAAACGACCGCCTTCTCCAAAATCCATGTTGCTAGAAAACAGATGGGGAGACATGAACTCTACGTTTCCCCTGCTTTGTCCCACCACAGTACTTTGTCCTCCTCAAATTTACCTCCATATCAATGTCTGTTGGTGATGTGAATTTGGAGAAAAAGCTGCTTGGAGGAAAAGACATACCAACAGTTAGTGATTCATGCCATTCTCCATGTCTCTCACACATACAGTTCTGGTCTTATTCGGACTAATTGGGTACTTGGGTCTATATTCCTGAGCAAAATCACCACACACCTGGGACCTTGAAAATGATTCCTTGCGTGCTGGGCTTCCAATTCTCTGTGACAGTTTAAAATGGCCCTGCAATGTCTCTGGGAGACCTATGTATGTAGCTTCTCATGGGGTATAGGTAAGATTTTCAGTGTTGCTTACTGCATTTTTAAGCATGTACAGTGTGGACAAAAGGGGCCACATGCTAACCTGACAAGCTCAGGGTGCAGGAGGCAGCTGATCGATGTTTCTCTCTCATCGATGTTTCTGACTCTATTCCTCTCCCTTCCTCTCTGTGAGGAATCAATAAAATATATTTTAAAACTTAGAAAAATAAAATAAAATAAAATGGCCTGCAATGTCTCTGGGGGACCTATGTATGTGGCTTGGCATGGAGTATAGGCAGGATTTTCAGTGTTGCTTACTGCATTTT
>NW_005357382.1:276-917 GCF_000412655.1 Myotis brandtii | reverse complement strand
GACACATATGTAATACCTTAATCAATACAGAAAAAAACAAATTTTATTTCTGTAGATTCAAATTTATCAACCATTCCTTTATGGCTTTTGTGTTGTGACCAAAATCACAAATATATACATCTACATATTTATTTTATTTTATTTTATTCTTTTTTGATTAAGGTATTACATATGTGTCCTTACCCCTCCCATTGCCCCCATCCCCCTATTCCAGCGGTTCTCAACCTGTGGGTCATGACCCCTTTGGCGGTCGAACGACCCTTTTACAGGGGTACCATCCTGCATATCAGATATTTACATTACGATTCATAACAGTAGCAACATTACAGTTATGAAGTAGCAACGAAAATAATTTTATGGTTGGGTCACATGAGGAACTGTATTTAAAGGGCCAGAAGGTTGAGAACCACTGCATTCGTACGCTCTTCCCACTAGTGTCTGTGTCCATTGGTTATGCTTATATGCATGCATAAAGGTCCCTTGTTTGCTCTCTCCCTGTTCCCCCACCCTCCCCTGCCTTCCTTCTGAGGTTTAATGGTCTGACGGTCTGATCGATGCTTCCCTGTCTCTGGATCTGTTTTTGTTCATCAGTTTATGTTGTTCATTATATTCCATAAATGAGTGAGATCCTGTGGTATTTA
>NW_005357382.1:0-264 GCF_000412655.1 Myotis brandtii | reverse complement strand
CTTATTTCACTTAGCATAATGCTCTCCAGTTCCATCCATGCTGTTGCAAATGGTAGGAGTTCCTTCCTTTTTACAGCAGCATAGTACTCCATTGTGTAGATGTACCACAGTTTTTTAATCCACTCATCTGCTGATGGGCACTTAGGCTGTTTCCAAATCTTAGCTATTGTAAATTGTGCTGTTATAATCATAGGGGTGCATGTGACCTTTCTGACTGGTGTTTCTCATTGCTTGGGATATATTCCTAGAAGTGGGATCACTGGG
>NW_005357381.1:0-502 GCF_000412655.1 Myotis brandtii | reverse complement strand
TCCTGCTGGGTGGCCCCAAGCAGTGGCTGACTTTGCATCACCCTGGAGACCCAAGAGCCAGAGTAACCAGTGGTCAGTGTCAGACCACATAGATTACAACTCTACACATCCATAAGCGACACACTCAAGGGGCAGACTCAGTGAACACCAAAGCCCCACTGAAGCAAGTCCTGCTCCATAGGTGTGTCTTCTGCATAGTTCTCCCACTGTAGTCTCAGCTGGTCCTCACAGCAAATTGGCCAGGAGGTCAATTCCTCCCAGTGACACCAACAG
The DNA here is from genome assembly GCF_000412655.1 of Myotis brandtii. Taxonomy (NCBI): domain Eukaryota; kingdom Metazoa; phylum Chordata; class Mammalia; order Chiroptera; family Vespertilionidae; genus Myotis; species Myotis brandtii. The sequence continues at coordinate 229 of NW_005357381.1, read as the reverse complement.
CAATCAAGTCACAACTACAACAAGACTATGCACACAGCTCACAAAGGGGTGCACCTAGAGTGTCCACCTCAGGTGACTGGGGATGCTGAGCCACTCAGTCCTATAGGACACCTACTACACAAGGCCATTCTACCAACTCAAGGAGACATAGCCGCTCCACCCAATATGTAGAAACAAACACAAGGAAGCAAACAAAATGTGGATACAAAGAAACATGTCACAAATAAAA
>NW_005357380.1:625121-649509 GCF_000412655.1 Myotis brandtii | reverse complement strand
ATCTGTAATACTTTCAACAATAAAGATAAATTAAATATTAAAAAATAAAAGGTATTGCCACAGAAAATAAGGCACCTAGAAACAAATTTAACCAAGGAGATAAAGACCTGTACTCAGAAAACTATGGGACACTGAAGAAAGAAACTGAGGCCCTAACGGGTTTGTCTCATTGGATAGATTATCGTTCTGCAGACTGAAGGGTCCCAGGTTTGATTCCGGTCAAGGGCATGTACCTTGGTTGCGAACACATCTCCAGTGCACACCCCCAGTAGGGGGTGAGCAGGAGGCAGCTGGTCAATGTTTCTCTCTCATTGATGTTTCCAACTCTCTATCCTCCCTTCCTCTCTGTAAATAATCAATAAAATATATTAAAAAAATAAACTGAGGAAGATACAAATATGTAACAGCACATACTTGTGTTCATAGATTGGAAGAATTAACATTATTAAAATGTCCATACTACCCAAAACAATCTGTAGATTCAACATAATTCTTATTAAAATACCAATGGCATTTTCATACATCTAGAACAAATACTGCAAAATTTATATGGAACAAAAAAAGACCCCGAATAGCCTCAGCAATCTTGAGAAAGAAGAACAAAGTTGGAGGTATCACAATACTTCTAAATTATACTATCACTAATAAAAGAGAAACATGCAAATTGGTGTCACTCCACTATGCCCACCAGCCAATCAGAATGACTATGCAAATTAACCCAACAAAGATGGCGGTTAATTTGCATATGCAGGCACGGAGCGAAGATGGAAGACTCTGGCTGGAGTGAAGACTGAAGACTGAAAACTGAAGACTGAAGACTGAAGAGGCTTGGCTTCTCTGCTGCAGCCGGACCAAAGGCTTGGGTCCCGAGTGCCGGAGGAAAACCCGTGCCAGCAGCCAGGGTAAGGAAGGCCTATTGCATGAATCTTTGTGCAACGGGCTTCTAGTAAAGACATATTAATCAAAACAGCCTGATACTGGCACAATAACAGGCATATAGATCAATGGAACATAATAGAGCACAGAAATAAACCCACACAGTTATGATCAATTAATATTTGACAAAGGTGGAAAGAATATACAATGGAGTAAAAACAGTGTTGTCAATAAATTGTGTTGGGAAAATTGGGCAGGTATTTGCAAAAAATGAAACTGGACCACCAACTTACACCATACACATGAATGAACTCAAAATGGATAAAAGACTTAAATGTAAGTTAAGAAACCATAAAAATGCTAGAAGAACACATAGTAAAATCTCAGGCACCTCTCAAAGCAATATGTTTGCCTATATATTTCTTAAGACAAGTGAAGCAAAGGAAAAAATAAACAAATGAGACTACATCAAATTTAAAAAGCATCAAACTAAAAAGCAAAAGAAATCATCAACAAAATGAAAAGGGAATCCAGAGAACATATTTGCCAATGGTACATCTGATAAGGGGTTAATTTCCAAAATATATTTAAAAGCTCATAAAACTTAACAAAAGGAAGACAAACAATACAATAAAAAATGGGCAAAGGAAACCTTTCCAAAAAAGTCATACCAATGGCTAATAGACATGAAAAAATGTTCAACATTATCAATCAACAGAGAGATGCAAATTAAAACCACAAAGAGATATCACCTCAGATCTGCCAGAATGGCTACCATTAATAAATAATCAAACAACAAATGCTGGAAAGAATGTGGAGAAAAGGGAATCCTAGTGTACTGTTGGTGGGAATGCAGATTGGTGTAACCACTTAGGAAAACAGTAGGGAGTTTCCTAAAAAAAAAAATAAAAATGGGGATGTCTTTTAACCCAGCAAGTTCACTTCTGAAATATTGGGGAATACATGCTAAAAATCCTGAAACACCAATCAGAAAGAATATATGCACCCCTATGTTGATAGGAGCATTATTTACAATAGCCAAAATCTGGAAACAACCCAAGTGCCCATCAGTAGTTGAGTGAATAAAAAAGCTGTGGAACATTTGCAAAGTAGAACATTATACATCAGTGAAAAAGAAGGAAATCTTATCTTTTGTGACAGCATGGATGAACCTAGAAATTATTATGCTAAGTGCAATAAGCAAGTCAGTGAAAGGCAAATACCATGTGATCTGACGTGTATGTAGAATCATTGAAAATAAACAGATAAACAAAATAGAAACAAAGGCATTGGATACATGGCACAGACTATCAGAAAGGAGGGGGCAGGGAACTGGATGAAAGAAGGTGAATGAATTAGCCAAAGAACATATATGCATAACCCATAAACACAGACAACAGAGTGGTGATGGCCATAGGGAAAGGGTGGCGGGGCCTAGGTGGAGGTGGGCAAAAGTGGGAGGAAATGGGGACTTCTGTAATAATGTCAACAATAAAAATAAAGTAAAAGAAATAAAATAAAATGGTCACCACCAAGCTTGAAAAGCTTTATTCAATGGGAAAAGCAAGTTTAAGTTATTAAGATGTATGTGACTTTAAGTTAAAGTCTGCCCACAGATGGTGCAAACAGCAGATGTGCAATCTATCATTCATTCAAAAAGAAAGTACTATCCATTCAAAAAGATAATCTTGCTTCATTAACACCTGTCTGAAGTTAAATTGGTAGTTAAAAAATAGTCATGAGAATGTAAAGTACAGCATAGAGAATCCTATATAATAAAGAGGTAATATGCAAATTAACTCTCACACCCTCACAAGAGGGCTGCCTATGACCAGGCTGGCAGGGGTGTTAGTGAGGGACGACCAAAAGACTGAACAGCAGGCTGCGTGGGGCAACCAGGACAGTGGGGGTGGTCTGTGAGGGGCAACCAGGCTGGCAGGGGGGCAGTTGAGGGTGACCAGGCCAGCAGGGGGGGGCAGTTGGGGGCAACCAGGCCAGCAGGGAGGGCAGTTAGGGGTGATCAGGCTGGCAGGGGGTCAGTTAGGGGCAATCAGGCCTGCAAGGGGGGCAGTTAGGGGCGACCAGGCAGGCAGGCAGGTGAGCGAATAGGACCTAGTGGTCCAGGATTGTGAGAGCGATGTCTGACTGCTAGTTTAGGCCCGATCTCCTAGATTGGGCCTAAACTGGCAGTTGGACATCCTCCAAGGGGTCCCAGATTAGAGAGGATGCAGGCTGGGCTGAGGGGACCCCCCCCCATGCATGAATTTCATGCACTGGGCCTCTAGTATAGTCAATAATATTGTAATCACTATGTATGGTTCCAGGAGGGTACTGGAAATATTGGCAGTTAGGGGCGACCAGGCAGGCAGGCAGGTGAGCGAATAGGACCTAGTGGTCCAGGATTGTGAGAGCGATGTCTGACTGCTAGTTTAGGCCCGATCTCCTAGATTGGGCCTAAACTGGCAGTTGGACATCCTCCAAGGGGTCCCAGATTAGAGAGGATGCAGGCTGGGCTGAGGGGACCCCCCCCCATGCATGAATTTCATGCACTGGGCCTCTAGTATAGTCAATAATATTGTAATCACTATGTATGGTTCCAGGAGGGTACTGGAAATATTGGGGGGGAACACTTTATAAAGTATATGATTGTCTAACCACTATGCTGTAAATCTGGAATATATATACATATATATATATGTCTAAGCGACCATCTGACCATTCAACCGTTTGACCATTCACCCAGTAGCTATGATGGGCAATGACCACCAGGGGGAAGACGCTCCAACCAGTAGAGGAGGGAGCCCAATTTCTTGCAAATCAGCTGTGGGTTAGGTTGCTTCTGGGGCACTGTCAGCCCCGAATCTGGTTCAACCACACACCAGACCCAGAGAGGAGGGAGGAGGGAGCCAGTGGGTGTCTAGGTCCTGAGGGCTGGGCCTGCAGGAGGGGTCTCGCAATCCAGGACCCCTTGGGGGATGTCAGAGAGCCAGTTTTGGCCCAATCCCTGCAGGCCAAGCTGAGGGACCCCACCGGTGCATGAATCCATGCATCGGGCCTCTAATATAAAATAATATTGAATATTAACAATAATTGAAAAATAAAGATATTAAATTTAAATAACAGCTATATTGCCATTTTGTGTTTACCTAGTTTTGGTGCAGACTACGTTAAGAAAATACCTGTGCATGCCCTATCACAAACCATACTTATTCAAGCTAAAGCATTAGTAAAGAAGAACACAACATTTAAGTAGTCTATTTAAGATTTTGACTACTGAGTCTTTTCATTTCCAAACTATAGCTAATTCAGGGAGTTCCCGATGCTCAACATTATATTTTTTTTTCCATAACTGAGGAAATCTGAACACAGGAGTTGATAGTTTGAAATTGCCTAATGACTGCATAATCACAAGAATACAAAATTGAGTGGGCTCACTTTCCAGATATGGAACAAGGGAAATGTACTTAACACTAGTCTAGGTCATTAATCAATGCTTTTTTTCTTTGGCATTTTTACCCTCAATAAGTGGCCCTACCATGTCAGCTCACCTTGTTGGTCACAGAACAAATGCTGTGTACTATTTCCTTAAGAATATTCCACCTTGGTTATGAGATACCAAATTTGGTCCCATAATACTCAGAAAAGTTTAAGTCAGATAAATAATTTAGTAATGAAAGACATAACAGTGGGAATGCATTAATAACTAGGAGACCAATACAGAATTCCTTGGGTAAGAAAACCACAAAAGAAAACTGAACTCTTCCTAACATATTAAAAAATGACTGTATTTATGGGCCTAAGAAACCTAGAAGTTATTTATTCTTCCTTTATCTGGTATGTTTATTATTGTGTTTTGTCTTGTTTTTATGGAGTTGTTTATGTTACTGTCTGGATTGTACATGAACATTTTCTATATACAGTTGTACTTTTTGTGGTTCAGTTGTTTTAATTATACATTTTAATATTGTTTTATCATGGTTTTTATTAATTATTTTGTTATTATTCTGTTCATGCTTTTATGCATATGGCACAGCAGCCTTTAAACATTAGATTGGGACAGACCTATCCTCCCAACCCAAAAATGCACAGCTTTATAGACTACTCATTGGAAAAAACACACACAGAGAATGGGGTGAAAAATGGAGAGTACTAACAGTCTTCCTAATCGCTGTTTTTTTGTTAACTTGAAATATCCACTGAGCCCTGATTCCAATAAGATATTTCTAATAGTAAATGCCATAACTACATTTCATTGTGAAAAAAAAGTTGACTATGAGAAATCCACAGTCCAATTTTGACTTTAAAAAAATCACCCTAGAAAATGACTATCCTCAGAATTGGGAAAAAAATGTTGCTTTTAGGATTAGGAATAATTATAGTCTTTTCAAAACTTTTGGTTAAAAGTAATAGAGACAGAATAAGCTTCTAACATTTAAAACATCAACTGAAATTCTGTTGAACTTTGTAAGCATCATCTTTCTATTTTACTACATTTGAAGAGCATCTCCTAGGTAATACTGAAGAAAAATGAGTTAACTTGGACTTTATAGAAATTAATTGGAAATCAGTTTCCAGATGAACACCTCACAAAAATCTTGCTGCATTATAATTGCACTAGAGGCCTGGTGCACAGATTCGTGCACCAGTGGGGTCCCTCAGCCTGGGCTGCGCCCTCTCACAATCCAGAACCCCTTGGGGGATGTCATACTGCTTGCAGGGATTGGGCTGAAACCTGCAGTCTGACATCCTTCTAGGGATGTAGTAGTGCACAAAGTGGCAGGCGGCTGGGGAGGAGCCCAAACCCGGGCCAGGTGCCATGCCACTCCTGTTCATCCTGGCCTCACTGCGCCTGCTGCCGCCACCACTCGGTATCGAGAGGGTTGTGCCACCACAGCTGCACTTACCAACCATGAGCCCAATATCTGGCATCTGTCAGTTAGCTGAGCAGCACTCCTGCTGTGGGAGCGCACTGACCACCAGGGGAAGCTCCTGTGTTGAGCATCTGCTCCCTGGTGGTCAGTGTGTGTCATAGCGACTGGTCAACCGGTTGTGTAGTTGTACCGTCATTCGGTTGCTTAGGCTTCTATATATATAGATTATTTTCCTCAAATTTATAGTACCTTGCTGTTTCTAAAATACATCTAATATAACATCATGGCTTAGTTATTGATTATGTTGGTTTAATTATTCTCTATTTAAAAGTGAACATATATCCTATATATTCTTATTTTTTTAATTTATATTTATTGTTGAAAATATTGCAGATATCACCCTTTTCCTCCCATTGACTTTCTCCCCCCCGCCCCCATCCTCCCCTTAGGCCTTCTTATTAAATATCATAACTATGTATCACTTCTTGATAAATGTGGTGTTTTTGTGGTCATCTGTTTAATATAGTTTCCAGTTTGCAACACATTAAACTTCTAAGGAAAATATCATTCTTGCTCACAATGTGTGTGGTGTAGACAAATAATACATAAGCCCCTTAAATGTGGGATATATGCTTAAATAATCCTAGAGAGCTCTTCACCGACCTTCTAATGTAAATTGAGTCCCATTCCTTCCTGTTATTCTTTCTATTGGACCCTTGTTTGTTTCTTTCATGACACTTATTGTAATTTTTAATAGGTTTATTTATTTATTATTTACTTGTTCTTTCTCTTGCCTCCACCAGAATGTAAGCTTCATGAGGCAGGGCCTGTGACAGACATGTTCACTATTGTATTTCTATTACTTGAAACATTTCCTGGCACATAATTAGAGTGCAATACATTTCAACAGGATGAATGTTCTTATAATTTTTATAATAACGCTTGCACTTAGCATTATAGTAGTATGTTGATTATTAGATTTTTGGAAATTACATAAGTAGGTTAGCGCTATCTCCTCTGTGTAGTGATGTTAATACTGAACTTGTTAGGATGATATTACATTTGTTCCTATTCTTGTCTAAACAAAGGCTGAATCTCTTTCTTCAGAGTGCCAACTTTAATAATGTACTCTCACTGTTCCTCCAAGCCTCTGAAACATATGCAGCCCATTTTTCAATTTGTTTTATTAACATGTAATATTTAGAGGAACTAAGTACCATATGTGACCAGTAAATCAATGCTGCTAACAGAAATAGTACAAGAGCAATACCTAATGCTGGAAAGGAGCAAGAAAGAGTGAAGCAAAAAAGAGAGAGAAAAAAAGGAATATAATCATCAAGCAGTCTACATAGTAGAGAAAAATGAAACAGGTAAGAAGCTGGTTATCTACCAGATCTCTGAGTGTTAAAGTGGGAAGGACCCTGATTTGGAAATCAAATGATCTTGGTTTGAATCCTAGCTCTGTTATAAACTAGTTGTGTAAGCCCAAGCAGATGAATTAATATCTTGGATCTTGTTTCCACCACTTTTTAAAAGGGGTTGTAATAGCCTCATGTATTACAATGAACAGTGAATGAAATCATGTATATGTGAGTCCATGGACAAATACATTTTATATTAAATATAAAATTTAATTTCAGATACTTTTAAGTTCAACTTTATAAATTACTGACCATTGGGCTTTGTCACTTATTTTGGTAAGTTATTTAACATTTTTGGGCCTCAGTTTTCTCATCTGAAAAGTAGGCATAATTGCATATACCTAATTGGATCTCTGGGAAAGTTACTTTGTGCCATTATCTTGAACTGTGACTCAATACAGAGTAGGCAATTAATACATTGAAACTGCTTCTGTTATAATAGTTAATGAGTAAACTCTTTTCTCTAAATGTCTCACTGTGTGTATGTGTAGGAATGAGGACAAGAACTTGCATTATAAGAGCTTGCATCAGAAAGACACATGTAGGTATAAAAGGGACACTAAAAGTCTACAAAGGCCAATTTAGAAATTGTATGAGCTCCAAGACTAGTGCATGAATTAAAGCTAACTTCTGAATTTTCTGGATATTGATACCCTGATACAGCATCATAATGCCACTCACAAAACCCCCACAATTTTTGTAAAAATAATAAAAATAGTGGATTGGGGAAACTTTGCAATTATAAACATGTTAAGGAACTGCTTAATGAAAAAATAAAAAAAGAATGCACTTTATCTTGTCCAACAATGAAAGTTGGACAGGTAATAGTATAAAGGTCAATAGTGATCATAACAAATGATATACTTTCCACTCTAAGGATCAAAGAAAATAGACCAGAGAAATTTTCAGAATAAAAGGGTCATTTTATAGAATAGAACATCTGATGATAAAGATGTGAGGGAGCAAGCAGAGTTTCAAAATAGTATAATGAGATTCAATGAAAATCAACTTAAGCATCCACTGCTGAGCTAGGACAGCCTGGTCTGAGAGGGAAGGGTGAGATTTAGATAAGCCATATTCTTCTGAATTACCCTTCGTCTTACCATTCCCATTAATCTCGCTCCCACAATGGGTATGATTTACAACTGTTAGCTAGGTGAAGAGGCTATCTGGACTATGGCCAATGGTGTACTGGTAAATGTTTAAAAAGCACTGTCCTGCCCTAGCTGGCTTGGCTCAGTGAATAGAGCATCAGCCTGCAGACTGAAGGGTCCCAGGTTCGATTCCAGCCAAGGGCACATGCCTGGGTTGCAGGCTCCATCCCCAGTAGGTGGTGTGCAGGAGGCAGCCGATCAATGATTCTCTCTCATCATTGATGTTTCTATCTCTCTCTCCTTCTCCCTTCCTCTCTGAAATCAATAAAGAAATATATTAAAAATAAAATAAATAAAAAATTATTTTAAAAAATAAAAAGCATTGTCCGCCAAAGCTCTGATTTGTAGTGTTTGTCTATTTCCATGGTGATAATATTCCCACCACAGCTAATTTAAAGCTACCAATGGTTAAACTACCAGCTTGAGTAATACTGAAAAATATAACACTCTTGTGATCTGGTAGTAGCCAGTCCTAACACACCACTCACTGTGGCTGCAATGTGCATGATTTCTGGACAAGGTTATGTAATTTCATGTGGAATGGTTGAGGCAGACAAAGATACACTCATAGGAAGCCCAGCTGAGATGCACTCAGCGAATTGCATGATAGCAATTCTTTATATTGAATATTTCCATCATATTCTCTCTAATAAATACAATTTACAATTCAAGTCTCTGAAACTGTTTAATTATTAATATCTTCCTGGTGTTTGACTTCTTGCATTGTTGTCTTTTCTTCTGGCTTAAATATTCTGAACTATCCAAATCTTTTGTTTTAAGTCTGAAAATTTAAGGCTGTACTTTTGTGAACATCATTGTGGTCATTTAATTAAGTTGGTCAGTCATTTCCATCTAAACATTCAGGAAAATTAATTTAGTCCTCAAAAGCAATCACCATGCAGTGAGTGTCTCTTCTCTGCTCTACAGTGTGTTAACCAATTGCCAACATAAATGTGAAGAAGATGCAGCTCCTGCCTTCACAGACCTCAAAATTATGCCAACAAGCTGGTTACTGTTATAGACTGAATGATGTCCTCTCAAAACTCATATGTTGAAGCTCTAACTCCTAGTACCTCAGAATGTAACTGTTTTTGGAGATAGGGCCTTTAAAGAGGTGATTAAATTAAAATGATGTCATTATAATGGGCCCTAATCCAGTCTGACTGGTGTCCTTATAAGAAGAAATTTGCATTCATAAAGAGATATCAGGATGGTAGACACACAAAGAAAAGATCAAGTAAGAGAAAGCAGGAAGGTGGCCATTTACAAGCCAAGGAAAGAAACCAAACATTCTGATACCTTGATCTTGTACTTCTAGCCTCCAAAACTGTGAAAAAATAAATTTATGTTGTTTAAGCCACGCAGTCTATGGTATTTATATGACAACCCTAGCAAATTAACACAGTTTTCCTAACTAAATATTTGTAATATATATCAGTAAATGCTAGGTTTAGTTGTAAGGAGACTAAAACCCAAAATATCAGTGGTTTTATGTAGTTTATTATTTAAAGTGTACAGTGTACTTTTATAAAATAACAATAAATTTGAAATATTTCCTGTTAGTTATCACACCTATGGCCAAAAAAAGAGGAATGTAGCTTGGCAAATTACAATAGCGACTATTTATTGGATGCCTACTATATGACAGGTGCTTTGCTAAGAATACTTCATTATCCCCACAACAGCCTGTGTGTAAAGTATTCTTATACTCCTTTTACAGATAATGAAATTGAGGCTTTCAGAGGTCTTCTAACTTGTTCAAGTTCATATGGCTAATATGTAGTAAAGCCAGAATTTAAACCCAGATATATCTGGCTCCACAGCCTGTTCTTTTTCATTATATGAAATTTCTTCCTGAGATTACTTTAAATGAGAAAAGTCTAGAAGAATTCAAGACATATGTTCTTCATAAATCTGTGTTATTTTCTTTGAGAAGCTAGCTGCTTTGGTCCTTGACAAGTGAACTTTCATTTATTACCAAAGTCAAAGTTACTGTTTATTTTTCATAAACTTAACCTTTTTCCTGGGTATGTTGTTTTGGGGGCCTCTTTATTATGGAACTAGTGGAAAGGAGGGAAGGGCTCTGGGAATTTTGTCATATGTCATCAGGTTCGCTTGAATTAAAAATTGTGTTTTTTTCAATCTCTTCAGTTTTTATGTATATATCTATTCTATCATGTTTAATGTGAGTTTTTTCATATAAATCTAGGCCTTTCTTAAGCACACTGTGTACTAAAAGGTCTCTCTCTGTCTTGAAAATTATTAAACTATATTGCCTCTTTATGAAAAAGTCACATATTTCTCATGGAAATCATTCTTTCAAAAGGTTAAAATGAATAACAATAAAGAATAATTCCAGTTGTTTAAATAGAGTACTGAAAAAGTGAAGTTCAAGAATGCTCTTTGGCACCAGACTCATGGTACCTTCATTTGATTGTTTAATAGATATAATTTCAGTCTAATAAATTTAGTGCCTCTTCTTAATCTCCTGAGGGAGGCAAACAAGTGTCAATGTCTATGTTTTCCTCAGTTAAATACTTAATTTCAGGCACATTACTACCTGAAAAATACTGCATTATGCTTGCCAAAATGTAAATTTATCTAGTAAGAGATTACATAAGAAATGGTGATGTTAGGGTATAAGGAAATCTCAGTCACAACATATCATATACATTAGCCAACCTACCATCCCCATAAAACCATCCCCTGTCAACAAAAAACAAGAGCTGAGATCATAGGCTTTATAATTCATAGGACCTGACACTTAAGAGTCATAGAACCTCAATAGGCAAGTTATTGTTGGTTCTTACCCTCAGTTTCTTCATTTGTAACATGGAATAATAATAGCTCAATATAATAATAAACAAAGAAATGGTGATTGTTTTCTAACATAGCTTTGAATTCTTCTTTCATCAAGTTAATTTTTCCCTTGTGCCTTTTATGTTTTGCAAAACATGACAGAAAAATACCAATAACTCATTTTGTGCTTTGAAGGTCTTCTCCATCCAGTCTTGGGTCTTCCTGTATAACTCAACTTGGTTCTCAGCTCAGCCAGAAGCAGGGTGACTCAATGTCCTGTCTCCACTTACTTAGCATTTCTTCCTGTTGGCAATACTCACCCAGTTTATTTTTTTTTAATATATTTTATTGATTTTTTTACAGAGAGGAAGGGAGAGGGATAGAGAGTTAGAAACATCGATGAGAGAGAAACATCGATCAGCTGCCTCCTGCACACTTCCTACTGGGGATGTGCCCGCAACCAAGGTACATGCCCTTGACCGGGATTGAACCTGGGACATTTCAGTCTGCAGGCCGATGCTCTATCCACTGAGCCAAACTTGTTAGGGCGCTCACCCAGTTTAAAATTAACATCATGCCACATGTGATTTATGGACATCAAAAGATCCTTTGCCAAGATATGATACATTTTTTTTTAGCAATTCCTTTGGGTTGAGTGTTAAGAAAGTTTTTCTAATACAAATGCTATATGGGTAGGATAAGCCATTACAACATATTAACTTTTTCCTAGTTTTAGCAATTAATGCAGTGCTGAAATATCTACTATATGATAAAGAATATGGCTTGTTGCTCTGAGGTGAAAGACACATAAAAGAAAAATACAGATTCTCAAGGAACTTGATCAAGGAGTTAGGATAACTCCAGCCACCTGACTGTAATCCTAAGCAATAACATAAAGGCAAGTTTTAATTTGGGTTGATGAATATAAGAGAATTTATGGGGTGAGTGAGTATGAGCAAGACTGAGTGAATTACTTATTTGGAGAAGGCTGAGAGTGAATAATGAAGAGGCAGTATGATGGTAACGGGCAATGTAGTGCGTGTGTGTGTGTGTGTGTGTGTGTGTGTTGCATGCTAAGGTAGAGAGAATGAAGCCTCAACACAACCTTAAAATTTTTTCCAAGCACTTGCTCAGATTGTAAGGGTTGCTACACTCACCTCTAATCACATATTGCTTGTGTCTGCCATCCCAGGAAGTGGAATGACTTCTATCTAACAAAAAGAATTTATAGAAGGACAGATGGTCATTGGAGTGAAAAATACGTTGTATGTACCAAAAATCTTGGAAAAGAAGTAAGAAAACAATATTTTCAATGTGGCTTGTCTTGTCTTTTATCCCTTTCCATCTATTCTACATGCCTGGGACAACCTGCTAACCTTTACAAAACCCCAGACTTCTCTAATTTATAAACATAATTTAAAAGTGTGTTTTCTATGGAAATGTAAAATGGTTCCGCTTCTGTGCAAAACAATATGGTGGTTTCTCAAAAAATTAAACAAAGAATTATGATAAGATCCAACAATTCTGCTTCTGGGTATATATACAAAGGGATTGAAACCAGGGACTTGGACAGATATTCATACACCAATGTTCACAGCAACATTATTCACAATAGCAAAATATTGGGACAACTCAAATGTTGAGCAAAAGATAAATAAATAGATAAACAAAATGTGCTGTATACATGCAATGGAATATTATTCAGCCTTAAAAAAGGAAAAAATCTAACATATGCTACAATGTGGATAAATATTGAAGATATTATGGTAAGTAAAATAAGTGAGACACAAGAGGACTCATATCATATGATTCCCCTTAAGTGAGGTAACCAGAGTAGTCAAACTCATAGATATAGCATGTATAATTGTGATTACAAAGAAGGAGGGAGACGGGGAATGAAGAGCTATTATTTAATGAGAGTTACAGTTTGGGATGATGAAACAGTTCTGAAGATAGATGATAGTGATGGTAGCATAATATAAATGTACTTAATGACATAGAACTGTGTACTTAAAAATGATTAATGCTCTGACAGGTTTGGCTCAGTGGATAGAGTGTCAGCCTACAAATTGAAGGGTCCTGGGTTCAATTCTGGTCAAGGGCACATGCCTCAGTTGAAGGCTTGATCCCTGGCCCTGATTGGGGCTCCTGTGGGAGGCAACTGATCAATGTGTCTCTCTCATATCAATGTTACTTTCTGTCTCTCCCCTTCCCTTCCACTCTCTCTAAAAAAATGGTGAAGAGGGTAAATTTTATGCTATGTATATTTTACAACAATATGACACTTTTAAAGATTTTTTTAAAAAATATTCATTTTTAATTTTTTGAGGAAACTCCATACTGCTTTTTATTATTTATTTATTTTCTTTAATTTAAATTATTTATTGTTGAAAGTATTACATATGTCTCCTTTTCCCCCATTGGCCTCTCCCCAGCTACTCCCACCCCCTAGGACATGCCCTCACCCCCCTACTATCTGTGTCCATTGCTTATGCTTATATGCATGCATACAAGTCCTTTGGTTGATTTCTTACCACCCGCCTCATGCCTTCCCTCTGAGGTTTGACAGTTTGTTCAATGCTTCTATGTCTCTGGGTCTATTTTTGTTCATCAGTGTATGTTGTTCATTCCACAAATGAGCAAGATTGTATGATATTCATCTTTCTCTGACTGGCTTATTTCGCTTAGAATAATGCTGTCCAGGTCCATCCATGATGTTGTGAATGGTAAGAGTTCTTTCTTTTCTACAGCAGCATAGTATTCCATTGTGTAGATGTACCACTGGTTTTTAATCCACTCATCTGCTGATGAGCACTTAGGCTGTTTCCAGATCTTAGCTATTGTAAATTGTGCTGCTATGAATATAGGGGTGCATATATTCTTTCTGATTGGTGTTTCTGAGTTCTTGTAATATATTTCTAGAGGTGAGCTTACTGGGTCAAAAGGGAATTCCATTTTTAATTTTTTGAGGAAACTCCATACTGTTTGGCTGCCAGGCTGCCAGTCTTCATTTCCAGCAGCAGGGTACGAGGGTTCCTTTTTCTCTGCATCCTTGCCAGCACTTGTCATTTTTTGATTTGTTGATGATAGCCATTCTGACAGGTGTGAGGTGGTACCTCATTGTTGCCTTGATAACAAAAGCCCTGGTCCAGACGGCTTCACAGAACAGTTTTACCAAATATTCAAAAAACTAAAACTTACCCTCCTCAGACTATTCAAAAAAATTCAAGAGGAACAGTTACTTCCAAGCTCCTATGAAGCCAGTATTACCCTAATCCCAAAACCAGATAAAGACACTACAAAGAAAGAGAATTGCAGGCCAATATCCCTGATGAACATAGATTCTAAATTCCTCAAAAAATATTGGCAAATCACATCCAGCCCCACATCCAAAAAATCACATACCATCACCACGTGGGATTTATTCCAGTGATTGTACAATATACACAAATTAATAAACATGATACATCATGCACTGTTTTCCATAGAGACTGCATCAGTCTGAATTTTCACCAGCAGTGTAGGAGGGTTTCCTTTTCTCAACATTCTTGCCAACACTTGTTTGTTGATGATAGCCATTCTGACAGGTGTGAGGTGGCACCTCATTGTCATTTTGATTTGCATCTCTCAGATGATTAGTGACTTTGAACATTTTTTCATATGCCTTTTGGCCTTCTGTGTGTCCACATTGGAGAAGTGTGTATTTTGGTGCTTTGCCCATTTTTTATTGATTGTTTATCATTTTTTGTTGTTGTTGTTGTGAAGTTCTATGAATTCCCTATAAATTTTGGAGGTTAACCCCTATCAGATGTATAATTGGCAAATATGATCTCGTATGCAATATACTCTTGTTATTTTGTTGATTTTCTTTTGCTATGCAAAAGCTTTTTATTTTGATGTAGCCCATCTGTTTATTTTCTCCTTAGTTTCAATTGTCCTAAGAAGGAGATGTATCCATAAACTTAGTGCTATGAGAGATGTCTGAAATTTTGCTTCTAGGATTTTTATGGTTTCCCATCTTACGTTTAAATCTTTTATCCATTTTGAATTTATTTTTATATATGGTGTAAGTTGGTGGTCTAGTTTCACTTTTTTTGCATGTATCCGATCAATTTTCCCAACACCATTTATTGACGAGACTGTCTTGATTCAGTTGTAATCTCTTGCCTCCTTTGTCAAATATTAATCGAGCATAATGGCTTGGGCTTATTTCTGGATTATCTGCAGGAATATATCCTAAGAAATCAGAAACACCAATCAGAAAGACTATATTCACCCCTATGTTCATAGCAGCACCATTTACAATAGCTAAGATTTGGAAACAGCCTAAGTGCCCATCAGCAGATGAATGGATTAAAAAAACTATGGTACATCTACACAGTGGAATACTACGCTGCTATAAAAAAAGAAAGGACTCTTACCATTTGCAACAGCATGGTTGGGCATGGAGAGCACTATGCCAAGTAAAATAAGCCAGTTGGAGAAAAATAAGTATCATATGATCTCACTCATATGTGGAATCTAATGAACATCATAAACTGATGAGCAAAAATAGGCCCAGAGGCATAGAAGCATCAAACAGACTGTCAAACCTCAGAAGGAAGGCAGGGGACCAGGAGAAGGGAAGAGATAAACCCATGAGCTCATATATGTATATGCAAGACCCGTGGGTACAGACCATATGGTGGCAAAGGCCTGGGGTGGGGGATGAGGATGGGAGGGAGAGGTCAATGGGGGGAAAGGGGACACATGTAATACTTTGAACAATAAAGATTTTTAAAAAGCAATTAAAAAAGTAAATGATTCATACTTTCACACCCCCAAAAAATGTTTCCAAAAGCCTTCTCTAAGAAAGCAGAAAACTCCATGGCACATCTGCATTGTAAATTTCACATAGAGACAGAAATCTAGATGTTTATAAATTATTTCCTTGAAGTCAAAGACCATGTTCTTTTTCTTCATAATTTAATACTAGTTTTGATGCCATGGAAGTATACAGAGAAAACTTATAAACTTGGTAGGTAGATAATAATACAGAAAAGGAACAAAAAAGTCTTAAGAGACTATATGCCAAACATTGCATATTACAATGCTAAACTCTGTAAACAATAACTACTATAAAATTTAAGAAAACATGTCAATAGAGTTGAGTGATAGGAGATAATTTCATGAAAGAACTGATGGTTGAGTTGGGTTTGAAGAATGAATAATATTTGGGTAGAGAAAGGGATATAGTATGTCATTTTAAGCAAGGGAAGATACTTGATGTAAAAGCACATAGGTAGAAATGAATTTGGCTTATCTGTAGGACAGTGAGTAAATATCTAACTAAAGAGGACAGTAAATACCAGGAAATAAAGTTATATAAGTTAGGGTCAAATTATGAAGTCCTTTAATACAAGTAGTTTATTTGTATGAAGTTGTATCTGGCTAATTGTGCCAGATGCAGCCTCTCCCTACTTCCCACTAAATTTTTTTGAGACACACAAAGACGAAAACTCACAATATCGTTGGAAGTTGGCAACAATAATAAATCAGTTGCCAAAAATATGGGGAAAATGTCCACTAATAGGTTGTTGGAACTGAATGTAGAAACACAATTGGTGGCCAACATATGCTAAGTTGTTAGGAATAGAACAAATTTGCTAATCTGAAAGAAAATAGGAGGACCGTTTTTTGCCCTTTATCTAATCTTTGGTTCAGAATTTTAAATTCTGTACTAACCATAAAACTGGTTGCAAATATTTCTACTGCATGGGGCCTCTTCTATGAGTCGTCTCCCAACTATATTTGTACATTATAAATTCTGTTAGAAACTACAACTCCCATGATGGCTCACGAATAATGTAGGCAACGACTTAGAGTGAAAAGCTAATGCTAGTGTTTACAGTTCCCTGAAATAAAGCACTATAGGTAAGCATAGTAGACAACTAGCTATTTCCTGAATACTTGCATGCCCTTTCCATACTATACAGTTGTACTTGGGAAACAGCTGTCCATTTAGAAATTCCATTCCTTGTCCTCCTCATATCTATGTATAGCCATGTTTCTTGTGAAGAGAAGGTGAATCAAAGTGTGTCACTTCAAGGCAGAAGTCGTCAAGTAGGCATTCTTCTCCACTATGATTTTTCTATCTTATAGCTGAAGGTGAAGGATTCAAAGGTCCTAGGGGATGACAGATGATAGAAGACTGACTCTCTAAATGCCCACATGGACGTTTTCCCCCTGAATACCCATTATCAGTTGTTTCAGCAAAATATAAATTAGCAAGTCACTGAACTTTTAAAATTTGTTACATGAGCTATTGCTGTAACAAATATAGTCTGGCTATAGACAGAGTAGGGTATCTGTATGCTGGTGTAGTGGTTAAAAAAAGATATTCCATATAATGAGTCCTTGAGTTTGTGGGGAAAATAAAAGATCTCTTAGTCTATTAGAACATAACAAATGAAAAAAAACACAAAACATTAGGCACTAGGAATTGGGCCCAAAATTATGCAAGCAACCCATGTTCAGTATATAATACTACATGCATCTCATGCACCATCTACAGTTGTCACCTGTCTTCATCGTAGTGATCCTGTAAATTAAGTAATATCATCTTAGTTTTAGACAAGAGAATGGAATCAACCACCCAAGGTCACACAGCAAGTGATGGAACCAGGGTATGAACCCCAATGTTTCTTATTTCAAAGTCACTTTTACTATTACTTTCTAAGAGTCCCTGTAAAAAAGTTAAGATATTTTTCCAACTGGAAAATTGATAGAGAATAAAATCAAGGGACACCTACATACACTATCTGTTAGAAGTGTTTAGATTTAGGTAGATTTTTCTTTTTCATTCAACAATAAGGCACGAAGTAGTAACTGATACATATATCAAACATGACTGTTTTAATTTCCCAAGACTTCTTCAAATTTATTCTGTGAGGTGAGTTCTTCCTTTCTCCTTGGATAAAAATTCAGGAAATTTCCATAACTTTTTAGTAATAAGAGTCACATTTTAGTAATTAATATATCTTCAGCAATATAAAAATAAAACTATAAACTTTATTCAAAGGTGTGCTCTTTTCCCAGTTCAGGCCTACTGCCAGTCTCACTAACTTGAACAGCAAAGAAGACATGTTTTCTCTACCTTGTATTGTCCTCATTTTCCATCTTGTTCACCTTTAATTTCTTCATGATAAGATAACAGCCAAAGGAGAGGAGAAAATGGCAAGGAAAAGAGTGAATTTATTATACTACCATGAGAAGGAACAGACACTCCCTGGAGTTGGTAGGTGTTTAAGCTTGATCTTTTCTTTCATGGATTGCTTTATTAACTTCTTAAGAGACCACTTCATCACTGGAAATATATCACTTGCAGTTCTCCTAATATTTGTGAATGCCGCTCTTCCGGCTGTTTATCACATAGAAATTTGACCATTGACTACTGATTGGGGACATCTCTCCATGGCCTCTCTTAGCCAAGTTCTAAGGAATCCCATGCTGGATCTTTGTGTGTGTGGACTACATATGCTCCATAAGATACATGTATTCTTTGTCCCAACATACTCTGGGAGTACCGACAGTGTTCAAATATAGCAACTTATATTTGCTCTGCTTTCAGAGCAAATAGCTAACAAGTCTTGACCTTTAGATTGTCTTGGTGGTATGAGCCATACTTTATTCATCAGAGCCATACAACATTCAGTCAGGTTCCAGGGAACATATTTCATACTCTCCATGTGATTCTATAGAATACTCTTTCCTTTGACCTGTGATAAGAGGCAAGCATCTCTCAATACTCACACTTTGAAAAAATACTACTCATAACATACCAACAACTCTTTTCAAAAACTCCCTCCTAAACACCCACTCATTTATAAAATGCTCTAATATATTTTATAGGCTGAAAATGGAGTATTTGAGTAGGATTTTTAAACCAGTATTCGGCCACCTTTGTAAATTCCACATGGTGGACTTCCACCTGCTGGCTTCTAATATTTTAGTTTTATATCCCAAATTCAGACTTAAATACTTCAATTTAACATCATATTACAAAAGAAACACAAAAATGAAACAAAATAACAAAAACAACAATTAACAATAGAACAAGGGGAAGAGAGGATAGTAAGTACACAAAGAGATCTCAATTCTAAAAAGTAATCTAATTTTTAAAAATCTGAAGTCTTTTATAAAGCAGCATGATATCATAAATTAGTCTAAAAGGACATTGTTTCCCAATGGGGATCAAATTTTTATTCTAATTTTATAGACAGTGAGATACTAAAAGAAACAATCAAAGGGTACAATTTGGTTATGTATCTCCTACCTGTTGAGGAAAATGTTGAAGCAGATTTTGAAAATTACATCCATTAGAACATTAGGATTTATAAATATGACAAAAGAGGGAGAAAAATGCCAACCCCAATTTCTAGGATTGCTATCTGAAAACATCCAATTTTTAGTGAAGGGCCTGTGGATGGGAAAGAGATGCTCTTTTTGCATGTGACAAGTGGTTCATTTAAATAATCTTTGACCTAGTTCTGTTCAAGAAATGAAAATCTTAAGTGTATGCTATTTTGGGGTACCTAATTGTACTTACTTGTTGGAGAGATGTCTTTCTCAACAAGATCCACTGTAATGAGATTAATGACACAAATTGGAGACAGTGTAGCTAGTGACTGGAGCAGTAACCCTGATGTGCTGAGGATATCCATCAGCAGTAGTACTGTTCCTATTTAGTTAGCTACCTTGGCAATGTAGCCCCAGAAATTTTCATCTAGTAGAGAATCATTGTGAAATAATACTAATAGGCAAATTGAAAAGCTTTAGCCACTGCCATGATGGTATGATCCACGCATGACCCAGGACAGGAAGAGGAGTTGAGTCATTTGGCTAAGATAACCATATCATTTATTCTTTAAAGCGGGATACTTTTTAAGAGTTAAAGGGCAATATCAATAATTATGCTACTACAATAAACCCAAACTAAGACTCCCTGGGCTATTTGGGCATATTGTATTCCTGGATTGGAGGACTACTTAAGAAGTGAGTGACTAAGACAAACACAAGTGATGTCTCCATATCTGCTTTGAAGGTGGGCACTTGGGAATCAACGAGCATTATTTTCTATGCCTACTTCATCTTGTTCAATTATTTTCCAAGATACTTAGCTTTATTTTCAGTCACAAATTATCTATATCTACATGTCCCTATCCACATAAATTTGGTATAAATTATAGTTTAGGCCTTGAATAAAAGCATATAAAGAATTTTGCTTATCTTAATTTTCTGCCTTTGAAAAACATTTAGCTTTTCAATAATTTTCAAAAGTTAAGTTGATTTAGGCCAGTGATGGCGAACCTTTTGAGCTCGGCGTGTCAGCATTTTGAAAAACCCTAACTTAACTCTGGTGCCGTGTCACATATAGAAATTTTTTGATATTTGCAACCATAGTAAAACAAAGACTTATATTTTTGATATTTATTTTATGTATTTAAATGCCATTTAACAAAGAAAAATCAACCAAAAAAATGAGTTCGCGTGTCACCTCAGACCACGCGTGTCATAGGTTCGCCATCACTGATTTAGGCAGTATGAGGGGAGATGCAAATGAATAACACTATGAGGGTGGTTGGGAAAATAACAACAAAGGCTAAGGAGCTTAATTTTGATGTGGAGGATTATGAGAAGCTCTTACACTTTGCAGAAGTGCAGCCACAGTCAATTGAATTTAGTAATATTTAGTGCCGATCCTGTGCTGCATATTATCTGTCCTCAATGAATTTATAATCTCTTTAGGGAGATTAGAAATCTGCACATGAAACAATTAGTGCACAAAACAGGATAATCAAATGTCAAAGTATGAATTCCAGATAATGAATATTACAATATGGCATGGGCCAGAAGTTAGTGTGTATGTGTGTGTGTGGGGGGGGGAGGGGTCTTGAACATAATACCCTGCCCCAAATAGACATTTCATCATTTTATAAACATGGTGAAAGGCATTAACAGAAATAGCTAAATTTTTACCAAAAATCCATGCTCAGTCATTTCCATAGTGTGGAGTTGTCACCCAAAGATACCTGTCCAGCCAATTATGACATCTCCCTACCATAAACTTTGCATTCTGTTATGACCATGTGACCAGTTTTCTCTAATGAAATATAGGCAGAAATGATGGAGGTTACTTTGTGGATAGTTCACTTTGATGAAATTGGTGTGCTTTTGCTGCACTTAGTTCCTCCATCTGCCAACTGGATGCAAAGGATTCCAAAGCTCTAGAAAGAGAACTAGGTCTCTGAATCACTGATCAGAAAACAATTGAATTTTACTGTTACATTAATGAGAAAAAAAGCTTTTATTTCGTTAAGCCATTGAAACTTTCAGGTTTGGTTTTGTTTTGTTACAGTAATTAGTATTACCATAAATAATATGGGCACTAAGTTTTGCAAGAGTCTTCACAAACAAGCCATCTCACAGTAGCCAGGGATTCAATTGCTTACTGATTCTTTTGCTCCATTTTCCAGTACTAGAGGCCCGGTGCACAAAATTCGTGCCCAGAGGGAAGTCCCCTCAGCCCAGCCTACACCTGCTCCAATCCAGCAGTCGACATCCCTCTCACAATCCAGGACTGCTGGATCCTAACTGCCTCTGCCTGCTGACCTGATGGCCCCTAACTGTCCCCTGCTGGCCTGGTCACCCCCAACTTCCCCCCTCTGCCAGCCTGGTCACTCCTCACTACCCCCCCTGCCAGCCTGGTTGCCCCCAACTGCCCCCCCCTGCTGGCCTGGTAGCCCCCAACTGCCTCCCTGCTGGCCTGGTTGCCCTTCACTGCCACCCCTGCGGGCCTGGTGACCCCACTTAGCCTGCTGCTGAGTCGTTTGGTTGTCCCTCACTAACTCCCCTGCTGGCCTTGTTACCCCACTCAGCCTGTTTGGTCATCCATTTGGTTGTTTCAGATGTTATGGCCCCTGGCTCTTTATATATATACTAGAAGCCCGTTGCATGAAGATTTGCGCAATAGGCCTCCTTCCCCTGGCTGCTGGCACCGGTTTTCCTCCAGCACCCGGGACCCAGGCCTTTGGTCCGGCTGCAGCAGAGAAGCCAAGCCTCTTCAGTCTTCAATCTTCAGTCTTCAGTTTTCAGTCTTCAGTCTTCACTCCGGCCAGAGTCTTCCATCTTCATTCTGCGCCTGCATATGCAAATTAACCGCCATCTTTGTTGGGTTAATTTGCTTACGCATCCTGATTGGCTGTTGGGCATAGCAGAGTGACACCAATTTGCATATTTCTCTTTTATTGGTGCAGATAGATAATTAGGAAATGCATTAGTTCCACCTTGTGTTTACTTAATAATAAGTGGGTCTAAAAGAAGAGGAGAAAATAACTGATTTTTCACCAAACACTTCAGTCCCCTCACTTATTTTAAATTAATTTGAGGCCACCTAAATTCAACTGCTGACTTCTTTACACAGGTTTGCAAGATGAAACAGTGAAACATACTAGAGTATATTGAATTCAAAATTTAGTATATGTACCCCCTCCCACCTAGCTCAGAATTCCAAAAGTTTAAAGTTCTTTTTTTGATACTAGTCATATTCACTGGCAATAGCATTAGATATCCCTAATCATGAGATTTCAGCTAAAAAAGAGAGCATGGGCTAGGGAATTTAGCATCAAAAGTGTTCAAGTAGTAGAATTTCAGGCTGTGGGCTCAGTTCCCAGTGGGGGGCATGCAGGAGGCAGCTGATCAATGATTCTCTCTCAACATTGATGTTTCTATCTCTCCCTTTTCCTTCCTCTCTGAAATCAATAAAATGTATTTTAAAATATGTAGTTATAAGTAGTTCCCCATTATCTGTGGTTTCACTTTTGTTGTTTCAGTTACCCATGACCAATCATGGTCTGAAAATATTAAATTGAAAATTCCAGATATAAATAATTTATAAGTTTTAAATTGCAGGCCATTCTAAGAGTGTGATAAAGTCTCATACTGCCCTGCTCCATCCTGACCAGGACAAGAATAATTCCCTTTTTCAGCATATCCACATTCTATAGGTGCTCCTAATAATTAGTCACTTAGTAGCTGTTTCAGTTACCATATATATTATCATGGTATCACAATGCTTGTGTTCAAGTAACCCTTATCTTACTTAATAATGGCCCCAAAGTGGAAAAGTAGTGATTCTGGAAATTTGGATAGACCAAAAAAAAGCCTTAAGGTGTTTCCTTCAGTAAAAAGATGAAAGTTTTTGACTTAGTAAGGAAAGAAAAAAAATCATATGCTGAGGTTGCTAAGATGTAAAGTAAGAACAAATATTCTATCCATGATATCTTGAAGAAGGAAAAAAATCATATTGGTTTCACTGTCATACCTCAAACTGCAAAAGTTAGGGCCACAGTGCAGGATAAGTGCTTAAATAAGATGAAAAAGGCATAAAATTTGTGGGCAGAAAACATAAACAGTAAACATGTTCTGATTGACAGCAAAGTGTTGTACCAGACAGCATTGAGCTTATACAAAGGTTTCAGCAAGAGATCTTGTGAAATGAGTGACTGCATTCACATAACTTTTATTATAGTTTATTATTATAATTATTCTGTTTTATTATTTGATATTATTATTAATTTCTTATTATTCCTAATTTAAAATTAAAATTTACCATAGGAAAAACATAGTATAAGAGGGTTCAGCATTATCGATGGTTTCAAGCAACCACTGGGGATCTTGGAACATATCCCTCATGAATAAGGGGGAACTACCGTAATAATTAAAAGTATTTTAAAAGCAGTATCACAATGAATGTATATTTTTGGAGCAAATTAAAATAAAATTAACTTATATTGGTGAGATAGAACACTGGTTCTGGAACATCAGTATCACTTGGCAAATTCAAATTCTCAGGCTCCACCCCAGAAAGTCAGAATCACAAACTCTTGGGTGGGGTCCTGCAATCTGTATTTTAACACATTATCTAAGTGATTTTGATGCATATTTAAGTTTGAGAACAATAAGCCATATCATGCCCTAATAATAAACCAACCCTGAAATCTTATTTAAAAATATATTTTATTGCCCTGACCGGTTTGGCTCTGTGGATAGAGCGTCGGCCTGTGAAGTGAAGGGTCCCAGGTTTGATTCCGGCCAAGGGCACATGCCTGGGTTGTGGGATCAATCCCCAGTAGGAGATGTGCAGAAGGCAGCCGATCAATGATTTTCTCTCATCATTGATGTTTCTATCTCTCTCTCCCTCTCCCTTCCTCTCTGAAATCAATAAAAA
>NW_005357380.1:623889-625069 GCF_000412655.1 Myotis brandtii | reverse complement strand
TGCCTCCTGCACGCCCCCTACTGGGGATGTGCCCGAAACCAAGGTACATGCCCTTGACCAGAATCGAACCTGGGATCTTTCAGTCCGCAGGCCGAGGCTCTATCCACTGAGCCAAACCGGTTAGGGCCCAACCCTGAAATCTTAGTAGTTTACCAAAACTCAGGCTTATTTCCCACTTAAATTGCATGTCAAGTGGTGATTGACAGTGGGGTCTCAACTCCACATTGTCATTTAGGAACTCCTGTTGACAGAGGTATCAATATCTTATAGTTGTGCTCTCTGGAGCATGTGACCTCCAGACACTTCAAAAGGGGAAGAGACGGTGATAGTATTGTGAGCTGATCCTTTTATTATTTTCAATAGTCCACAAGTACTAGTCATGTGATCCTTCTAACAATAAAGGATCTGGGAATGATGGAGAGTAGTTGAAGTGTTTGATAATCACTATCATCTCTGCCACAGATCTCTATACTACACTTTATCTAAATTATTGCAGATGTACAAAATATTTAAAAGCAAAAGATGAAATTATACAATAGGAAAATATAGGTCAACATTTGTAAAATACTCTCTGTCATGGGAAAAGTCTTTCTCAGCATGTTTTTTAAAAAATATTTTTATTGATTTCAGAGAGGAAGGGAGAGGGTGAGAGAGATAGAAACATCAATGATGAGAGAGAATCATTGATCAGCTGCCTTCTCCATGCCCTCTTTGGAGATTGAGCCCACAACCCCGGGCAAATGCCCTGACCAGGAATTGAACCATGACCTGCTAGTTCATAGTCAATGCTCAATCACTGAGCAACACAGACTGCGTTAAGCATGTTTTAAAGAACAGAAATCATAATACAAATAATGACAGATTTAACTGTACAGAAATTAAGGAATGTCAAAATGAAATAAAATTTATAAAAGAAGCAGAAAACTACATTTGCGTATATGACTAAAGGTTAATGATATCAATATGTAATAAGTTCTTAAAGCAATAAAAAAAGAAAAACATTACAATAAAAATATGGGAAAATGTCATATTAAAATATTTGACCTCAATAATTATCAAATAAATGAAAATTAAATCTAGGTATCAGACCTCATCTCATAAACCGTCATAAGAAAAAATGTAATATACAGTGTTGACAAAAGCTTTAGAATAATTTATTTATTATTGCTATTGGTACTAT
>NW_005357380.1:612867-623788 GCF_000412655.1 Myotis brandtii | reverse complement strand
ATCTTTTTATGCATATACTAGAGGCCTGGTGCATGAATTTGTGCATGAGTGGGGTTCCAAGGAGGGTGAGGGGTCCAGGACGCCCTTGCCGGCCTGGGATCTGGATCCATTCTGCTGACATGCATGCTAGTTGTCAGGAGCCACCTGGAAGCTGCTTTTATATTGTTTCTTCCTTGTGGAGTGTCTAGGGAAGGGAAGTGGCCACAGTGCCCAAGGCAGACTTCCAGGAGGCCATTGGCCCTGTGGGGATCGTGCCAGCGGTACTGGTCTGTTGGTGCATGACCCGTTCTCCAGAGATTAGACCTGCAGGACTTCTGAGGGAGTGAGTGGCTGCTGCTGGGCTGTTGGGCCGCCAGGATAGGTCTGTCAGCTGAGTGGTGCTCCTGCTGTGGGAGTGTAGTGACCACCAGGGGGCAGCTCCTGCATTGAGCATCTACCCCCTGGTGGTCAGTGCATGTCATAGCGACCTGTTGCCTAGTCATTCCAGTTGTTCGGTCATAACTGTCGCTTAGGCTTTATTATATATCTAGAGGCCCCCCAGTGCACAAAATTTGTGCACAGGCGGGGGGTGTCCCTCAGGCCAGCCTGCACCCTTTCCAATCTGGGACCCCTCGAGGGATGGCCTGATGGCCCCCAACTGCCCTCCCCTGCTGTCCTGATAGCCCACAACTGCCCTCCCCTGCTGGCCTGATTGCCCACAACTGCCCTCCCCTGCCACGACCTGCCTCCATGCCGCGTGGAGCCGCGGGACTCCCAGGCCTCACCACGTGGAGCAGCCGCTGGGCCCCACCTCCAATGTGTGCATGGCCATCTTGTGGCAGCCATCTTGTGACAACATCGTGCACGAGGACCACCTAGGCTTTTATTAGTATAGATATATATGGATAATATAAAATGGAATATTAGTCATCCAAAGAAAAGAATAAAATCTTGCTATTTTTTACAACATTAATGGAATAGAGCCTGAGAATATTACTCTAAGTGAAATAAGTCAGACAGACAAAGACAAATGGCATATGAATTAATTTACATTTGGAATCTAAAAGTCAAAACAAATGAACCAACCACCAAAAAAGTAAAAGATTTATAGCTACAAAGAACAAACTGGTGGTTGCCAGAGGAATGGGCTGTGGGGAGATGGGAGAACTAGGTTATAGGGATTAAGATATTCAAACTTCCAGTTATAAAATTAATAAGTCATAGGGAAGTAACGAACAGCATAGAGAATATAATCAATAATGCTATAATAAATTCATATGGTGACAGAAGGTAACTAGACATAACAATTTCATAAAAAATAAACAATAAAAGGAAGGAAGGGAAGAGAGAGAGAGGGAAGAAGAGAGGATGCTTTATATAGAAAAAGTCTGGAGGATTTACATAAAAATGCTGATAATGGATATTTCTGAAAAGTGAGATAACAGATGATGTAATTTTTTTTCACTAGACTTCTCTATAGTTTCTCTATTTTTTCTGACTATATTGGTATCATGAGTTTTTGTTACTTTTGTAAGTATAAAAAGGAACACAAAGTATTTTTATTTTGACAAGGAGAAAGGTTATGAAAAATAAAGAAGACCTGAATTAAGGTAATGACAGTAGGAATGGACAGGAAATAGTGTATGTTAGAGAAACTCTAGAGTTACAATGAATAAGATTTGTCAGAGCATGAGGAAAGGAAGAAGTCAATGATGTCACTCATACCCCAAGAGGTATAATACAACTGAGGGGTGCTTCACAGTTTGTTTATCTTAATATGGATATCTTTTTAATCCTTCCTTTCATCTCATTTTGGAGGGGATGATATGAGACATTTTGACTTAGAAACATATTTCTGATGCCAATACTGAAGTTTGGAAACTGATATCAGAGAGAGGTACATTGAGGTCTAGAGTAGTGGATGTGGAGAAAAGAAAATGAAGAATTGGGGAGAATTGGGGCAATAGAGTTTTCGGATTTTGTGTCTGTGTGTGTGTGTGTGTGTGTGTGTGTGTGTGTGTGTGTAATAGGGGCCAGAGGTAGCAAGAGGAAGAAATTTTGTAGCACTGTTAAGTTTCTTGCTTGTGCCACTGGGCAGACAGTGGTAATGTTTTCTGGAAAATAATATAGACACTTAGAAGTAGAAGTAGAAGTTTCTCTTCTTTGGTTGGTTTAGGGGAGGAGCTTGTATTACTTTAGTTTTGGAAATGATTAGTTAGAGGCAATGATGTCAATCTTCTGATTTGAGCAGGATATGCAATTGCTTGCAATAGGGAACATAAGAGCAGAATAAAAACTGAAAATTTTTGTGTCCTTTGGGACTTCTGGGAAATTGAAGTGTGCATATTTATAATTCAGTTATATCTGTGTATCTGCAGCTCAAGGAAATATAGGGGACTGGAAACATTGATTTTGGAGTCATCAGGTTATAGATATTAAAGAAATTAAAATATTCAGAAGCCACAACTTGTACCCTTACCTTTCTCCAAAAACCTTAAATCTCTCCCTCTTCCCCTAATAATCTCAGATATTTGCAATTATCAAAGAACCTCACTGTTGAAAGTACTTAATGTTGCATTTGGGCCTGCTATGGAATATCACCAGTGTTCTTGTTGGAATAATCTTTGTGATTCCTGAGATTTGTTTCTCTATTTTTCCAGAAAGCTTTGATGATTTCTTCTAAGTTGTCTAACACATGCAATTTGGGGAAGAGGGGAACCAGAGTAATGTTGGGCAATTATATTTTAATTGTTATTTGAGTTCCACACTCATATGGTTAATAATACATGATTTAGGGAGATCTATAATCAAAAAAGTTGATTTTACTTTTATTACTGCTGAAAAGTTTTCTTAATGCTTACAGTCCTGAACTATAGGTTATAGTATACTATACAATCTATAGATTAGGACTATGGTAGTGAGGATGAAAAATTTCCACAGAATACAGAAAACAATAAGGAATTATGAAGGAATAAAAAGCCTATGCAATACAGATATTTTCTGCTCCTTATCCAACCTGATGTTTATTAGAAAAAAGGGTATTCTATTCATTTCATGATCAAGAGTAATTTAGTTTAATAACATTTTCTATTTTATTCATTGATTGCCAGAAAATACATTAGGAGCAAATAGTTTTTTATCTGTACTTATAGTAGGTTGTGTCCCCCTTTTGTGGGGGAGGATAATAAGTGTTCTTGCTCAATTCTTGAAGCACAGCCCTCAAAGTCAAAACACTGCATTTAGCCAATGCAGCCCCCCCACCCCCTTCACCTTCACGTCAACCTGAGGGCTTGTAAGAGTGATTCTGAGGAGGCATTTGATCCCATATATAGAAGTTACAGAATTCATTCTCTGAAAAGCCTTTGAAGGACTAACAGACTAATCCATATTGGAAGATGTAATTTTAAATCATTATATATCAGTGAGTAGCCTTATATGGAGTATGTACAAAAATTGGTTGAAAACAACTAGAAATTACCAAAGCAAAATATTTGCTTGCTTAATTTTTTCTCTACCATAATTATCTTAATTTCTCTCCTCAGAATGTTATTGCTGGATTTGGGGATCTTATTACTGTAACATTTTATTATCTGGAAAATTGGATACAATGCTTATTAGACAAACATTCAACTTGTCCAAGAAATAATTTATGTTGTACCTGGCTGTTTTTCCCTTATAATTTTCCATGTTCATTTTGCTAAGACCTATTAAGTACATGAAACAACAGTGACTACAAATTATTTTTTCACCTTTAAGTCCCCAAAACTTGAACCAGCCTTGAGTTAAATTAAAACCTTTCTTATGGTAAAGTGTAGACTCTAAATATTTAACTATTTTGTTGTATTTAAAATTTCAGTCTTAAAAATTATAGGATATAATACAACAAGCTAGAACTCTTATGCAATTAACAGGGATAGGTACTAGATTACATTTATGTTTTTAAAATATTATCTCACTTTATTTTTCTTTAATTAAGTAAATAATTATTTAAGCCCTGAGTGATATAGATGCGTTATTACACAAAGACTTTACAGATCCTTACTTTTCATAAATAATTCTAATACACCTCTTGAAGTTTCCACAATAAACCTTGTCATGAGATTTCTGATCAAGTTTGAATTACATTACTATCAGATACACAGAATCAATCTGAACAACATCATGCCTTCAGTTGAAAAATGCTGTAACTTAACATGAATAATAGTGGTGGCGTTCATTTGTTTATATTCTTTGTGCTTCCTGTGAAGTTGACCCTTTTCTCATCAAATAATACACCATAGATTTTAATCTATTTCTATTTTTAAAGGTTCAGGGTAGATGTCTTGCTTATTCAAAGTGCTCAAAATAGCCACAGCAAATAGATTCATTAATTTGGTCATTAATACATATTTTAAGTTTTACAACATGAAGTGAAAAATCTAAGGAAAGTACAATGAAAAGTAGATTCCTATTGTTAATGAGACATATTATCTATTGAAGATACTAATTTCACTATAGGATGCAGTCTTGGAGCCTTTCTGTCTAATTAAAATTCATTTCCATATTCTTTATAATTTCTTCTTCAGTTGAAATTTCAAATGGCCTTTTTTCTTCACTTATGACTCACCCAAAGACTTTATTTTCTCCCAAACAATCATTCTAATGCAACTGCATTTTTCCAGTAAACATGTTCTAAGACTAAAATAACTTGCTGGTGAACATCTTCTAAACGGGAGGAATACATTGACTGTACTAAGCTTGCTTCTAGTACATATCTCTGAACTAGGTCATGCCATCTGGGAGGCATGTTTCTGGGGACCCTGAAGGCAAGATAATTGAGTGTTTGCTGAAGATCTTGCAGTTGGATTAATTATGTTTACAGTTATCTAGTGCATATATGAACTGGACAGAAACATTTAATCCCATGTCTGAAAGAAAAAAAAAAGAAGAGGAACCATGTTGCTCTATAAACTGTCTCAACAATGTAAAATACCCACACAAAACTTGTCCTTTGAGACCATGAAAGCAATTAAAATATGCAGCTCCTGAGGCATTAATCTGACAGACTGAGTGCTTTGCCTTTTATCATTCTGGGTTATTCAGATGAATTCCAAAATGTCTCTGCAAAGTTTTATCAATGTTTAATAGTATATGCTAATTACCAAATGCAATTTTTTATTCAATCCTATTCTCTGACCTCTTAGGTGAGAAGCTGGTTTATTGTCAATCTTAAGAGGGAAATTTCTGAGTGAGTTTATGGGGGCTTGTGGATAGTTTGGATAAAAGTACAAATAAGGGAATAAATATCTCTCTCTCTCTAATAGAATGGTTGCAGAAGCAACATTTGATCTCTTCTACAGTTCTTGATGGGATGATGTTGTGCCCTATAAAAATGGAAGGAGAGAACCAAATGATTACTAATGAGAAAAAAAAATTACTGGTACATTGAAAGTTCTCAGTAATTTTTCAGTTAGCTTACTTTATAAAATTTGACAACTGGTAAATCATATGGGAGGTGAATGTGAAAGTTCTATGAGTTTTTATCTACCAAATTATAACCAAGTTTATACTGGGAAGAAATTAGGGATTATTGTCTATACCTTTGCAACGTGTGAGGGCTTTTGCTTGTGTATTATTATTATTTTTAGACTTCTTTTTTATTTAAATTATTTATTTTTGAAAGTATTACATATGGCTCCTTTTTGCCTCATTGACCTCTCTCCACCTGCTCCTGCCCCCCAGCACAGTCCCTCACACCCCCTACTGTCTGTGTTCATTGGTTATGCTTACATGCATGCCTACAAGTTCTTTGATTTCTTAGCCCCTTCCACCTTATTCTGCTTTCCCTCTGAAGTTTGACGGTCTGTTTGATGCTTCTATGTCTCTGGATTTATTTTTGTTCATCAGTTTATGTTGTTCATTATTTATTTGGAGTCTACCTTCATGTTTCCAGAAGTGACACGTATTGCTCTCTTTTTAAAGATCTTGTTATTAGTGGTGATGTTTATATAACTCATATTGAAGTTCTCCATTGTTGTGTGTGTGTGTGTGTGTGTGTGTGTGTGTGTGTGTGTGTGTGTGTGTGTTTCCCCTATTGAGTACTTTAATGCTTCAACAATGCTGGGGAATATTGCAGAACAGATTATTACTCTGATATCATTAATCACTGGAGCTTGTTATTCAAGGTTGGCTCCACTTTTCATATGTGAAGCAAAGTCAAATAGTTGATTTCAGTTTAAAGACATTAAGCCGATGAATTCACTGCATTTAAATAAAAATTTAGGTGGCTAATTAAACATATTAAGAAAACTGAGACTTGAGTTAAAGATTTGCCCATACTCAAACATTATCTTTACTGAGTTATGATACATAAAAGCTACTAAATATCTCATTTGACAAAAATCATATCAATAATTCTCCATGGTAAATGTATATGTCAAAAATGCTAATCCAGAGAAACTGTCAAGGGCTTTAAATTATTTTTGCAGACTTGCAGTTAGTTCATAATTATAGTTCAGTATCTCTCACAAGTTAAGAATCTTATACTTTTGAAACTCTGTTATCATTATATTCTGCCAACTTTCATTCTAAGTACCATTTTCAAGTTAATTGACCTAGTTGTGAAACACAAAATATTTACATCTTTATTATGTTTTGGGATTGTTACACACATAGCGCAATTTCTATTACAAAAACACTCCATGAAAACCCACAATTGTTGTTGTTCTTGAAATTTAAGGTTGAAAATTTAAGTGGGGAAAGTTGAAGAAATTGCTCCTTCATGATAGAACATGAACTGAAAGAATTCATATGGAACAGCTCAGCAATCATTTTCCATATTGCCATGCAAACAGTGTAGCTTTTGTTAGGGAGACTCTCTGAGATTTGTATAAGAGAAAAAGTTTATAGAAATTTCAATAAAATTTATCACAGTCAATTTAATTTGACAGTTGTCAAACACCCATAACACAAAACTGAATAGCCTATAATTCCTGCTCTTTTATGTTCCTTTTAAAAATGTTATTGAATTTATTGGGGTGACATTAGTTAGTAATAAAATTATATAGGTTTCAAGTGTACAATTCTGTAATATATCACCTGTATACTGTATTGTGTGTTCATTACCCCAAGTCCAGTCTCCTTCCATCACCATTTATCTCCCTTTCCTCTTTTCTACCTCCCCCACTCCCTTCCCCTCTGGTAATTACCATATTGTTGTCTGTGTCTATGAATTGTTGTTTTTTTTCTGAATTCCTTCAACTTTTCCATTTAGACCCCCCAAATCTCTTTCCCTCTGAAAAATGTCAGTCTCTTCTCTGTATCTATGAGTCAATTTATATCTTTTTAGTTTATTTTGTTCATTAGATTCCACATATAAGTGAGATCATAAAATATTTGTCTCTCTCTGACTGGCTTATTTCACCTAGCATAATATTCTCCATGTCCACCCATGCTGTCCAAAAGGTAAGATTGTCTTCTTTTTTATGCTGCTTAGTACTCCACTGTGTAAATGTACCACAGCTTTTTTATTCACTCCTCTATTGATGGGCACTTGGGCTGTTTCCGGATCTTGGCTATTGTAAATAATGCTGCAATGAACTTAGGGGTGAATATATTTTTTGAATATATTCCCAGAAGTGGAATTGCTGGGTCAAATGGCAGTCCCATTTTTAATTTTTTTTAGGAACCTCCATACTGTTTTCCACAGTGGCTGCACCAATCTGCATTCCCACCAACAGTACATGTGGGTTCCCTTTTCTTCACATTCTTTAATACATGTGTTGTTTATTGATTTATTGATGATAATTATTCTGATAGGCATGAGGTGATATCTCATTTGGGTTTTAATTTGCACCTCTCTCATGATTAGTTGTGTTGAGCATCATTTCACACATCTGCTAGTTGTGTCTATGTCTTCTTTGGAGAAGTGTCTATTAAAGTCCTTTGTCCATTTTTAGTTGGATTGTTTGGGGTTGTTTTTGTGTGTGTGTGTGTTGAATTTTATAAATACATTTTGGACAGTAACCCCTTATCAGATGTATCATTAGTAAATATGATTTCCCATTTAGTCGGTTGTCTTTTCATTGTATCTATGGCTTCCTTTGCTGTGCAAACACTTTTTAGTTTGATGTAGTCCCACTTATTTATTTTTTCTTTCATTTCCTTTGCCTGAGGAGATATATCAGAAAAAAAATTGCTAAGAGTGATGTCTGAGATTTTATTGCCTATGTTTTCTTCTGGGCTTTTTCTGGTTTTAAGTCTTACATATAAGTCTTTAATCCATTTTGCCTTCATTCCTGTCTATGGTGGTAGAAGTTGTCCTAGTCACATTGGATGGCATTACTTCTGATCTTGTTCCCTGGGCCATGTGGTTCAGACTTTATTCTGTTAAAGTGATTCACTCTGGTTAGGAACTGTCTTGAAAAGTTCTCTCAGTTCTGCTAGATATTCACCTCCTGAGTCCTATCTGTTCTTGGTTAAGCTCCTGGCTTTGCTTTCAGAAAGTGTTTCAAGCACTCTGGTTGGTTTCTGTGCTGGGGTCCACTGCCATTTGTGGGTAGTTACGGATATACCCATTTGTTTCCCAGATAAAATTCTTTCCGCATTGTCTTTCTCTTTCCTAGAGATTGTCTCCTGTGGATCCAAATCCCCTGGGGTTTAGAAGAGACATGGATAAATCTCTCATTAGCCTTGAATAGAGGGATGTGCTGGCCAGAGTTAGTTGAGTGTTGTCCTGTGCATCAAAGGGTTGCTGGTTCAATTCACATTCAGAGCACATATGGAAGGCAGCCAATCAATGTTTCTCTCTCACAGTAATGTTTCGCTCTCTTCTTCCTTCCTTTCTCTATGCATGTCCTTAGATGAGGATTTAAAAAAAAATGTATGATAAAATTTTAAATCAAACAAATAAACAAAAAAACCCAGAAGGGTGTAAGCTTCCTTTAAGTACCTATAATGGAAAGTTAATATCTTTAGATGCTTTACATATGATAGTTTCATTTTTGATTTGAGATATTTCTCAAAATACTCTTGTATTGGACTATATGGGAAAATCCAAAGCATAGAATCATGTCTGAATATATTCAACAACTTTATTTATTTCAATTTAAAAATTGATAACTTCAAAGGCAACAAAGGGTAAAAAAATAAAATAAAATAAACCTGTGACAACTCTGAACTCAAAAGCTCCACTAATTGTAACTCAGTTAGTGGAAGTAAGAGTTTCTTAAGCTTGATAGACCTCTGTTTCCTGTGTGGTACCTAGAGA
The DNA here is from genome assembly GCF_000412655.1 of Myotis brandtii. NCBI lineage: Eukaryota > Metazoa > Chordata > Mammalia > Chiroptera > Vespertilionidae > Myotis > Myotis brandtii. The sequence continues at coordinate 614,562 of NW_005357380.1, read as the reverse complement.
CAAAACCACTTTCTACATTTCAATGAGGTGTCTTTGGGCTAAAACACTATAATTTGTTTAAAAATCTGAGCCCAATTTTACTTTTATTATTTGTTAAAACATGCAATTACATTTTTTTCTCTGAGATTGGTCAAAACCTACATGCAAAATTTTGAAAACACTTGTCCATTTTACCAAGTTCTTTTTGTCTAGGCTAATCCGCCATTTAAAAAAATACCCTTGTCATTGTTTTAAAATGTGTTTGAATTATTTTATTCAGAACTAAATGGTAAATTATGACCTGATATCCTAGTTTATAAATTTTCTCAGATAAAGTTACTTGAGAAAGGATGACCACATTCTGATTCAAACATACAAAGAGCAACAGTGAACAATTTGTCATTTCCCATAACACACTTGGGTGTCTATAATAATCATTATTTAAATATTAATATTGAAAATTTAGTCCTTAAAACTTAAAGATGATAGCTACATTCCCCCCCCCCCAATTTTTAGGCCTGACTAAAGATTTCCTGATTCAAACCCAAGTTCCCTACACAATTTTTGGTCTTGAGAAATTCAAAGCACAACAGAAGAATTATATATATATATAAAATTACTATGAGAAGTGCACCCCCACCCTAGTGCTCCTTAGCTCTCTACGTGAGTTTATTTTTTGTAACATTTATGACATTTTTGTATTCTATATAATTTACATGTTTTGTTTCTATACTAGAATAAAATATCTGTAAAAGTAGGAGGGTTTTGGCTGGTTTGTTGATGCCTAATACTTACAGATGTATCTGACACATGGTAGAGAATAAAGATTGTTGAATCAGGGAATGGATGAATGAATGGTCAGTGTAATGAGTATTACAATATAGGTAGAAGTAAAGATATTTTTAAATATAGAGGTTAGAAATAAGCCAACTCTGTGCCCCTGCTCAAATGTTAGTTAATGTGTAAAGCCATCTTCAGAACACCCAAGCAGATTTTCTTCTGCTGTGTCTTTATTCCTTCATATCGCTCTCATAGCACTTACTATATTATATTGAAATAATCTATTGATCTCTTTCACTATTCTTTAAAATATTTGAAAATAAGAACTCTTTTTCCTCTTTTTTTAAATTGTCCATTATACTGTTTGGTACCCAAGTGGTTGCTGAATTAATGAATGAATGAAGGTTTAGTAAGTCTGACATTCAGAGGTTAGGGTTGGAGTGTGGGGAAGAAGTGTGATCAGATCAGACAAAGGCTATGACCAAATGTTCTTAATTTTTGTGGTGTCAAATAAGTGATAGAAAATGCTAGAAAAATAGAATGGGGAAAGACTACAGAAGGCTTCATATATCAAATTTATGGGCTTGACTTGCTTCTGTTGGTAGTGGAAGGCCACAAAAGGTATTTGAATAGGGTAATGATATAATTACAACTTTAATATAGGAGAGTAGAGTGATTGAGTGAAGTCAGGGATAGTAGTTAACAAGTCATAATAGTCAAATAAGGCTTGAGCTAGAATAGTAAAAACTAGGTTTTCTTGGAGAAAGGGTAATGTATGACAAAAAAGGATATTGCAGAGATAGAAGTCACAAGACATTAATTCATGCTTAAATATAGGGAATTATTAGGAATATGAAAGAGCAACAATTTAGGTTGAGATTTTGATTTTAAGTGCCTAGTAAAATAAAGGGCCTTAGAAAATACAGAAAGACTAAG
>NW_005357380.1:610573-612856 GCF_000412655.1 Myotis brandtii | reverse complement strand
TGATATATATATATATATATATATATATATATATATATTGCTTTGGGGGAAATAATAAATGATAATTGAGAAAATATAAATTTAGCACTGTATTTCAGAAGAGAATTGGGGCTTGCACAATTTATTTTTGAAGTTATGAGAGTGAATGCAATTGACAAAATAGAATGAATAGCAGGAAAAGAGGGTCAGAAACAGAACATTGGAGGATGCCTTAAATAAAAAGTGTATAGTATAGGAATCTATGAAGAAGACAGAAGAATATTCAAAGATTTAAAAAAGAAAATAGTAGAAGACAAGAGAATGACAATAACTTACAAAATCATTAGAAGAAAACATTTAAGAAAGATGGGCTGTCAAGTATATGGAATTATACAGACAATTTGACTAGGATGGGAATTGGAATAAAGTCATTGAAACTGGTGCTTTGTTATGGCAGTTTTTATAGCTTGATAGTTGTTAAACACAGAATTAAAGAAGTTGAGAAAAAAAGGTAAGTGTGAGTAGACTACTCATTTTAGAAATTTGACAAAACTTGGAAAGCTTTTCAGTGAATGAGGAGAACAGAAAAGTTTTGGAACAGTTGCTGCAGTGCAGTAGTGAGATAATTACTTTGAAATGGAAGTAAAGAATTGAAAGTGGAGGCCCAGTTGAAACTTTTATATCATGTATATTTAGTGTCCCTAATCATAATGTTGATGTATATTTCTTGAAGCAACTTGCAGAAATCAGAAAATATTTAAGAAAATGATTGGTTCAATTAATTCAAGGTTGGGGTTAGCATGGTAGGTATAATGCAAGGTCAAGGGAGTTAGGTGATTCAGGGAATTGGTGAGAATGTATTTAAAACATTTGAATATATGATTCTAGAAGGGTAGCAAGGCTAATAAGGCATTGAGGAAGTTATTAAAATGTGATAGTAGGAAACAATCAACCGATTAGAAGGAGCACAATAGGGCAATAAGAAAATTCCATGCAACAACAAGATGAAGACCAAAGCTGAAAGTGTTATATCATAATAATAAAATAGTTTTGTTATATAAAATCCTTGAAAAATAAGTTATTAAAGTATAATGAAGTTATCATTGAAAATATATTTTATTAATTTTGTATCTTAAAATATCAAATTTACATTATAATCATATGAATATGAATGAAATTTTAAAGCCTGACATAATTTCCTAGGAATGCGTAAAAAGAGTGAAATACATTGAATAGACCACTAGAATACTATATAATTGATTAATCTGAAAATAAGTAGCCTGTATGAGTTCCCTTTATGAAATCATTTGGCTAAAAATCCTAATTATTGACTTGGTTCTAGGTGTTGAAGACATCATCTTATCCTCAATTTACTTGTGCTTATATTTGAAGCAATGTGCAGCTCTTAATAAAAAAAGCTCTTTATTGTAAAGATAAATACATGTTTTTCTTTTGATCTAAAAATTTAGAAACTACAGACAAGCATATATAATAAAATATGCTCATAAACAGACTATCTGGAGATAACTGTCATTATAACTTATGTCCAACATATGTGTGTGTGCATGTTTACAAAAATATGGTATGTGTACTGGTTAATAAATTACATTTTTTAATTTTCCCATTTCTTATGATAATAATTCCATACTGACAAAAATATACTTTTATAACATTTTAGTATATATAAATGTACAAAACACTACTATATAGTATCTCACTGTATGCCTGGAAATTTTTTCCACAGTACTCTATATTTGGAAATTTAGGTTATTTTCACTATTGCATCATAAATAAACACTGTAAACATCCTAGATTCTATCATTTTAAAATATCTACTTATATAAAAACCCTGGGTGGTGTTCATCATGACGGTGTCTGGCGACCAAGCGGAAGGAAGTCAGTCCTGCAGGGGTTGTCTTGGCAATGGCTACGCCCTCCCCCAAGCTGTTTCCCGGAGCTGTTTCTGGTGAGGGCGGGGTTTGAGGTAGGAACCCGCCCTCGGAGCATGGACCCACTGAATCCTGGGTCGCTTTGCCAAGGACTGTGCCCTCCCCAGCTGTTTCCCGTGTGGCCTGAGGGAAGAACCCACCCTCAGAGCACCAGGAGCGCCCAGCAGCAGTCAGTCCTGGGTTGCTAAGGTGGAGGCCATGGCATGGTAGAACTCTGGGTCTGGCTCAACAGAGGGCATGACTGACCTTCAAACCAGACCCTGACAGTAGAAAGGAGGGAGCCCCATTCCTCACAGAATCTGCTGTTGGATAGCTTGCTGTCAGTGGCCTGCCAGCCAGGAACCCCATTCTCCTG
>NW_005357380.1:570099-610470 GCF_000412655.1 Myotis brandtii | reverse complement strand
TGCCCGCAACCAAGGTGCATGCCCCTGACCGGAATCGAACCCAGGACCCTTGAGTCCACAGGCCGATGCTCTATCCACTGAGCCAAACCGGTTAGGGCAATTAATTCCCTTTTAATGTGCACAAATTTCATTCACCAGGCTACTAGTTTTAATATAATTGAGAGGAAATTTCTTCAGAGACTCCTTAAATTTACTCTTTTAGTTACCTAATTAAATTGCATCTCTTTAGGAATAGTTCAAAAAAGATCAAACGGTATATTTTGAGAAAATTTGAAATTTCCCCTGGCCAAAAATATTTCCTTTCCTTTAACTGCCTTCTAATTACCTAGTATTTGTACTTAAGTATTTAAAGAAAATATAATTTTATTAAAGAGGGATACACATTAAGCCATTATCGCTTTAACTTGGATGAGTTCACCAGAGAAGCTCTAGTCATTAGTTTGCCAAGGGCATGCTGCTTATGAAAGGCATGTTTTGAAAGAGATGGGAAACAGGAGCTAGTATTTGAATTACTGGGTGTCCCAGGTAGGATGCTTTGTGATAGAATATGAGAGCAGTGGTTTTCTGGAAAGTGAGGAGCAGGGACTAGGAAAGGGTAGAAATTAAAGGGTGGAAGGGCTGCTACAAACAAATTGTCTTCATTCAAAACTGGGTGAAGAGCTAGTACTGCAAACTGATATAGACCTGGAGCCAAACCGTACACATGGAGCCAAAATAATTTCACTGATGGAACAGGTTTCAAACAGTCCAGATGAATATTTCATTCTTTACGTTATCTGACTAGGTGATAGAGAATATATTTATGGTTTGTAAGTAGCTTTTTAGAATACTGATCATATTTCTATTTGAGATTTTCTTTAATATTGACATTCCAGATGTTGATACGCACATATGCACACACATGCATATGCATATATACACATATATGTTTATCTTTAAATATAAAATGAGTATACCTAATTTATGTCAAAATCATTATCTTTGCAACTGTGTACTTTCCTGGTTGCTTATCTCCTGGTTGAAACAATTATTTTTTTCTTTTCAAATTACCAAATTCATTTATTAAGTCTAATAATTTTTTGATGGAGTCTTTAGGGTTTTCTATGTACAGTATCATGTCATCTGCGAATAAAGACAGTTTTACTTCTTTTTAAAATACCAAAAATATCCACTGCATTAAAGATGCCCTTTAATTTAAATTATTGCGTTTTTAAATTTAGTATGAAGGCTTTGAAAACATATCTGGCTCTACTCTCTAAATATTCACTTATGTATATGTGTATGTGGAGGGATATTGAAATAATAAAAACTCATAAGTAGTCATTATATATTATACACAAAGATACTGAGATGTTTGCTTATTGGTTCTGATTGTTACTGTGATTCTTTATAAATAAATGAACCAAAGATTGCCTTTGTGTATATTGGTCCCTAGGATGTTTATTTCTTCACTGAAGGCTGAAACCCATTAGCTCAAAAGCCTGCAAACTCAATTTTTACATATCCAATTATTTTTTTAAAAAAGACCTCTAAAGCATATTTTTAGACATTTAGTCTTCCTGTTTTGCATATCCTGTGAAATCTCACCCCAGGTCATTGATAAGATAGAGTCTTCTAGTTATAAGACCACAAAATGCTATGGTTCTTTGGAGCCCCCAGACAAAAAAATTCCCCTCTATGCTGTTGAGTGATATCACCTAGATAAGCAAGCCGTCTCTCTTATTTACTTCTCCCCCAAGTAGTTCCCTTGTCCACCTCCCTTTCTGAGTAGAAACTTCATTTTTGCCCGTGTACAGACTCCTGCTGTGAGGGACATTGCTTCTCATGAAATACTGTTCAAACTCCATGAAATAGGCTTCTTTTTTTAATTCATTATTGTTGAAAGTATTACATTTGTCCCCTTTTTTCCCCGTTATCCTCTCACAGCCAACTCCCAACCCCCAGCCCAGGCCTTCACTTCCCTATTGTCTGTCTATTGGTTATGCTTATATGCATACAAGTCCTTTGTTTGATCTCTCCCCCTTACCTTCACCCTCCCTTGCCTTCTCTCTGAGGTTTGATGGTTTGTTCAATGCTTCTATGGCTCTGGAACTATTTTTGATCATCAGTTTATGATGTTCATTATATTCCACAAATGAGTGAGATCATGTGATACTTATCTTTCTCTGATTAGCTTATTTCGCTTAGCATAATGCTCTCCAAGTCCATCCATGCTGTTGTGAATGGTAAGAGTTCTTTCTTTTTTACAGCAGCATAGTATACCATTGTGTAGATGTATCACCATTTATTTTTTTTTTTATTCTTTGTTATGTTTTCTTTTTTTATTGTCTAAAGTTTTACATATGTCTCTTTTTTCCCCAATTGACCCACACCAGCCATTCCCACCCTTGGCAAGCCCCCACCGCCCCAGTGTCTGTGTCCATTGGTTATGCTAATATGCATGCATACAAGTCCTTTGGTTGCTCTCTAACCCTGCCCGATCATGTGATATTTATCTTTCTACGACTGGCCTATTTTGCTTAGCATAATTCTCTCCAGGTCCATCCATGCTGTTGGAAATGATAAAAGTCCCTTCTTTTTTTATAGCAGCATAGTATTCCATTGTGTAGATGTACCACAGTTTTTTAATCCACTCATCTGCTGATGGGCACTTAGGCTGTTTCCAAATCTTAGCTATAGTAAATTGCACTGCTATTAACATCAGGGTACATATTTCTTTCTGATTGGTGTTTCTGAGTTCTTTGGATACATTCCTAGAAGTGGGATTACTGGGTCAAATGGGAATTCCATTTTTTTTTTTTGAGGAAACTCTACACTGTTTTCCACAGAGGCTGCAGCAGTCTGCATTCCTACCAGCAAGGTATGAGGATTCCTTTTTTTCCACATCTTTTCCAGCACTTGTTGTTTTGCTGATGATAGCCATTCTGAAAGGTGTGAGATGGAGCCTCACTGTTGTTTTGATTTGCATCTCTCAGATGATTAGTGACTTTGAGCATTTTTTCATATGCATCTTGGCCTTCTGTATGTCCACTTTCAAGAAGTGTCTATTTAGGTCCTTTGCCCATTTTTTTGTTGGATTGTTTATCTTTCTTTTGTTAAGTTGTATGAGTTCCCTATAAATGTTAGAAATTAAACCCTTATCAGATGTAACATTGGCAAATCCAACACCCTTTTTTATATTCTTTTTTATCTTTTATTGAATTTATGGGTCTGACATTTGTTAATAAAATTATAGATTTCAGGCATACACATCATCTGTATATTGTATTGTGTTCACCACCATTTATCCCCCCATTTATCCTATTTAACCTCCCCATCCCCCCTTTTTTATAAAAACTCTCAGTAAACTGGGAACAGAGAGATCATACCTCAATACAATAAAAGCCTTAAGTGAAAAACCACAGCCGACATCATCCTTAATAGACAAATACTAAAACAATTTACTCTAAGAACAGGAAGAAGAAATGGATGCCTACTTTCACCTTCCTGTTCAATATAGCACTGGAAATGCTAGCCATATTGATCAGACAAGAAGAAGAAATAAAAGGCAACCAGATTGGAAAAGAAAAAGTAAAACTGTCATTATTTGCAGATGACATGATATTGTACATAGAAAACCCTAAAGACTCCATCAAAAAAACTACTAGTTTTAATAAATAAATTTGGCAATGTAGAAGAATGCAAAATTAACACCCAGAAATCTATGGCATTTTTATACACCAATAATGAACTCACAGAAAGAGAAACTAAAAAAAAAAAATCTAAAAACAATACCATTGCAACAAAAAAAAAATTAAGATACCTAGAAATAAATGTAACTAAGGAAGTAAAAAACCTGTACTTGGAAAACTACAGCACACTGAAAAAAGAGATAGAAGAAGATATAAACAACTGGAAGAATATACCATGATCATGGATTGGTAGAATCAACATCATTAAAATATCCATACTATCCAAAGCAATTGATAGATTCAATGCAATTCCCATTGAAATACCAGCAGCATATTTCACACACCTATAACAAACTCTCCAAAAATGTATATGGAATAAAAAAGACCCTGAATAGCTGCAGCAATCCTGAGAGAGAAGAACAAAGTTGGAGGGATCACAATACCAAATATCAAGTTGTATTACAAAGCCACTGTTCTCAAAACTGCCTGATACTGGCAAAAGAGAGACATGTAGACCAATGGAACAGAACAGAGAACCCATATGTCGACCCAAGCCGTTATGCTCAATATTTCATAAAAGAGGTAAGGGCATACAATGGAGTGAAGACAGTCTCTTCAATAAACGGTGTTGGGAAAATTGGACAGATACATGCAAAAAAATGAAACTAGACCACCAACTTATACCATGTACAAAAATAAACTCAAAATAGATAAAAGACTTAAATGTAAGATGTGAAATAATAAAAATCTTAGAAGAATTCATTGGCAGCAAAATACCAGACATATCTCTTAGTAATATGTTTACCCATATATCTCGTAGGGCAATGGAAACTAAGGAGAAAATAAACAAATGGGACTACATCAAAATAAAAAGCTTCTTCACAGCAAAAGAAACCATCAACAAAATAACAAGAGAGCCTACTGAATGGGAGAACATATTTGCCAGTGTTGCATGTTACTGCTTCTTATGGGCATATCTCTCTTGTCAGTCCCAAATCTCTGGAACTCCTGACAGAACATAAAAACATGCATTTAAAGACACATAGAGGCAAACTTGCAAAATTTCATCTGAAAATCTAATTATATTATATGTGAAGATGTGCATGAATTAAAATTATTTGTATACCCAGGGAGGGCTCCATACGGCGTTGTTCTCGGTTCCCACGTAACTTAAAGGGAAACTTTTCACAATGTCCGGAGCCCTTGATGTCCTGCAAATGAAGGAGGAGGATGTCCTCAAGTTCCTTGCAGCAGGAACCCACTTAGGTGGCACCAACCTTGACTTCCAAATGGAACAGTACATCTACAAAAGGAAAAGTGATGGCATCTACATCATCAATCTGAAGAGAACCTGGGAGAAGCTTCTGCTGGCAGCTCGGGCCATTGTTGCCATCGAAAACCCAGCTGACGTCAGTGTCATATCATCCAGGAATACTGGCCAGCGAGCTGTGCTGAAGTTTGCTGCTGCCACTGGAGCCACTCCCATTGCCGGCCGCTTCACTCCTGGAACCTTCACCAACCAGATCCAGGCAGCCTTCCGGGAGCCAAGACTTCTGGTGGTTACTGATCCCAGGGCTGACCACCAGCCTCTCACAGAGGCGTCTTACGTTAACCTGCCCACCATCGCTCTGTGTAACACAGACTCTCCGCTGCGCTATGTGGACATCGCCATCCCTTGCAACAACAAGGGGGCTCACTCAGTGGGTCTGATGTGGTGGATGCTGGCCCGGGAAGTACTCCGCATGCGTGGCACTATCTCCCGTGAACACCCGTGGGAAGTCATGCCTGATCTTTACTTCTACAGAGATCCTGAAGAGATTGAAAAGGAAGAGCAGGCTGCTGCTGAAAAGGCTGTGACCAAGGAGGAATTTCAGGGTGAATGGACTGCTCCTGCTCCTGAGTTCACTGCTGCTCAGCCTGAGGTTACAGACTGGTCTGAAGGCGTGCAGGTGCCCTCTGTACCCATTCAGCAGTTTCCTACTGAAGACTGGAGTGCTCAGCCTGCCACTGAAGACTGGTCTGCAGCCCCCACTGCTCAGGCTACTGAATGGGTAGGAACAACCACTGAGTGGTCCTAAGCTGTTCTTCCACAAATTCTTAACAGAACGGAAATAAGGTTGATGGAAAATAAACAGTTTCTTAAAAAAAAAAAATTATTTGTAAAAAGTTAAGAGTCCCCAGCTGGCATAGCTTAGTAGTTGAGCATCAACCTATGAACCAGGAGGTCACAGTTCAATTCCATGGCAGGGTACATGCCTGGGTTGTGGGCCTGATCCCCAGTAGGGCATGAACAGGAGGCAGCCAATCAATGATTCTCTCTCATCATTTATGTTTCTCTCTCTCTCTCTCTCTCTCTCCCTCTTCCTCTCTGAAATCAATAGAAATATATTTTTTAAAAAAGTGAAGAGTATGACAAAGCTTTATGAATATACTAGAGGCCCAGTGCATGAAATCCGTACACTCAGGAGGGTCCCTCAGTCCAGCCTGTGCCCTCTCAGTCTGCGAGCCCTCAGGGGATGTCTGACTGATGGCTTAGGCCCGCTCCCCTTGGGAGTCAGTCAGACATCCTTAGCACTGCTGTGGAGGCTCCAGCCGTGAGCCTGGTTTCTGGCTGAGCAGCGCTTGTGCACTGAACACCAGGGGGAAGCTCCTGCATTGAGTGTATGCCCCCTGGTGGTCAGTGTGCATCATAGCGACTGGTTGTTCCTCCTTTTGGTCGATTTGCATATTGGTCTTTTATTATATAGGATATTTGTAGAAATTTCTGTATAGTTTTCAATGTAAAATTAAAGGAACTATTTTATCCATGTTTTGAGAAAGTGGCTGAAGGAAGATTTTAAAAATATTTTCTGGCCCCTTAGTGTGTTTATTTTGGCACACCTTCCATTGTCCTTTTTAAATTGCTTGGCTATAGGATACACAAATGAAAAACATACCAATTAATTTTTTACAGAAATCTAGTTATTAATAAGAACTTTTTTTAATAATTTAAGACTTGTAGTTTGTATGTTTTCAGATAAATTTAATGGCTGAGACTGTCCAATAGAGCCCCTGAACATTACCTATCTAAGAAAATGTTTCCTTTTTAATGGCACACATCTTTTATTGAGTTCTTTTTTCATTCATTTCTTTACTTATTTAATAACCAGTCATATAGTAGAGATACCCTATATGTTTTTGAATTAGCCTTGGGCTCAAATTATAGCTTTGCTGCTTACTAATAGTGACAATTTGGGCAAGTTAATTAACATTGATGAACCTCACTTGCCTTAACCTTTCATTGCTTAATTATTTGATCAGTCATGCTTGTGCTTACATATTTAAACATTTGTTGAGCACTCAATATGTGCACATATTACTAGCAAAACTAATACTTTATGGTTTAAGCAGTCCCAAAGCTTACCAAATACGATGTTTGGAAAGTGCTTGCTAACCAGTAACCAGGTAATGAGATGGAACTTAGTTTGGTTTTATTGGGGTATATTATCTCTATCCCAAATGTATATACCCCATGTCATATATTTAGTAGTGTTCTTGTTTGTTGATATCTTTCAAAGGAAGAACTAACAAAACACTAATTTAGATTGTCAAAATGCAAACGTTTGACAGTCATAGGAAGAATACATATTAAGGAAAAATATCAAGACAAAGAAGAAAAGGCAAATATAAATAACTGGCTAAATGAAGGTGAGCTTTCTGAGGAAAATAAGTTAAAGCAATTTCAATTGCAGAAATTTCACTCATTTCTTTTTTGTTTTACTCACTTTATTATTACTCTCAGTAAAGAAAATCATTTAATGCATGTGCTCATTGACACAAAATATTTTTTTTCAAAAAGGGAAGACTTTTTTCATGCATCAGAAGCAAAGTAGGTTTTTATGTGAGGATTATTTTTGGTACTATTTGCCTTTGCTATGTTGACATATAGGCTATCTTCTCATTCTAAAGGCAGAAAGTCAGGCAGTCAAAATTCTGTGACCAAAATTCTGAAAAAAATTTAAGGGCTGATTCCTGGCCATTTTGAAATTATGTTATTTGATAAACAATCAAATGCCCCTGGTGACTCTACTGATGATTATTCTCAAGGGTTTCCTGAAATGGAGGCTCTTGAGCCTTTTCAAGCCATGGTTCCAAATTTGTAGGTTGAGTGAATATGCAGTCACCCTCTAATGGCTCTTTGAGTTTACATGAAGTCAGCATAATCTCAATCCAGACCTGAGTACACACTTGTCACTATTGCAAATTGATCTCACAACTGGTTACCATTGGTCTATTTGTTTTTCATAGAGATCTTGGTTTGATTAGATGAAGATATACAGCTACATCTTTCCTTTTAATGCAAGACCTTCCAGGTAAGAATGAATGACAATCTATTAGATAGATGTAAACTGAAAATTTAAGGACTATGTTATAGACCGGAAACTGATATAAAATAATATTGCATATAAACTTTAATTGAAAAATAAAAAGAATTGTATTATTTCGGCTTCCATCGTACTTAAAACAAGACCACTAGTACTTAAAATGATCTATAGAGCCTTAGATGATCTGGCCTCTATATAGCTCTCTAATCTCATGTGCTGTTATTTTCCCCCTTCCCTGCTAAAACACAGCCAATTTGACATTTCTGCCCTACAGACACACCAAACCCCTCTCCTAGGGGTCCTTTCATTTTTTCATTCTTGCTGCCTAGAATAGCATGTCCTCTGTTCTTGGATAATGTGTTTCTTTTCATCCAGGCTACAACCCAAATATTGTTATCATAGAGTAGCTACCCAATCTAATGATATGTTTATTCAATCCCACCCATTACTGACAGTGATTCTTTATCATATTAGGTATTTTTTTTCATTGCATTTATCTCTACTGGAATTACCTTGTTTTTATTATCAATCTCCATTCACTAGAATATAAGCCCAGTGAAAGTGGGGCATTGCCATCTTATTCACAGCTGTACCTTTAATACCTAAAAGAGTGACTGTGTTGGAGCAGACAATAAATTGCATCCCCCCTCAATTTCTAAGTTTAGAATAAGTTTAATGTATGTTGGAATCAAGGATTGGAACCCAGGAACAAGGACCCTGAAGTTTAATATAGCAGAGGGAGCTCTGAAGGTAATCCAACCACATTCTCCAAGAGTCATAGCAAGGGAAAAGGTATCTAAAGCAAACCTTGATGTTACTCTTATAATTCTGAACCCCATTAAAACTCCTCTTCTCTCTTTAATTCCTCCAGCACTTTGATCTTCTTACTGTTCCTGAAATGTGCCCTTTCTCTTAGTTTAGGCTTTCACATATGCTATTCCACCCACTTAAAACAGTCTTGTTCAGCCTCCTCCCTCTTCCTAACACATCCTTCAAATTTCAGATAAAATGTTACTTTCTCTGAGGCTTTTTTTTTGAGGCTTTTTTAAGGACTAGTTGAAATCTCTAATATGTACTAGTACTTTTATAGTGCCTGTATTTTCCATCATTCTGCTCATCACTCTTCATTCTGATTCCAGAATGGAGACAGGGAATTAGTATGTTTTATTTACCACTAATACATAACATAATACCTGGTATAGAACAGGTGCTAAATAATTAATATAAATAAAATTGCTCAATTATGTGTTTTTAGTTTAATCAGTCAGTTATGTATATGGTTAGTTTTAATTTTATAACAAGAATTAGCTTTAGGAAAGTGATACATATTTTTCTTATTACTTGTACTGCATACCAACTTATTTTATTTTTCTCCTATGATGAAACAAACCTTATTTACAATTTCTCCCATTACTTATTTTTCCAAAAATATATCTTTGTTCAAATTGTCTCAGATCTTTGAAACTGCCTCTTAAAAAAGTTGTGCTGATCATATTATCTTACTCTCCATCTTTAAACTGGTGTTCTAGAAAAACCATCTACCCAGAAAGTCATAAATAATCAAACATTAATATTTTCTGTGGTTTTTCCTATTCTTTTTTTAAATTGAGAGCATCACTGTAGAATCTATACTAATAATAGAGGAATATGCAAATTGTCTAGGATGCCGTCACAATAACAGTAATGACTGAACAGCAGGCTGAGTGGGGCAACCAGGCAGGGGGGTTAGTGAGGGACAACCAAATGACTGAACAACAGGCGGTAGTTGGGGGTGACCTGGCTGGCAGGGGGGGCAGCTAGGGGTGATCAGGCTGGCAGAGAGGCAGTTAGGGGCAATCAGGCAGGCAGGCAGGTGAGCAGTTAGGAGTCAGCAGTCCTGGATTGTGAGAGGGATGTCCGATTGCTGGTTTAGGCGTGGTCCCAGATTGGAAAGGGTGCAGGCTGGGCTGAGGTGGCCCGACCATGCATGAATTTTGTGCACCGTGCCTCTAGTCAGAATATAAGTTTCAGAAGAGACAGATCTTGTCTGTTTTGTTTTTCTTTCTCTTTATCTCTCTCTCTCCCTCTCTCTTTTACAGTGCTAAAATAATGTCTGGAACATCATAGGTGCTCAACAAATACTTGCCTAATGGATTTGCTTCTATCTGCCATCTTTGGCCATAGATTCTTGTAAATAATTGACATCTAGATGTAGTTGGATTTTATGTTCTTTAGAGATGGGTTGTAACACTTCAGAAATAGTGTAAATAAACACTAGATTTGGATAGCTCAGAGGAACTTCAAAGTTGCAATAGCCTCATGGTCACTATACTCCATAAAAATAGAACATATCTCCTTTGGATTGTGGGCTAAATAGTGGAACTAAAACATTGGTGATGATTTAGATCTTTACAATAACTGAACATATGGGTTCTGTTACATGTTGTATTTTGTTACTCATTTTCATCAAAGACAAGCTCCATTTCGAATTCAATCAATGCACCTATTAGAGCTGCCTTTATGTGGTGTGCCAGAACTTTATGTACTCTGGAAGTGCTTTTTGACTAAGATTAACTCATATTTTACTGTGAGAACACACTGTTTAAAAAGGAAGCATCAGTGGTCAACGTTTACAGGAGATTTGGTGATTTAAAATGTAGTGCATGCACTTACTCATGTGACTTTCAGCAATCTTATATAATCTAGTGAAATAATATTTGCTTTCACAGTCAATTCTCTCTCATCTGCTATCCCTAAATGGAAAGATAGACACAGGTAAATACTGGAAATATTGCTTATCTCTACTTTGAATGTACCTCCCAACATATTGAGGAACAATAAGCAGATAAATATAGGGCCTTATTAGATTTAATAAAATAGGTGGTTGTATCTTAAAATGTACCTACACTCTTTTGGGGCCCTGAAGTTCTTTTACATGTTGCTGTCTAGAAGCTGCATTGAAACTATTATATATCAAATAAGGTTTCAAACTTTTCAGTTGTGTAGAAATGTGCTTTTTAAACTAAACTAAGATACATTTGTTTTTAAATATCGAGATTTTTCAAAACATAGTCTGAAATTTTGTGCATTCATAGTATCGTATGTTATGTTATTAAGGCAGTTTGATTCAAAATATATAAATATGTATGAAATATTGTTTTGAAAGGAAAATAATTAATACTGAGAAAGAGAAAATTATTCTATTTTAAATAGTATAACATCACATAATAATACATATTTTTTTCAGGAGAGAATGTGAACACAGTCTCCCACTACCGCAAATTATGCAGTCAAGTTTTCCACATTTGGGGAAATCGAAGGGGTCAGCACATCTGGAGTACAATGGATAAGCCTTGCCCTGGGAAAACCACCTTCATGATCATGGTATCTCCCTGCCAGGTAAGTATAGGAATACATTTATTTATAGTTGTTTTGTTTTTCTCTCTTCATTTTATATTTACAATGGTAGAGAAAAATTGTGTGAATTTATAGTAATTATCGGGGATGCTAAAAAACAACTTCATACTTTCTCTTTGATATAATTTGGAAGCAGTTTGGTCTCTTGTTAGAGACAGGTCAGGTTTTTTAGAATTTTTAAATTAAAAAAAGGCTTAAAGGGTTGTACTGATGCAGTAGAAAGTTTTGTATCCTAAATTAACAAGCATTCTAATTAATCTTGAAAGTAGGGGCAAAGAAAACATAGTTAGGTTATCAATTAGCATATTGGTCCAGGATTACTAAGACATGAATCTTAGAGTTGGTGTATTTTATTTTTTAAAAATATTTATTGTTGAAAGTATTACATAAGTCCTACTTTCCCCCCATTGACCTCTTCCAGCCTGCCTCCAACCCCCAAGCCCTCACCACCCCATTGTCTGTGTCCACAGGTTATGCATATATGTATACAAGTTCATTGGTTAATCTCTTCCCACCCACCCTATCCTGAAAAAGTCTGTTCCATGCTTCCATGTCTCTGTGTCTGTTTTTGTTCATCAGTTTATTTTGTTCATTAGATTCCACATATGAGTGAGATCTTGTGATACTTACCTATCTCTGACTGGCTTATTTTGCTTAGCATAATACTTTCCAGGTCCATTCAATATTTTTTAAAAATCTTATATTATGTATACATCATCTTTTAAAAAAATATAATTTTCAATGCAAGTTAGTTTTTAAGACTAAGTATTTTAAGAAAGATGTCCATTATTTGCAAAATCATTAATGTTAAAAATTATACCATCAATTATAGTCTTTCTCTATGAGGACCTTGGCTATGGTAAGCATTGTTCTTTGGCAATGAGAATACATTAACACATCCAAACAGCTGATAATAATTTATCTAAATTTCCATAAAATACCTTATTGGTAATAACCTGTTGAAGTCTAGTTCAACAGAGTTTAATGAAGACTACTCAATAATTTTGCCCTCTCAAGTGTAATACTTATCAGAATAAATAATCTTCAAGCCATTTTTACTTCATAAGAGGGTTTTTTTCCATGTAAACCCAACTTATGAAGGTACCTGGCTCATTCATTTCAAATTATCTGGACAACTCTTGTGCCACTGTCTTTACATCATTTTCTTCAAAATCTCTCAGTAGAAAAAGAATAATAAATTGACATAAAACTCTCTATTTCTCTTTTGCTCTCTGGATTATCCTATATAATAAAGAGTTAATATGCTAATTAGGTTGGACTGTGGAATGACCAGTGGGCGGGGCCGCAGGGCCACGAGGCAGCCAAGCTGCAACGGCTGAGCCCCTTGCATGAATTTCATGCATCAAGCCTCTAGTTTTTAATACATAGGAATAAAACTATGTCAAAACTTATGCTAATAATTTTGAATGTGTGAATGAAATGGGTCATTTTATAGAATAAAATACCAATTGTTAAAATTGATCCCAAAATAGAAAACACAAAATTGACCAATAACCATAAAAACGTTGGAAAAATAAAAGTTGAAAGGAATTTCCTGAAAAAATATCTCTGGTCCAAATGATTTTATGGCTGATTTGATTTAAACTTTCAAGGAACTGGAAATTCCCAAAATTTTAATTTATATTACTTAGGAGTTTATTTTATGGTAGTGCAAACAAGATTATTTTCACTGTAAGCATAACTCTGATGTATAACTTTAGCAAACATAACTCTCATCACAAACACTATGGTATAATTTTATTTATTAATATGGATGTGTGTATAATAATAAATAATTTCATATATATATGCACTAAATAATGAAATAATGAAGGGGAATATTATAAAAATCTGTTGGTAGTAAAAGGACTTTCAAAGCATGATTGCTTTTATTATTTTTTATTTTAGTAAATCTCTATTTTAAAAATTACTTTTATTATTATTATGTTTGTTGTGGAAAATATTACAGATGGCCACCCTTTTTTTTTTCACATTGACATCTTACTTCCCATTCTCACCCTCTCCCCAGGTCTTCACCGTACTATCATCTGTGTCCATGGGCTATGCATATATACATATAAGTTCTTTGGTTAATCTCTTCCCATCTACCTTCCACCCTAATCTCTGAGATTCATCAGTCTGTTGCATGTTTCCATGTTTCTAGATCTATTTAGTTCATCAGTTTGTTTTGTTCATTAGATTCCACACAAAAATGATCATGTGATATTTGTCTTTCTCTGATTACCTTTTTTCACTTAGCATAATAGTCTCCAGGTCACTTCATGTTGTCTCAAAAAGTAAAATATCTTTCTTTTTAACAGCTGCATAGTATTCCATTGTGTAAAGGTACCACGGCTGTTTTATCCATTCATCTACTGATGGGCACTTGCGCTATCTCCAGATATTAGCTATTATAAATAACGCTGCTTTGAACATAAGAGTGCATATATTCTTTTAGACTGGTGTCCCAGACTTCTTGTATATATTCCTAGAAGTGGGATTGCTGGTTCAAATGGCATTTCCATTTTTAATGTTTTGAAGAAACTCCACACTGTTTTCCATAGTGTTTGTACTAGTCTGCATTGCCAACAGTGTACTAGGGTTCCTTTTTCACCACATCCTCAAAACTTGTTGTTTGTTGATTTATTGATGTTAGTCATTCTGGCAGGTGTGAGGTGGTGCCTTGTTGTATTTTTTATCTGCATTTCTCTGATGATTACTGACATTGAGCATTTTTTATATGTCTCTTGGCCATTACTATGTTCCCTTTGGAGAAGTGTCTATTCACGTCTTCTACCCATTTTTTTTAATTGGAGTGTTTATCTTCCTTTTGTTGAGTTGTATGAATTCTTTATATATTTTGGAAATTAATCCCTTATCAGATGTATCATTGCCAAATATGTTCTCCCATACAGTGGGTTCCCTTCTCATTTTGATGCTGTTATTTTTTGCTATGCAGAAGCTTTTCATTGTTATGTAGTTCCGTTTGTTTATTCTTTCTTTCTTTCTTTCTTTCTTTCTTTCTTTCTTTCTTTCTTTCTTTCTTTCTTTCTTTCTTTCCTTCTTTTTTCCCCCCTAGGAGTTCTATCTGAAAATTTTGCTCCATGAGATGTCTGATATTTTGTTGGCTACATACTCTTATAGGATTTTTATGGTTTCACAGCTTACATTTAAAACTTTTACCCATTTTGAGTTTATTTTTGTTTATGTATAAGTTGGCCCATTTTGAGTTTATTTTTGTTTATGGTATAAGTTGGTGATGTAGTTTCATTTTTTTTGCATGTACCTGTCCAATTTTCCCAACACCATTTATTGAAGAGACTTTCTTTACTTCATTATATGTTCTTGCCTGCTTTGTTAAGTGCTAATTGAGGATAATGGTTCAATTTCTGGGTTCTCTGTTCTGTTCCATTGATCTATATGCCTGTTCTTATGCCAGTACCAGGCTGTTCCTCTTTCTCATGATTGCTGTGGCTATTCAGGGTCTTTTTTGGTTCTATATAAATTTTTTGAGTATTTGTTCTAGGTCTGTGAAATATGCTGTTGGTATTTTATTGGTGATTGCATTGACTCTATAGATTGCTTTGTGTAGTATGGACATTTTAATATATTAATTCTAGCAATCCATGAATATGGTATATTCTTCAACTCATTTATATCTTCCTCAATCTATTTTTTCAAAATGCTATAGTTTTCTGATTACAGATCTTTTACCTCCTTGGTTAAATACATTCCTAAATATCTTAATTTTGTTGTTGTTGTTGCAATGGTAAATGGGGTTGTTTTTTCAGTTACTCTTTCTGAGAATTCATTATCCTATGTAATAAGAGGCTAATATGCAAATAGACCAAACCATGGAACAACCAAACCAAAAAACCGGTTGCTATGACATGCGCTGATCACCAGGGGGCGTGTGCGGAACATGTTGGGTATTGGCAGCAAGCATCAGAGCACTGAACATGGTGGGCATTGGCCATGGTGAGATAGTGGAGAAGGTGAGTGGGCCCACCAGACCAAAGCAGGGTGTTGTTCACTGTCATCAGGGTGAGCCTCTGGTGGTTACTGAAAATACTTTGCTCCCCCGTGCCATGGTCCTGCCCAGCGCCCACACCTGCTGTTGGCACTGGCCCCACATACACCCACAGCCAGTGCTGGAGCCGCCTCTCGCACCCACTGCCAGCGCCAGCCCCAATCACACTGTGCCATCAGCGCATGGTAGCAGCGGTGGCAGGAGCGGGGCTGCTGGCAGACAGGGGACCAGGGGAAATGGCAGGAGGGGCTGGGTGGGGTCAAGGAGGATGGGCCAATTGCACCCCCCCGCCCCCCATGCTCACTGTAGCCTTGTGGCACACAGTTCCTTTCAAGATGCACGCATTCATGCACTGGGCTCCTAGTTGGTGTATAAAAATGCCACTGGTTTCTTGCTGTTCATTTTGGACCCTGAAACATTGCTGAATTTATTTATTAAATCTAGTAGGTTTTGGTGAAGTTTTAGGGTTTCCTATATACACTACTATGTAATCTGCAATTAATGATTATTTTATTTCCTCCTTTCCTATTTGAATGGCCTTTATTTTTTCTTGTCTAATCACTGTGGCTAGTACTTCCAGTACTGTTGTGAATAAGAGTTGTAAAAGCAGACATCCCTGTCTTGTTCCTGCTCTTCAGGGAAATGGTTTTAGTTTTTGCCCATAGAGTGTGTTGTTGACTATAGGTTTGGCATACATGGCCTTTATTATATTGAGGTATGATCTCTCTATTCCCACTTTGCTGAGAGATTTTATCAAAAATGGGTGTTGGATTTTATTGAATGGCATATATATGCCTAAGGGACCATTCGACCAGTAGCTATGATGTGCACTAACCACCAGGGGGCAAATGCTCAATGCACAGGCATGGAAACATGGAATAGACTGATGAATCTCGGAGTGAAGGGGGGAGGGGGGAGGGCGGGACGAGATTAACCAAAGACCTTATATGCATACTAGAGGCCCAGTGCACAGATTCGTGCACCGGTGGGGTCCCTCAACCTGGCCTGCAGGAATCAGGTCAAAACCAGCAATCCAACATCCCCTGAGAGGTCCCGGATTGCGAGAGGTGTACAATCCATGCACCGGGCCTCTAATATATATATATATTTCAGAGAAGAAGGGAGAAGGAGAGATAGAAACATTAATGATGAGAGAGATTCACTGATCAGCTGCCTCCTGTCTGTCCCCTATTAGGGATCGAGTCCACAACCTGGGCATACACCCTGACTGGGAATCAAACCATTCCCTTCTGGTCCATTGGTGGACACTGAACCACTGAGCCACATTGGTCAAACTAGAATACTTTTTCTCTGTCTATTGCTATGATCATGAGATTTTTCCCTTTCGATTTGTTTATGTGATGAACCTCATTTATTCATTTGTGAATATTGTACCAGCCTTGCATCCAAGGATTAAATCCCCCTTGGTCATAGTGTAAGATCTTTTTAATATATTGCTGAATCAAATTTGCTAGTATTTTGTTGAGGATTTTAGCAACTATATTCATCAGGGATATTGGCCCATAATTCTCATTTTTTTTTTTTTTTTAGTGCCATTATCTTATTTTGGAATTAGGATAATGCTGGCCACATAAAAAGAGCATGGAAGTGTTCCTTCCTCTTGTATTTTTTTGGAATAGTTTGAGGAGGCTAGGTGTTAGTTCTTATTTGAATGCTTGACAAAATTCCCTTATGATGCCATCCAGCCTGGGCTTTTGTTTGTTGTGAGTTTGTTGTTGTTGTTTGTTTTTAAATTATTGCTTCAATATCATTTGCTATTATCACCCATTCATTTTTCTGATTCTTCCTGATTCAGGTTTGGAAAATAGTATTTTTTCTAGGAAATTGTGCATGTCATCCACATTGTCCAGCTTGTTGGCATATAGTTGTTTGTAGTCCTGTCCATTGTATTTATGTGGTGTCAGTGGTTACTTCCCTGCTTTTATTTTTTATTTCATTTATTTGGGTCCTCTTGTTTGCTTCTTGATGAGTCTGCCTAAGGTTCATCAATCTTCTTTATCTCCTCAAAGAACCAGCTCTTGGTTTCATTGATCTTTTCTATTGTTCTTTTTGTCTCTATGTCATTTATTTCTGCTCTTTTCTTTATTATTTCTTCTTTCTACTTTGCAGTTTTTTTGTTGTTTGCTTTGTAATTCTTTAAGTTATATAGTTTATCATTAATTCCAGAGGCTGGTGCACGAAATTCATGCACAGTGGGGGGGGGAGGGTGTCCCTCAGCCCGACCTGCACTCTCTCCAATATGGGACCCCTTGGGGGCAGTCAGACATTCCTCTCACAATTCGGGACTGCTGGCTCCTAACTGCTTGCCTGCCTTCCTGATTGCCCCTAACCTCTTCAGCCTGCCAGCCTGATTGCCCCCAAACAGCTCCCCTGCTGACCTGATTGACACCTAACTGCTCCCCTGCTGGCCCGATCACCCCCAACTGCCCTCCCCTGCTGGCCCAATCACCCCCAACTGCCCTCCCCTGCCGGCCATCTTGTGGTGACCATCCTGTGGTGGCCATCTTGTGAAAATGTCACGTGATACTACGTAGGCTTTTATTATATAAGATATTTTATTATTAATTTTTCTTGTCTTTTGAGGTAGGCCTATAGTGCCATGAACTTCCCTCTCAGAACTGCTTTTGCTGTGTCCCAGAGATTTTGGGGTTTTGTATGTTCATTTTCATTGCTTTCCAGGAAGTTTTTTATTTCTTGATTGATCTCATTGGTAACCCAATCATTGTTTAATAACATGAAATTTAGTTTCCACATGTTTGGCTGTTTTTAAGTTTTTACTGTAGTGGAGTTCTAATTTCATACTATTGTGATCTGAAAAGATGCTTGATATGATTTCAGTCTTCTTCAACTTGTAGAGACTTGTTTTGTGTCCTAATATGTAGTTTATCTTTGAGAGTGACCCATGTGCACTTGAGAAGAATGTATATTCTGTAACTTTGTAGTGAAATATTCTGTAATTATCAATTAACTCCATTTGATCCAGTGTGTCTTTATGATTTCTGTTTCCTTGTTAACTTTTTGTCTGTAAGATCTATCTAGTGATGTCAGTGGGATATTAAAGTCCTCTACTGTGATTGTATTTCTGTCAATATCTCTCTTAAAGTCCTCCAGAAGTGTATGTATATATATATATACATGTATATATACTAGAGGCCCAGTGTTTCACCTATATTGAGTGCATATGTAATATATGTTTACGAGGGTTACATCCTCGTGTTTTATTGATTCCTTCAGTATTATGTAGTAACCTCTATTATCTCTTATTATGACCTTCACTTTGAAATATATTTTGTCAGATATGAGTATTGCTACCCCAGCTTGTTTTTCATTACCATTTGCATGGAAAATATGTCCATCCTTCACTTTCAGTCTGTATGAATCTTTGTTCTGAGGTAGGTCTCTTGTAGATAGCATATATATAGGTCATGTTTTCTTATCCATTCAGCTACCCTATGTCTTTCGATTGGAACACTTGACCTATTTACATTTAAGGTTATTATTGACTAGAAGCCCGTTGCACTAAGATTCATGCAATAGGCCTTCCTTCCCCTGGCTGTCAGCATCAGTTTTCCTCCGGCACCGGGGACCCAGGCCTTTGGTCCTTCAGCAATGGAGAAGCCAAGCCTCGAGGCAAGGCTTCTCTGCTGCAGCCACAGCAAGGCTTGACTTCTCCCCTCTGGCCACAGCGAGTGTAGCTGCAGCGGAGAAGCCAAGCCTCTTCAGTCTTCAGTCTTCACTCCAGCCGGAGCCTTCAGTCTTTGCTCTGCACCTGCATGTGCAAATTAACTGCCATCTGTGTTGGGTTAATTTGCATATGCATCCTTATTGGCTGCTGGGCATAGCGGAGTGACACCAATTTGCATGTTTCTCTTTTATTAGTGTAGATAGGTACCTGTTTGTTGCCCTATTTATTCTTTATGCATCTGTTCCTTCTTCCCTTTCTATTTCTTCTTTTAATAGCAGTACCTTTAGCATTTCTAGCATTGCAAGCTTGGTGGTAATAAACTCCTTTAGCCTCTTTTTTTTTTTAATCTGTGAAGCTCCTCATTTCCGTTCAATTTGGAATGATAGCATAGCATTGCTGGATAGGGTATTCTTGGATTCAGTCTCTTGTTCTGTATCAC
Source organism: Myotis brandtii (assembly GCF_000412655.1). Lineage (NCBI taxonomy): Eukaryota > Metazoa > Chordata > Mammalia > Chiroptera > Vespertilionidae > Myotis > Myotis brandtii. Next base: position 590,864 of record NW_005357380.1, on the reverse strand, counting down.
TTTGAATACTTCATTCCATTCCATTCTGTCCTGATGTGTTTCTGTTGAGATGTTGGTTGATAGACTAATGGAAGATCACTTTTAGGTAACTTTCTGTCTCTTTCTGACAGTCTTAAGATTCTTACTTTACCTATGGCTTTTTATACACCGATAATGAATTCACAGAAAGAGAAACAAGCAAACAAACAAAAACAATCCAATGTACCATTGCACCAAAAAAATTAAGATACCTAGGAATAAACTTAACTAAGGAGGTAAAAGACCTGTACTTAGACATTGAAAAAAGTGATAGAGGAAGACATAAAAAAATGGAAGAATATACCACGTTCATGTATTGGTAGAATCAACATCATTAAAATGTCCATACTACCAAAGCAATATCATAAAAAAATGGAAGAATATACCACGTTCATGTATTGGTAGAATCAACATCATTAAAATGTCCATACTACCCAAAGCAATATATAGATTTAATGCAATTCCCAGTGAAACACCAAGAACATATTTTACAAACCTAAAACAAACTCTCCAAAAATTCATATAAAATAAAATTAGGCCCTGAATACCCACAAAAATCCTGAGAAAGAAGAACAAAGTTGGAGGGATCACAATATCAGATATTAACTATATTACAAAGCCACTGTTCACAAAACTGCCTGGTACTGACACAATAACTGACACATAGACTGATGAAATAGAACAGAGAACCCAGAAATTGACCCAAGCCATTATGCTCAATTAATATTTGACAAAGGAGGCAAGAGAATACAATGGAGTCACGGCAGTCACTTCAATAAATGGTGTTGGGAAAATTGTACAGATACATGCAAAAAAATGAAACTAGACCACCAATTTACACCATACACAAAAATAATCTCAAAATTGATAAAGGACTTAAACATAAGACGGGAAATCATAAAAATCTTAGAAGAACCCATAGGCAGCAAAATAACAGACATATGGTGTAGCAATATCTTTACAGATACAGCTCCTAGGACAGTGGAAACTAAGAAGAAAATAAGCAAATAGGACTCCATCAAAATAAAGAGCTTCTAAACAGCAAAAGAAACCATCAACAAAACAACAGGAGAGGCCACTGCATGGGAAAACACCTTTGAGAAAATTGGACAGATACATGCCACATTACTTACAAGGGATCTTCCATTAGACTATCAACTGATTTCTCAACAGAAACACATCAGGCTAGAAGGGAATGGAACCAAATATTCTAAGTGATGCAAAGTGATTAAAGCATCTTTCCAATGTCTTTTAATCTCCAAAATGGATAGTGAACTCATACAACTTAAGAAAAGGAAGATAAACAATTTAATCACAAAATGGGCAAAGGACCTAAATAGACACTTTTCAAAAGTGGACATACAGAAGGCCAAGAGACATATGAAAACATGCTCAAAGTCACTAATCATCTAAGAGATTCAAATCAAAATGACAATGAGGCACCATCTCACACCTGTCAGAATGTCTGTCATCAGCAAGTCAACAAGGGACAAGTGCTGGCAAGGATGCATAGAAAAAGGAACCCTTGTGCCCTGCTTGTGGGGATACAGACCGGTGGAGCCACTGTGGAAAACAGTATGGAGTTTCCTCAAAAAACTAAAAATGGAACTCCCATTTGACCCAGTAATCCCACTTCTAGGAATATATCCCAAGAAAACATAAGCACCAATCAGAAAGAATATATGCATCCCTATGTTCATAGTAGCACAATTTAAAATAGCTAAGATCTGGAAACAGCCTAAGTGCCCATCAGCAGATGAGTGGATTGAAAAATGGTGGTACATCTACACCATGGAATACAATGATGCTGTAAAATAGAAAGAACTCTTACCATTCACATTATGCTAAGGGAAATAAGCCAGTGGGAGAAAGATAAATATCACATGATCTTACTCATTTGTGTAATATAACAAACAACATAAACTGATGAACAAAAATAGATCCAGAAACATAGAAACATTGATCAGACAGTCAAACCTCAGAGGGAAGGCAGGAGAGAGTGTGAGGGGGTTAAGAGATAACTAAAGGAATTGTATACATTCATATGAGTATAACCAATGGACACAGACAGTAGGGTGATGAAGGCATGTGCTAGGGTGGGAGTGGCTGGGAAGAGGTCAATGGGGGAAAAGGAGTCATATGTAATACTTTAAACAATAAATAATATAAATTTAAAAATTCAAACTGGCCCTAGCTGGTTGGGCTCAGTGGATAGAGCGTCGGCCTGCAGACTGAAGAGTCCCGGGTTTGATACCAGCCAAGGGCACATGCCCAGGTTGCAGGCTCGATCCCCAGTAGGGGGCATCCAGGAAGCAGCCAATCAATGATTCTCTCCCATCATTGATGTTTCTATCTCTCTCTCCCTTTCCCTTCCTCTCTGATATCAATAAAAATATATTTGAAAAAAATGAAAACTGGGGTGCCAAAACCGGTTTGGCTCAGTGGGTAGAGCGTCAGCCTGCGGACTGAAAGGTCCCAGGTTCGATTCCGGTCAGGGGCATGTATCTTGGTTGCGGGCACATCCCCAGTGGGAGATGTGCAGGAGGCAGCTGATCGATGTTTCTAACTCTCTATCTCTCTCCCTTCCTCTCTGTAAAAAATCAATAAAATATATTAAAAAAAAATGAAAACTGGGGAAAATAATTAAAAATAAACAACAGATAATGGATTAATATCTGTAATATATGAATATCACAGACAGGTCAATTAGAATACATGAGACACTTAAGAAGAAAAATTTAAAAGGGCCATAAATAGAAAAATTATAAATATTGCCAATTAATCTATGAAAAATATTTACCAGTTAAATCATCAAAATTCTAATTGATTAATAACATACAGTTTTTCTCCTTTCAAACTAGAAAAATAGTTTTTATTATATAGTTAGTCTGGCAAGAATATTGTGAAATTGGCACTAATATACATAGATAATGGAGTGTAAAACAACACAAATCATTTTGAGGGAAACTTGGCAATATGTGTGAACAGTCTTAAACAGTTTTACACCCCATGACCTAGTAAATCCAAAGATTGGAAATTATTCTGAAGAAATAATCAGTGATACAAAGAAAGACATATTTAAAAAGAGGTTCACTGCAACATTATTTTAATAGCAAACATTTGGAATCAGCTTAAATATCAAGATAAGGAATTATTTAAATAAACTATGATGCATCCACATGATGTAATATTAAAAAGGATGTTTTAAGATCATATGTAATGGCTTAGAAATATGCATAATTTAAATTTACATAAATAAATCATAATATGGTACATAACTTGAATAATTTTACAGTATTTATATACACATAGTTATATAGAAAATACTAAACATATAAAAATTTTATCAGTATTTATGTTTTAGTGGTGGGATTTGGAATAAATTTTTTCTTTGTTATTTTTTCTTTTAGATTTTATTTTCTACAATGAAATGTTTTACTTTCTGTTATTTTAAAAAATAATGATTCAGAATGTTTGCATTAAATTGCTGCCGTTAATTTCCCAATGGAAATATCATTTAAAAAACAGAATATGAATCCATTCAGAGCCTACCTACAAACAGTGAGGTACTCAAAATTTATTTAAACTCAGTATGCATAAAACGAATAATATTTAAGAAATGTGAAAGCTCTAAAGATAGCAAAGGGTCAGCCTGAATAAATATTCTTTTTAATATATTGATGAAGATCAAATGCAGACAGGGAAAAGATACATTCAACAAGTTAGGACATAATTACATCCATCAGCATGAAGGGGTTAGTGCAGTTCTTTGATGGTAAAGAGAGAGATCACATTTTACTAGTTTCTGGGACTTTTGTTTTTCATTTAGTTTTTTTCATTTTTATAATGCATTAATTTTTTTATTAGATCCACTTTGTTGTAAGGATGGATTTGGTCACTTAGTATTATATTATCAGGGTAAGCCCACTAGACAACTGACTCAAGGTAATTTTATTTTATCTGGGAAATATAATTGAAGAATTGCATTTTTAATGTTATAAGACCTTTAAATTGGTTCATAGCATGAACCTTGGTCAACTGGACACAGTCCTTTAAATAGTGCTTTTATTAGCATTCATTTAAAATTTAATGGACAAATTCAGGGGGGAAGGGATCTTGAATGAATTAATTTCTAAAGGAACAAGGAAGGTAACACGTGATTCTTTCTTTCAGAATTGATGACAATCCTAAAATGGCAGATTTGCCTGCATTTAAATAGCACATTCATGGAAAATGAGCTATTTTTGCATATAATAAAAAACTCATACACATGGATAGTCATAGAACTTCCAGAGGACAAGTACCTAATTCATCTTTTTAAAAATATATATTACCGTAAAGTATTCTGAAATATTCTCTACAAAATGGCTTTTACAATATTGGCAAAGGGAACAAATGGCAACTGATGTGATTACAGTTCTAATAATCATGAGATTGAAATACAATTTAGTTATGGGTATTTTAGCCCTTTAAAATAAAAATGCATAGCTATAGGGCATAATGAAGTTACTTTATTCCCATTATAGAGACTGAATCACCACTATATTTGCTATAAGAACTAATTGGTACAAAAATAGAATTTAAAGGGATTTACCTTTCTTAACAAAGATAACCTGAGAGGTGGCTATAATTTGCAGTGTGCATTGTTTTCCTTTCACAACACAAGAGAAAAGTAAAAACATGATGAGCACTAAAGTGAATTGGGCAAGAAGCATATTTTAAAATCAACAAGGTTTATCTTTTCTCATCTATACTAATAAAAGCCTAGGTGGTCCCTGTGCGACATCGGCACAAGATGATGGCTGCCATAAGATGGCCGCCACAAGATGGCCGTGAGCATAGCAGAGGCAGGGCCTGGCGGCCATTCCGTGCAGTGAGGCCTGGGGGTCCCACAGCTCCATGCATCGCAGAGGACGCCAGTCCTGGTGGAGAAGGCAGGTCATGGCAGGGGAGGGCAGTTGTGGGCAATCAGGCCAGCAGGGGAGGGCAGTAGGGGATGATCGGGCCGGCAGGGGAGGGTAGTTGGGGGCAATCAGGCCAGCAGGGAAGGGCAGTTGGGGGTGATCAGGCTGGCAGGCAGGCGAGCAGTTAGGAGCCAGTGGTCCCAGATTGTGAGATGGATGTCCCTGAGGATGGGGCCTAAACAGGCAGTTGTACATCTCCTAAGGGGTCCCAGATTGGAGAGGGTGCAGGCCGGGCTGAGGGACACCCCCTCCGTGCACAAATTTCATGCACCAGGCCACCAGTATACATATAATAAGAACCTGGTAGTCATAGTTGGAGCTTCCTCTTATATACAAAAGGGTCCAATTCACAGTCAGGCCACATACCGACATTTCGGGTGCAATCCCTGGTCTGGGCACCTAAGAGAGGCAACCAGTCAGCAATTCTCTCTCTCTCTCTCAATCTCTCTCTTTCTCTCTCTCTCTCTCTCTCTCTCTCTCTCTCTCTCCTGTCTCTCTCCCTCTCTCCCCCCCAAAAAATCAATAAAAACATATCCTCCATATCCTCACATGAAGATTTAAAAAAACAAAAAAACTGGTGAAAACAAATACAAGAGCCATACTATCATCTTGCATTTACAAATTTTTGTAGATAGTGAAAATGTGTGTGTGTGTGTGTGTGTGTGTGTGTGTGTGTGTGTGTCTATCCATGAGAGGAGAGGGAAAAGGAGGGAGTAAAGAAGAACCTTGGAGAGAACTAGTATGGAGCAAGAAATGGGGAATAGATAGAAGGGTTAAATAATAAGGATCCACTCAAGCTAATTTTTTTTAAAAATCATCTAAATAACTGTATCAGTAAGTAGGTCAAGCCAGGGATTTGTGTTTTAGTCACTGTAACATATAGTGAAAACTTTTCATACCTCTCTTGTTTCTTACTGCATCTAATGCTACTAAGTAAAATATTTTAATGGCTACCTTAGTCATTGTTATTCTGTTGTTTTCAAAAATCAATTGACAAAGTACCATCCCAAGAGTTCAAATGTGTAAATAATGTGGAAGCCAGGAGTTTGGAACCTATAAAGAAATGTAGATAGATTAAAACTGAATTTTGAGGACAACAGAGTTAAGTGGAAATGCAAAATTGATTCTAACATTGACCCAATATCATCCAATGTATTGGGTGCAAGCATCACTCTCTGCATGTCAGGTATATTATGAATTCTACTTAATGCTGACTCGTGTGGGGGGCTCATCTGCATCAGAATTTAGAAATATGTCCAATCTCTCTCTCTCTCTCTCTCTCTCTCTCTCTCTCTCTCTCACACACACACACACACACACACACACACACACACACACACAGTTTTCTTCAACTCAGCAATGTGACAGAAGACATGACTTGAGAATACATGATAGCAGGGTGTTAATGTGGTGAGAATGCAAGTAGAGCAAATAAAGAAAAGTGCTACAAATAATTTTAACCTCACCTCTTTATGTATCTGAGTTATACCTTCTTTTTCTCCAACTTTTCCCACACTCCAACCATCTCAATGGGATGTGTTCCCTTATCCTTGTGATATAAAGACCAGTAGCAGAAAGTAAATTTAGATTAGAAAAGGAAAAGGTCAATGCAGTGAAAATTTGGAAAAACATTTTTTTAAAATCTTGACATAATCAAAAACTTTAGTTCACAAACATTTGTTGTGTGCCAATTATATTTCAGGACATTGATGGGCACTAAACGTATTAATGTGAACACACATAGGCTTTGGTATAAAGAAGCTTATAATTTAGAGAGGGCAGAAAGACAAAATAGTTCATTTCATTTTAATGTGGTAACTGACAAAATGAACTGTAAGCTCCACTTAGGCAGGAGTCATGCCTAATTTTGTTTACTCTTATATTTCGGTCATCCTAGCACATTGTCTTACACATGGTAAATTCTCAATGAGTATGAACAAATGAACAGTATATGATGGGTATCATGGGATCAGAGAAGAGGGCAGATTACAGCTTGGAATTTAGGGTGAGTTTCTTTTTTTAAAAAAGCTCTATTGTTAAAAGTATTACATATGTCCCCCTTTTTTCCCATTGAGCCCTTCTAGCCCCCCTGTTCCCTGCCCCAGGCCTTCACCACTCTATTTTCTGTGTCCATGGGTTATGCATACAAATTATTTGATTCATCTCTCAGGGAGAGTTTCTTGAAAGAGATTAGAGCTGAACTGAATCATAAACATTAACACTTTATACAGGTGTGTGCTTTTTAAAGTGGGAAGGCCCCAGGAAGAAAGAACAACATAAGAATAGACAAGGAGGCATGACAAAGAATGTTGGATATAAAAAACTGTAAGAATTTTGGTACTAACAGAGTACAATATATTTATATGGTCTACTATTTTTGAGATCTTTGGGATTTTGAATGGGAAAAAAAGGATGACATATCTATGTAATCTACATATAATGATTATGGTGAAGTACAGCCTTCTATACTTTAACATGTAAATTTGAGCAGAATTGGTACAAAATAAGTTCAAAATTATATTCAAAAATATGTATTTATATAAAGTGCACAGTTACCAGTCAATGAGAATAGTGTTTTGAACAGAGGACTTATTCTGGAACCAAAGGTGAATTTACTTTTAGCATTACTCCTGCTTTCCGTCACTGATGGTCTGAATAGTGATTTCAGAAGTTATATAAGGGAAAATATGCCTTCATAGAGCTGGATGAACCCAAACATAGCCCCAAGATTGGTCACATAGCCAGAAATTTTATAATTATTTGTGCAGTTATAGTCTCCTCTCCAAAATTTGAAGGATATTATGTCCATGTAATTAGTATAGTTTGCTTTCAGCTCAATCAGTTCCTCTTTAAAATGAGCTTCACTAATGGGTCAGATGTGTGATAACTCAAATACTTCCTGACATATGAATTCTGAAGACAGCTGCAGAATTTTTTTTAGCACAAATCATTTATTTTTTAAATACCCAGATAATGCATGACTATTTTAGAAAACAAGAATACACAGATAAACAGAAAAACGTTAAAATCATTTCAAATCCCACTATTCAGAGTTAACCATTGCTAACATATTAATACACATACATACACACCTCATTGTCCTGAGGGCTTAATGCTTAAGGGAATGGCTGTGCAAGTTTTTTACTAACAAAAAATTGAAATATAGTGTTCCTTAACTGGCTTTTAATCTTAACAATATGTATTGGATATCTTTTATATTCAATAACTACAGGGCTATGTATTAATTTTTTATAGCTTCATAGTACTTCATTTATAATGAATTAATGAGCTTTCTTTTCATGACCATTCATGTTCTTTTCATTTTTCAGCAATATAAATATTACTGCTATGAATACATTTATTCAAATATTTTTGCATTTATTTTCTAGTATTACAGTATGATAAAATCCTCAAAGTAATGTCTATCAATGATAGTGAAGGGTATGTGATTTTTTAATTTAAATTCTTTATTGTTTAAAGTATTACATAAGTCTCCTTTTCCCCCCATTGACCACTCTCCAGCTGCCCCTAACCCCCTGCATATGCTCTCATATGCATGCATACAAGTCTTTTGGTTGATCTCCTACCCCCTCACCCCTCGACTTCCCTCATAGGTTGGACAGTCTGCCCCATGCTTATATTACTCTGGTTCTATTTTTGTTCATCAGTTTATGTTGTTCATTATATTCCACAAATGAGTGAGATCATGTAATATTTATCTTCCTCTGACTGACTTATTTTGCTTAGCACAATGCTCTCCAGTTCCATCTGCTGTTGCAAAAGGTAAGAATTCTTTCTTTTTTACAGCTGCGTAGTATTTCATTGTGTAGATGTACAACTGTTTCCTAATCCACTCATCTGCTGATGGTCACTTAGGCTGTTTCCAAATTTCAGCTATTGTAAATTGTGCTACTATGAACACAGGGGTGCATATATGCTTTCTGCTTTGTGTTTCTGTTTTCTTGGGATATATTCCTAGAAGTGGGATTACTGGGTAAAATGGGAGTTCCATTTTTAATTTTTGAGGAAACGCAATACTGTTTTTCTGAGTGGCTGCACCAGTCTGCATTCCCACCAGCAGTGCACAAGGGTTCCTTTTTCTCCACATCCTCGCCAGCACTTGTCGTTTGTTGATGTGTTGATGATAGCCATTCTGACAGGTGGGAGATGGTACCTCATTGTTGTTTTGATTTGCATATCGTTGATGATTAGTGACTTTGAGCATGTTTTCATGTGTCTCTTGGCTTTCTGTGTGCCTTCTTTCAAAAAGTGTTTATTTAGGTCTTTTGCCCATCTTTGATTGGATTGTTTATCTTCCTTTTGTTAAGGTTTATGAGTTCTCTATTAATTTTGGAGATTAAACCCTTATCAGAGACAACATTGGCAAATATGTTCTCCCATGCAGTGGGCTTTCTTGTTGTTTTGTTGATGGTTTATTTCCCTGTGCAGTAGCTTTTTATTTTGATGTAGTCTCATTTGTTTATTTTTTCCTTAATTTTCATTGACCTAAGAGCTGTATAGGTAAAGATATTGCTAGGATAAATGTCTGCTATTTTGCTGCCTATGGCTACTGCTAGGATTTTTATGGTTTCCCATATTATGTTTAAGGCTTTTATCCATTTTGAGTTTATTTTTATGTATGGTGTAAATTGGTGGTATAGTTTCACTTTTTTGCATGTATCTGTCAATTTTCCCAACACCATTTATTGAAGAGACTGTCTTGACTCCATTGTATGCTCTTGCCTCCTTTGTAAAATATTAAATGAGCATAATGCCGTGGGTCCATCTCTGGGTTCTCTGTTTTGTTCCATTGGTCTATATGTTTGTTCTTCTTCTGACAGTACCAGGAAGTTTTGAGAACACTGGCTTTGTAATATAGCTTGATATCTGATATTGTGATCCCTCCAACTTTGTTCTTCTTTCTCAATATTGCTGCAACTAATTGGGGTCTTTTTTATTCTGGATGAATTTTTGGAGACTTTGTTCTAGGTCTTTGAAATATGCCTTTGGTATTTTAATGGGGAGTGCATTTAATCCATAGATTGCTTTTGGTAGTATGGACATTTTAATGATGTTGATTCTACCAATCCATGAACAAGGTATATTCTTCCATTTGTTTATGTCTTCCTCTATATCTTTTTTCAGTGTCTTATAATTTTCTGAGTACAGGTCCTTTAATCCTTGGTTAAATTTATTCCTACGTTTCTTAATTTTTGTTGTTGTTGCAATGATAAATGGGATTCTTTTTTGTTTAGTTTCTCTTTCTGTGAGTTCATTATTGGTGTATAAAAATGCTATAGATTTCTGGGTGTTAATTTTTTATCCTGCTACATTGTTGAATTCATTTATTAGTACCACTAGATTTTGATGGAGTCTTTAGGAATTTCAGTGTCTTATAATTTTCTGAGTACAGGTCCTTTAATCCTTGGTTAAATTTATTCCTACGTTTCTTAATTTTTGTTGTTGTTGCAATGATAAATGGGATTCTTTTTTGTTTAGTTTCTCTTTCTGTGAGTTCATTATTGGTGTATAAAAATGCTATAGATTTCTGGGTGTTAATTTTTTATCCTGCTACATTGTTGAATTCATTTATTAGTACCACTAGATTTTGATGGAGTCTTTAGGAATTTCTATGTACAATATTATGTCATCTGCAAATAATGACAATTTTACTTCTTCTTTTCCAATTTGGATGCCTTTTATTTCTTCTTCTCGTCTCATGGCTATGGCTAGCACTTCCAGTACTGTCAAACAAGAGTGGGCTTGCCTGTGTTGTTCCTGTTCTTAGGGGAAATGGTTTTAGATTTTGCCCATTGAATATGTTGTTGGCTGTAGGTTTGTCATATAAGGCTGTTATTATGTTGAGGTATGATCCCTCTATTCCCAATTTGCTGAGAGTTTTTATTAAGAAAAGGTGTTGAATTTTGCTGCTTTTCCCTCCTTCATCGCCCATCTTTCACTCAATACATCTATTCTGGTTTCATTTTGGTCTCTCCTTCCCGGAGGACCAATTGACATAGAGTGTTTGCATGTGTGCTGGCTTGGGGTCAATTGGTAGAGAAAGTCAAGGTATACTCTTCAGTGGTTCTCAACCTTCTGGCCCTTTAAATACAGTTCCTCATGTTGTGACCCAACCATAAAATTATTTTCGTTGCTACTTCATAACTGTAATGTTGCTACTGTTATGAATCATAATGTAAATATCTGATATGCAGGATGGTCTTAGGCGACCCCTGTGAAAGGATCATTCGACCGCCAAAGGGGTCGCGACCCACAGGTTGAGAACCGCTGTCTAATGTAATGCTGGATCCAATTTGCTAGAATTTTGTTGTGGATTTTAGCATCTATGTTCATCAGGGATATTGGTCTGTAATTCTCTTCTTTTGTGTGGTGTCTTTATCTGGTTTTGGGATTAGGGGAATGCTGGCTTCATAGAAGGAGCTTGGAAGTGTTCCTTCCTCTTGAATTTTATGTAATAGTCTGAGAAGGATAGGTTTTAGGTCTTCTTTGAATGTTTGGTAAAACTCTCCTGTACAACTGTCTGGCCCCGGGCTTTTGTTTGCTGGAAGCTTTTTGATGACTGCTTTAACTTTCCTCCTTAGTTACCAGCCTGTTGAGATTTTTTTAAATTCTTCTTGATTGAGTTTTGGAAGGTCATATTTTTCTAGGAATCCTTCCATTTCCTCTAGGTAGTTTAGTTTGTTGGAGCAGAGTTGTTCATAGTATTTATTTTTACAACCTTTTGTATTTCTGTGTGGTCTGTTGTTATTTCACCTCTTTTTCATTTCTGATTTTGTTTATTTGGGTCCTCTCTCTTTGCTTCTTGGTGAGCCTGGGTAGAGGTTCATCTTGTTTATCCTTTCGAAGAATCAGCTCTTGGTTTCATTGATCTTTAGTATTATTTTTTGGATTCTATATCATTTATTGCTGCTCTGATCTTTATTATCTCCTTCCTTCTGCTCACCATGGGCTTTTCTTGTTGCTCTCTTTCTAATTGTTTAAGTTATAGAGTTAATCTATTACCCGTTTATCTTGTGTGTGTTTTTTTTTTAGGTAGGCCTGTAATGCTATGAACTTCCCTCTCAGGACTGCTTTCACTATGTCCCATAGGTCTTTGATTGTTGTGTTTTTATTGTCATTTGTTCCAGGATGTTTTTAATTTCTTCCTTGATCTCTTTCATAACCCAATCATTGTTTAATACCACGCTGTTCTGCCTCCAAGTGTTTGATTTTTTTCATTATTTTTATTATAGTTGATTTCTAATATTATACCATTGTGGTCTGAAAAGATGCTTGATATGATTTCAATCTTCTTGAATTTTGAGAGACTTTGCAAGTGACCCAATACGTGGTCTATCTTTGAAAAAGGCCCATGTACAGTTGAGAAGAATGTATATTCTGTAACTTTGGGTTGAAATGTTCTAAAGATGTCAATTAATTCCATCTGACCTAGTGAGCCATTTAGGATTGCTGTTTCTTTGCTGATTTTTTAGTCTAGATGATTTATCCAGTGATGTCCTTGGGGTATTAAAGTCCCCTACTCTGAGCAGTCTCGGTACCCGAGGCTAAAGAGTATTCTGGCTGGTGGGAGGGGAGCATCCTCTGGAACTCACAGGAGACCTCAGCTGGGGAGGCTGGAGTCTCAGTTTTCACGGGTCGGCAGCCGAGGCAGCAGATCCCTGGCCAGAGTGGCTGTAGTATCCTGGATGGTGTCTGAGAACACTTTGGGTGGAGGTGAGGCTGGGCCCCCATTCACAGCAGCAGTCCCCTTCAAGATGGCATGGCCTCTGTAGGAGAGCCGGTGTTCCAGGAGATTACAGCAGTAGCAGAGGCTGCCTGGCTTTGTGAGCCTGGTCGACGAGCCCCCAAAGGTCCTGTGAGATCTAACTCGCTCTCTCTCTCTCTCTCTCTCTCTCTCACACACACACACACACGCACTCACACACACACACGCACTCACACACACACACGCACCAAGGATATGAGATTTTATTTACAAAGAAAACATGTTACCCTACCACAGTTTCATGGATGTTGGTAGAACACATGAGACTCCTGGATTAGGTAGAGAGGACAGTTTACCATCTACAACATTACCAGCTGCCAGAGTATCAGCATGTGTGTGTGTGTGTGTGTGTGTGTGTGTGTGTGTGTGTGCACATGCTAAAACCCCAAGACTCAGTTCTCACAGAGTGATTCAAAAGAGGGCCAGATTGCCCTAGCCGGCTTGGCTCAGTGGATAGAGCACCAGCCTGCGGACTGAAGGGTCTCAGGTTCGATTCAGGCCAAGGGCACATGACTGGGTTGCGGGCTCAATTCCCAGTGGGGATGTGCAGGAGGCAGCCGGTCAGTGATTCTCTCTCATCATTGGTGTTTCTATCTCTCGCTCCCTCTCCCTTCCTCTCTGAAATCAATAAAGAAATATTTTATTTAAAAAAAAGAGGGGCAGATAATACAACGGATTGCATTTTAGGAGAGAAACCCTTAGGTTAGGGCAGTGGTCAGCAAACTCATTAGTCAACAGAGCCAAATATCAATAGTACAACAATTGAAATTTCTTTTGAGAGCCAAATTTTTTAAACTTAAACTATATAAGTAGGTACATTGTTATTAACTTAATTAGGGTACTCCTAAGGCTTAGGAAGAGCCACAATCAAGGGGCCAAAGAGCCGCATGTGGCTGGCGAGCTGCAGTTTGCCAACCACAGGTAGGGAACCTGAACTTTTTGTAATGGGTAATAATCATGCCTGTTCTTTGCTATGGAATAAAATACTACATCTTCCAATATTTTTAGAAAACCTGCTCTTTTGCACTGTTGAGAGACATTATCTTTGCCTTATGCTTCATAAACATCCTTGAAAAGATAATCCAGGATAAAAAACAATCAGTTTCTCACTCTCAACATATTTAGTAATGTTAGAAACCCTAGGAGCAGATAATTGTCATTCAGTAGATTTATTGGGTCAGAATGCATGTGCCTTGTTTAAAGTTTATAGTAAACTAGAGGCCAGGTGCACAAAAATTTGTGCAATTGGGGGGGGGTCCTTCAGCCCAGCCTGTGCCCTCTCGCAGTTTGGGACCCCTCGGGGGATGTCCACTTGCTAGCTTAGGCTTGCTCCCCGGGGGATTGGGCCTAAGCTGGAAGTCAGACATCTCTCTGGCAGCCCAGGAGCCCTTGGGAGATGTCCACTTGCCAGCGGGGAGCAGACCTAAGCTGCAGTCGGACATCCTTAGCTCTTCTGAGAAGGTGGGAGAGGCTCTCACCACCACTGTTGTACTGGCAGCTGGCAGCCTGGCTTGTGGCTAAGCAGAACTCCCCCTGTGGGAGTGCACTGACCACCAGGGGGCAGCTCCTGCATTGAACGTCTGCCTCTTGATGGTCAGTGTGTGTCATAGTGACCAGTCATTCCCAGTTGTTCTGCTGTTAGGGTGAATTTGCATATTACCCTTTTATTATATAGGATAGAGGCCTGGTGCATGGGTGGGGGTCAGCGGGTTTGCCCAGAAGGGTGTCCCAGATCAGGGTGGGGGTCCTGCTAGGGTGCCTGGTCAGCTTGGATGAGGGGCTGAAGGCAGTTTTCAGACTGGCTGCACCCCCTTCAGGGTAGGGGTCCCCGCTGGAGTGCCTGGCCAGCCTGGGTGAGGGGCTGATGGCTGTTTGCAGACTGGCCACACCCCCTTCAGGGTTGGGGGGTCCTGCTGGCATCCTGGCCAGTCTGAGTGAGTGGCTGATTGCTGTTTGCAGGCTGGACAAGCCCCCCAGCAGGGACCCTCACCCCATGAGGGTGTGGCCATCCTGGGTGAGGGGCTGATGGCTGTTTGCAGACTGGCCACACCCCCTTCAGGGTTGGGGGGTCCTGCTGGCATCCTGGCCAGTCTGAGTGAGTGGCTGATTGCTGTTTGCAGGCTGGACAAGCCCCCCAGCAGGGACCCTCACCCCATGAGGGTGTGGCCATCCTGGGTGAGGGGCTGATGGCTGTTTGCAGACTGGCCACACCCCCTTCAGGGTTGGGGGGTCCTGCTGGCATCCTGGCCAGTCTGAGTGAGTGGCTGATTGCTGTTTGCAGGCTGGACAAGCCCCCCAGCAGGGACCCTCACCCCATGAGGGTGTGGCCATCCTGGGTGAGGGGCTGATGGCTGTTTGCCATCTGGCCACAGCCCCAGCCACCCAAGCTCCCAGAGAGGTTGGCTGGAAGCATGTATCTTGGATTTATTTAGCTTCTATAATTGAAACTTTGTTGCCTTTTGCAGAGGCTACAGCCGGCCAGGGAAGGCAGGAAGCCTGGCTTCCTCCATCGCCGGGGCAACCATGCCTCCTGCTTGCTCCAGCCCTGTGGCTGCTGGTCGCCATCTTGGTTGGGTTAATTTGCATATAGTCACTCTGATTGGCTGGTGGGCATGGTTTGGGCGTAGCGAAGGTATGGTCAATTAGCATTTTTGTCTTTTATTAGTGTAGATTCCACTCCTAATAATGACTCATGAGTATTCCTATTTCTCTACACCCTCAGTTACAATTATATAATGGCACTTCATAAACTTTTTCTGTGTTTGATATTTGTTTCAGGTAAATTCATAGTGGTTAGATGATTATATAATTTGCAAAGTGATCTCCCTGATAATTCTAGTATCTACCTGGCACCATACATCATTATTGCAATATTAATTACTATATTCTTTTTGCTGTACTTTACATCCCTGTGACTATTTTGTAATTTCTTACTCCCTTCACCTTTCACCAATCCCCCCATCTGGCAACCCTCAGTTTGTTTACTGTCTCTATGACTCTGTTTATGTCTTGTTTGTTCCTTTATTTTTTTCTATAGGTTCCTCATATAAGTGAAATCATATGGTATTTGTCTTTCTCTGATTGACTTATTTCACTTATCATAATATATTGTAGGTCTAGCCATACTGTTGCAAATGGTAAGATTTCATTATTTTTTATAGTCAGCTGTGCCCTTTCAGGGTTGTGGTATCAACTGATTGGTTGGTGAAGGGCAGGGGTCATTATCATTAGTCATCACAGCTAACCCTGATGTCAGCCATGGTGTCACCCCACCTGGCCTTGCTGCTTTTCTAGGCCTGGAGCTAAAACTGAGACCTAGACACTATCTCTAATGTGACCAAAACTCTCTCTATGCTTAAGAATTTTAATTGTAGTAAAAAATTGTCTAAATATTGAAAATAAAAGCAATTGAAACAAACAACAACAACACAAACAAACAAAAAATGTTTCACATGATTAAAGAGGCTGACAAATTCCAAGATCTGCAATTGGTAAGTTGAAGACTCAGGAGAGCTGATGGTATAGTTTCAGTCTGATTTCAAAGTCAAGAAAAGCAAAACAAAACAAAACAAAAAACTATGCTCAAAGGCAGTCAGACAGAAAGAATCCTCTCTTGGGAGGTTTAGTCTTTTTGTTCTATGCAGGACATTGGCTACTGTGATGTTCTCTATTATCTTCTTTGCTCAATCTACTTATTCAAATGTTAATCTCATCCAAAAACATCCTTACAGAATAATGTTCTACCAAATATCTGGGCACTCCATGGCCCATTTGATGCATAAAATAAACCATTATAAAGGTTGTCTAGTTAAAACCTCTGGTTTGCAATTTGGAAAGTGAGATCTAATGAGGTTAAGTAAGGTCACATTGCTAGTTTATGCAAATATCTGAAACTAGAACCTAGTCTCCCTTCTTCTAATTCAGTGCTCTTTCCACTCTATAAAATGACATCTGCCTTTATACACCCTAATGTAGATTAAACAGTAATTAACTATGCATATTACTGTTAAAAAGAAACACCAAAGTATAATTTAAACAAATGAAATCACCTGGAATAAATCGATGGCTTTTGGCTAACTTCAACATTTTTATCAGTTGATTAATGTAGAAAGAATACTGATTTGAAAGTCAGGAGAAGGTTCTTGTCTTGGTTTTTCCAGTAGCTAATCAAGAGACCTGGGATAATCCCTTGCCCTCAGAAGGTTTTAATTTCCTCATCTGAGATGGAGGGGCTACATTTCAGGCTCCAAAATTTATATGCAACCTTCCAATCCTGGTGCCACCCAAAGCATACAAACATGCCACTAAGCTTTTAGACATCTACACTAATAAAAGACAAACATGCAAATTGACCATACCTTTGCTATGTCTTAATCCACGCCCACCAGCCAATCAGAGTGACTATATGCAAATGAACCCAACCAAGATGGCGGCCGGCAGCCATGGAGCTGGAGCAAGCAGGAGGCTTGGTTAACCCAATTTTGGAGGAAGCCAAGCTTCCCTGCTGTGGCCAGCTCTGAGCTCCACTCAAAGCAACAAAGTTTCAATTATAGAAGGTAAATAAATCCCAGAATAAAAAAAAAGAAAAAAAGGAGAGGCTGGAGGCTTCCATCTCTGAGGGGGCTTGGCCAGCCTGAAGATGCCCCTCAGCCCCTCACCCAGACTGGCCAGGCACCCCAGTGGGGACCCCCCACCCTAAAGGGGATGTGACCAGCCTGCAAACAGCCATCAGCCCCTCACTCAGGCTGGCCAGGCACCCCAGTGGGGACCCCCCACCCTAAAGGGGATGTGACCAGCCTGCAAACAGCCATCAGCCCCTCACTCAGGCTGGCCAGGCACCCCAGTGGGGACCCCCCACCCTAAAGGGGATGTGACCAGCCTGCAAACAGCCATCAGCCCCTCACTCAGGCTGGCCAGGCACCCCAGTGGGGACCCCCACCCTGAAGGGGGTGTGACCAGCTGCAAACAGCCATCAGCCCCTTACCCAGGCTGGCCAGGCACCCCAGCAGGGACCCCCCCACCCTGAAGGGGGTGTGACCAGCTGCAAACAGCCATCAGCCCCTTACCCAGGCTGGCCAGGCACCCCAGCAGGGACCCCCCCACCCTGAAGGGGGTGTGACCAGCTGCAAACAGCCATCAGCCCCTTACCCAGGCTGGCCAGGCACCCCAGCAGGGACCCCCCCACCCTGAAGGGGGTGTGACCAGCTGCAAACAGCCATCAGCCCCTTACCCAGGCTGGCCAGGCACCCCAGCAGGGACCCCCCCACCCTGAAGGGGGTGTGACCAGCTGCAAACAGCCATCAGCCCCTTACCCAGGCTGGCCAGGCACCCCAGCAGGGACCCCCCCACCCTGAAGGGGGTGTGACCAGCCTGCAAACACCCATCAGCCCCTCACCCAGGCTGGCCAGGCACCCTAGCGGGACCCCCACCCTGATCTGGGACACCCTTCTGGGAAAACCAGTCGGCTCCCACCCATTCACCAGGCCTCTATCCTATATAATAAAAGGGTAATATGCAAACTGACCCTAACAGCAGAACGACTGGGAATGACTGGTCACTATGACACACACTGACCATCAGGGGGCAGACGCTCAATGCAGGAGCTGCCCCCTCGTGGTCAGTGCACTCCCACAGGGGGAGCTCTGTTCAGCCACAAGCCAGGCTGATGGCTGCCAGTACAGTGGTGGTGGTGGTGGGAGCCTCTCCTGCCTCCTCAGCAGAGCTAAGGATGTCCAACTGCAGCTTAGGCCTGCTCCCCGCTGACAAGTGGACATCCCCCGAGGGCTGCCTGCCTGCCAGAAGGGTGTCTGATTGCCAGCTTAGGCCCTATCCCCCGGGGAGTGGGCCTAAGCCAGCAGGTGGTCATTCCCTGAGGGGTCCCAGACTGTGAGAGGGCACAGGCTGGGCTGAGGGACCCACCCCTCCACCCCCAACTGCACAAATTTTTTTGCACTGGTCTTCTAGTCTGAATATAGCAATGGATTGCAGACTTAAAAGTCATTTTCTGTTTCTGGTCCTGAATTTTCTGGTATCACAACTCAGTTATCAAACTTGTTACTATTGTTCATTCTAATTGATCTCAGTAGTGACCTAAACTAGCACTATCTCTGCTTATCAGGGCCCCTTCTGTAAATGATGTTGGCTGGAGTTTTAAAATAAACAAAGTTTATATAGTAGTGGAATAGCCACTTATCAGGCATCACCCCATGATGAATCCCTCCAATTTATAAAGACTAATATGACTATAAATTTTCTTAATATTGATGTTTTCATTTCATCTATTCCCTTTGAATAGCTTGGATTAGTATACTTTTGCTCATCTTGGTTCTGCACTGTTTATAATAAATAGCCAAACTGTTTCAATAACTTCTTCAAACCAGCATATATTTTCTATGTATTTCTATATATTTTAAACTTTAGACCTTCTAAAGTAATTTCAACCACTCCCCCATCCCCTTTCTATTAATGTTTATTTTCAAACATTTTGAACAGAAACATTAAAACCTTAGTTTCACATAATATGTTTCTCATAACTTCTCAATGGTATTTATGTGAAAGAAAACAAAAGAATGAAGGCAACTCATTAAACTGAGAAAAAGTCATGTTGCACTATGTCACAGCTATATTCAGGAAAAATGCATCTGAAAAAATAAAAGAAAAATAAAGATGTCCAACTGGTGACAATAAAGTATGGCATCATTATATTTTCAAGCATTTACTCACTAAAGACTTGGCAGTACCTCTAGGCCTATAGCTATGGGAGTTACAATTAAGAGACGAACAAATATTCTCAAACTAGTCTCCGTTGTTTAAATTACAATTGTAATATGATTTAGAATGAATTCAGCTATGATTGTGTTGAGGCAAATGGTAAAAATGAGTGAAACTTAGCCTGTCTCTCTTTTCAATTATGTAGAGTCATCTACCAGCTAGAATTGAAGGTCGAATAGGATAGTTAGAAAATGAAGGCTTTTGAGATTAAAATACACATATATTAAAGTGAGCATTTTTATTATATCTCACTAAGGAATGAGGAGGATGTCACAATAGAGAAAAAGATACACATTTTAATAAAATAGTGCAACTTTCCAACTCTTGATATTTCTGTTGGGAACCTGTTCCTAGATTAGCTCTTTCAGACACATAGACAAGGGTCCAAATATAGCCATTGAACTCATTGGATTAGTTAATATGTTTCAAAGAACAGCCTGTCACTTGAGAAATAAAAAGGAACAATTCAGGGATTACAGATACACATGTTTTCTGATCCTTGAGAAAGAAATGAGATACAATGAGAGTGAGAGCAAGAGTTGGGTAGGAAGATAGAATTAGCTAATGGGAAAAGATAGTTAATAAGATTAAGATGACTAAAATACTGCTATGTTATTAATATTTAATATCATCCCTTCAATTAATTAAGAATATATTAAAACATTAGCTTAATGTCCAATGAAATCTCACTTTAAACAAGCAATATGTAGCGACAGGTATTTTCTCCAAAATGCCCTTGGGAATTGTGGGTAAAATCAGTGGATAGGTAAGGTTGCAGTTTATTGGCCTTTGTCATATTTGACAGAGTATTGCTGAGATTTCAGTCCATAATTGTTAATTATTCATTATGCTATGTTTAAGGCAATTAAAGTGAGAGTTATTTACTGGTCTTGATAATTAGATGTAGTGATTAAAGCAAGTTTTATATTATGCTGGAATTTTCTTTTTAAATAACTCATGAATAGGAAACAGTAACTGGGTTTGATGATGTGGTTAGTATGGTAATATTTGAAGGGAAATAGTAAAGAGTTAAATTTTTTACTACATTTAAAGGGTCTTTATGTAATAACTAGAGGCCCGGTGCACAAAAATTTGTGCACTCAGGGGGGAGGGGGGGTGGTCCCTCAGCCCGGCCTGTGCCCTCTCGCAGTCTGGGACCCCTCGGGAGATAACGACCTGCTGGCTTAGGCCTGCTCCTGGGTGGCAGAGGGCAGGCCCAATCCCTA
>NW_005357380.1:562026-567678 GCF_000412655.1 Myotis brandtii | reverse complement strand
AGTCATTAGCCCTGGGCCAGGGCACCCTCAGCTCCAAGCCACCGTGGCCATCAAGGATCGCTGGCTGGCTGCGCCCCAGTTCGGGCCGCCACCACCATCAAAGATCACTGGCTGGCTTCCCCGGCCCAAGCCTAAAGCCTCTGGCCGAGGTTTTAGGCCTGGGCCGGGGCACCCCAAGCTCCCTGCTGCCGCCGCCGCTGCCGCCATCAACGATGGCTGGCTGGCTCCTCCCCGGCCCAAGCCTAAAGCCTCTGGCCAAGGCTTTAGGCCTGGGCCAGGGCACCCCCAGCTCCCCTCCGCCGCCGCCATCTATGATCGCTGGCTGGCTCCACCCCGGTTCCCCCTGCCATCACCGCCATCAACCATCGCTGGCTCAATGATCGCTGGCTGGCTCCTCCCTTACCCAGGCCTAAAGCCTCAGTCTGTGGCTTGGAGCCGACATATGCAAATTAGCCGCCATCTTGGTTGTCAGTTAATTTGCATATACTCACTGATTAGCCAATGAAAAAGGTAGCGGTCGTACGCTAATTACCATGTTTCTCTTTTATTAGTGT
Organism: Myotis brandtii; assembly: GCF_000412655.1. Lineage (NCBI taxonomy): Eukaryota > Metazoa > Chordata > Mammalia > Chiroptera > Vespertilionidae > Myotis > Myotis brandtii. The sequence continues at coordinate 567,124 of NW_005357380.1, read as the reverse complement.
AGATGTTCTTTGCAAGCCTAACATAGTTTATGGAATTGGATAGTACATCAATGCCAAATAATCATTGTTTTTTTGTTCAAAATGATGTCAATAATTTTTGTTTGAGTTTCTGACTCTTTTCCACTAGAGCATGTTAAATAACTACCAGGGACGTGCTTGGATTGTGTTTGGTTTGGAGTCTACAGGTATGTGAGGCACAGATATGTGAAGCTAGCAACTGTGTTACTTTCAATATCTGGCTGGTCCAATCAGAGACAACTGAATTTGATAAACAATGGAGTAGACTAAAAAAAAAAAAAACAGACTGAAAATGAAAGAATTATTAACAGTGAAACATATTTAATAGTTTTTTGTCTGATTGGAAATCTGTATGGCCTGGTTGATAGAAGTGAAAAGAGTGGTGTGCATAACTAAGGAGACTGATTTGGATTATTCAGATAAAGACCATCTTCCCCCCTTACACACATACAAAGGATAAATATAAGTTGTCTCGATTGTAATTATTGACTGAATGCTTCACCTCATATTGTGGTGATGATAGGCATAAGTGTTGAATAGACTTGAATATAAAGCACTAAAGTTTTGTAGCAATATCTAAAGATAGGGTTTGTGAAATGAATAGTGATGTGTGATTTAGTAAGACGTATACCTTTATTTTAGTCAGGGGAAAAACACTTTATTATTAATGTCCAGTTAATCAAAGAGGTGAATACAACAAAATTAATTGATTACTTCAGCTTAGATATAAGGTAATAATAATAACCAATACATATCAACACCTAACATGTACTTAACATTATGCAAAGGATATTGGCAGGTGCAATATTCATTGTTTTCAGAACCACACACTTTATCTTAGGATAACTTCACATAATTCTGTGGGGTAGGTATGACCATTATCAGAATTTACAGATAAAAATTATTGAGGTTAAGTGACTCATCTGTGTTTGCATTTATTAGATGGCAGAACCATGAAAACAGGCCTGGAAATGGCAGTGTGGTTATTTGCTGGGAATTATAAATTAGAATGATGACATAGAGCCAGCTCATCTAGTCTTTTTTTTCCAATGCTAGTCAAGCCACAGATGGTTTACCAATCTGTTTTTATTTCAATTAATCATTGCCTATAATTTATGAGCAATGCCTCTTCTAAGTTCCATGGATGTCCCCTAGCAGCAGATTGGCTTAAACAAACAGAAAACCAATTGTGTGACTTTTGATTATTTTGAATAATCTTAAATAAATATTAGGTGATGATATCTTTTGGTTACTATTATTACCTAATATCTAATCTGCTCATTATGTAAACAAAGTTCCTTCAAACAAAGTTTTAACCCAGTACATAGATTATGGTACCAGGGCTCAAGAATTCTAATCAGGCTCTTACTGTATTTTAGTACAATAAGTAGTAGAAACAAGAGGTGTTCTGATCTCAAATTTATCCAGGAATGGTTTAAATCAACAGATATACTCAGGTCAATCTCCTTGATACGTACTATTTTAGCTACAGAGCTTTAATTTGAAACCTCTTGATATTAATGTTACTTCAATTTCTCTCTGTTTAATTCCTCTTCCCAAACACAAATATTCTTTGTAATCCACTCACAGCTTTGTTCCTTATGTCAAGTACATGTGTCTTAAATGTTCCATCATCTTTGTAAAGGTAAAAGAAACAGCTCAGTCTTCCAAGAAGTTACAGATTGCCTGTAACTTCTTTGGATCCTTTTAACACAAGCCAGTGAAATTTCTACAAATTGAGCTAGGTCAGTTAAATGAAAATAATGATAGCAGAGAGATGAAAAATGGTGACAGAGTAAGTGAAAGCTACACTGACACTCTTCCAGGACCAAACTGAAAATACAGAAAAACCACCTTGAAAAATCAACTAAAACTAGCTGAAGAGAACTGTGATAACCAAGGATGGAAAGTGGAGACTGCATAGAGACTGGTAGGAAGTTTGGAGAGGTGTAAGGGCTGACCTGGCTCCCACATACAACATCTGAAGGTCCAGAGGAATATCTCAGCTGTGGGGGGGTTTCTACTGATAACTCTGGGGTCTAAACCCCATGTTGGGCTACCGAGCCCAGAGAAGCAGAACTTAGAAAGGAACACAAAGGACATCAGGCTGTGAAAAGCAGCATAGTTGCTGTCTGCCAGCCACAGATGGCTGGAAATGCAGGCACTCTCTTAAAGGGGTAATACACAAAATTTTGTGTGCAGCCACTCACCTTGGGCTCCAGCAGAGGGAGGTCAGAGTAGACTGGAGCTGTGTGAGGAGAGCCCAAGGTTAGCGGCTCTGGGGTTGGAGCTTGGAGGGTAGCCACTCTGATTTCCTGTGCTGAGTCATTCTTTCACACTGGGGAGGAAAGCATTCTGCAGCTGTGGACCTTTGCTACCAAGCACTTTTTTTGCCTGGGGGGAATGCAGTTGCCCCACCCCATTGGAAGACCTCTGGTGCCCCACCTGTTGTCTATAGCCTGACTCAAATTAAGACTTTGAGAATAACAATCAGATTGCAGGTAGAGGCAGATCTCTAAAGGCTTTGAGATTTTGCCTGCTCTCCTTCTGGGCCTGGGGCTAGGAAAAGCAGAGCCTGGTGCACATCTTGGTCCTTTCCAAAGGCACCCTGCCCCAAAAGAGGGAGCCATAAGCTGTGGATTGCTGATAGCTCCAAACAGGGTACTCAAGGCCAGTCAAAAACAGCATCTGACGTTGTGCTGCACTAGAGATTGGGAATCATAGCAGATATGCATAATACATAGACATGAACACAAACAAACAGCCAAAGTGGGGGAGACAAAAAACAATGCCCCAAATGAAAGAAGAAGAGAATCTAAGAAACAGAGTTAAACAAAATGGATATAATAAATTTATCAGATATAGAGTTTAGAATAATGATGCCAAAGATGCTCAACAGCATTAGAAAAGATATAGTAACTATGAAAAAAGACTAGTTGGAAATAAAGAATAACTTAACACAAATAAAGAATGACTTAACACATGGAATGAATGCACAGCAGGTTAGGGGAAGCCGAGGATCAGATCAGTGAATTAGAAGACAGGGTAGAAAAAAATCACTCAATCAGAGAACCAAAAAGAAAAAAAAATTAAAAACAGGAGGACAGCTTAAGAGAGCTGTGGGACAACATAAAATGTAACAATATTTGCATAATAGGTATGCAAGAAGGGGAAGATAATGATCAAGGAATAGGGAATGTGTTTGAAGAAATAATGGCAGAAAACTTCACTAACCTGGTGAAGGAAAAAGTCACACAAGTTCAGGAGGCACAGAGAGTCCCAAGCAAGAAGAACCCAAACAGGCTGATATCCAGACTCATCATACTTAAAATCCCAAAATTAAAGACAAAGAAAAAATCTTAAAAGCAGCAAGAGAAAATCAAGTTGTTACCAACAAAGGAGCTCCTATAAGGCTGTCAACTATTTCTCATCAGAAACTCTACAGGCGAGAAGGGAATGGTATGAACTATTCAAAATAATGAAAAGCAAGGACACCCTAACCGGGTTGGCTCTATGGATAGAGCATCAGCCTGCGGACTGAAAGGTCCCAGGTTCAATTCTGGTCACGGGCATGTACCTTGGTTGTGGGCACATCCCCAGTAGGGGATGTGCAGGAGGCAGCTGATTGATGTTTCTCTCTCATCGATGTTTCTAACTCTCTATCCCTCTCCTTTCCTCTCTGTAAAAAATCAATAAAATATATTTTTTAAAAAGCAAGGACCTGAAACCAAGGTTACTATAAACAGCAAGACTATCATTCAAAATAGATATTGAAATAAACAGCTTGCCATAGAAAAATAAAATAAAAAGGAATAAAGGAGTTTATCACCACCAAACCAGCACTGCAAGAAATGCTAAAGGGATTGCTGAAATGAGAAGAATTATATATAGAAAGAAACATAGGCATACAAAATTAATATGGCAATAAATAAGTATATATCAATAATAACATTAAATGTAAATGGATTAAATGCTCCAATTAAAAGACATAGGGCAGTTGAATGGATATAAAAACTTGACCCAATTATATGCTGCCTAGAAGACACCTACTTCAGAACAAAAGACTCACATAAGATGAGAGCAAAGGGTTGGCAAAAATTTTCCATGCAAATGGAAATGAAATAAAAGATGGGATAGCAATACTGATATCTGACAAAATTGACTACAAAATAAAGGCCATCTCAAGAGACAACAAACGTAACTACATAATACTAAAGGAATCAATCCAACAAGAGGATAATATATATATATATATATATATATATATATATATATATATATATATATATATATATATATATATATATATATATATATATATATATATATATATATATATATATATATATATATATATATATATATATATATATATATATATATATATATATATATATATATATATATATATATATATATATATATATATATATATATTTTGAGGACTTTAAAGAAGAGAACAAGGACATTACAGTCATAGTAGGGGAATTTAATACCCCGACTGACTTTACTGGATAGATCTTAGATCTTCCACACAAAAAATTAACAAGGAAACAGTGACTCCAAAGGACACACTGGATCAGATGGATTTAATTGAAACTTATAGAACATTTGACCACAGCCCTGCAGAATATACATTCTTCTCAAGGGCATATGCGTCATTTTCAAAGAAAGACCACATGATAAGGATGTAAAGCAAGTCTCTACAAGTTCACAAAGATTGAAATCATATCAAGCATCTTCTCAGATCACAGTGGAGTAAAATTAGAAATCAACTACAATAAAAACAATCAACAACATTCAAACCCATGGAGGCTAAATAGCATGTTATTAATCAATGAATGGGTTACCAATGAGATCAAGAAATAAATTTTTAAAAATCCTGGAAACAAATGAAAATGAAAATACCAAACCCCCAACTCTCTGGGACACAGCAAAAGCAGCCCTGAGAGGGAAGTTCATAGCACTACAGGCCCACCTCAAAAAACAAGAATCCTACCTAATAATAGACAAACATGGTAATTGACTGTACCTGCACTATGCCTCCCATTGGCTAATCAGCGTGATATGCAAATTAGCC
>NW_005357380.1:540009-560926 GCF_000412655.1 Myotis brandtii | reverse complement strand
CTGCCTTGAGTGTGACAGGGGGCGGTGCCCCAACCCCCCAATCGGCACTACCCTGAGCGTGACTGGGGGTGGCATCGCAGCCTCCCGATCTGCCCTGCTCTGTGCATGACAGGGGGCGGCGCCCCAACTCCCCAATCGGCCCTGCTCTGAGCCCAACCAGGGGCTGCACCTATACTTCTCAAACTGTTCCAAAAAATCCAAGAGTATGGAACATTTCCAAGCTATTTTGATGAAGCCAGCATTATCCTCATTCCAAAACAGGTAAAGACACTACAAAGAAAGAAAATTACAGGTCAATATCCCTGATGAACATAGATGCTAAAATCCTCAACAACATATTAGCAAATCGGATACAGCAATATATTAAAAAGATCATACACTATAACCAAGTGAGATTTATTCCAGAGATGCAAGGCTGGTAAAATATTCACAAATCAATAAACGTAATACATTATATAAGCAAATTGAAAGACAAAAATCACATGATCATACCAATAGACAAAGAAAAAGCATTCAACAAAATCCAATACCAATTTCTGATAAAAATTTTCACCAAAGTGGGAATAGAGGGAGCATATATCAACATAATAAAGGCCCTATATGACATACCTACAGCCAAAATCATACTCAATGGGCCATCTTGAAGGTGTTACAAGATCCTCCTTGGGAGGAGGCTTTGGGGAGCAGCAGCAGCTAGGCCTCAAGCCTCACCACCACCCAGACTCACTGAGGCTTGGTCCCGAACCCGCGGGCACCCTGCCCTGAACCCTGCACACTCACAGAGGACAAAACCCAGACTCTACACACCTGAAAGGGACACCAGTGGGACTTCCATGTGCCTAGCACACACCCAACCTGACCTCATGTGCCAGACAGGGACCCAGCCTTGACTCTGTGCCACTGTCATGTGATTGCCACTGACCCAGCAGGAATCTCAGCCCTGCTGTATACTTACCCACTGCCACCACCATCCTAGGGCCCAGCTGTTGAGCTCCACCACCAGGGTTAGGGGGCAGGAACTGCACTGAAGGCCAGGAGGTGGTTGTAACCTCCCTGACACGCACCTATTAGTACTGAGGACCTGAGGATACTAAAGAGGCTGCAGATCTACAGATGAGATGGAAGTGCCTGGGACTGAGAAAAGTACTTCTGACCTGACCTGCAGCGACCTGAGGCAAGGGAGAACAGCCTAGAGAAGGAAATCTGTGCCCCTGCAGGTGACAGAGGAGGAACCAGGAAACCAGGCAGAGTTGACGCATTACAATGAGGAAGGGCCCAACCCACTCTCCTAGAAGTTACTGGTACCACCCCCAACATGAGTCTGATCAAACTATCCCAGCCAAGGCCAGGATACCCCTGCAGAGCCCAGATCCATGGGGGAAGGGAGAACAGCTAGAACAGGGACAATTAAGGTGTGAGACATAAGACAGACACAGCCTCTGGGTTAAAGAGTTCCCACCCACTGGACTACTAGGGGATTCAACCTCTTGGAACTTAATTAGTTGCACAGGGACAGAAAGGGACAGTGACTCATGTTGGCCTGCAACAGAGAAGCTCACTGTCAGCAAATCAGAGGGGATATCCTTCCCATGAATGGAAATTCAACAATCAAGTCTGAATTATAACAGGAGATCCCATATAACACACACAAGGAATATTCCTAGAGCATCCAGCTCAGGAGACCAAAGAGAATGCACCATTGGGTGGACTGCTCAAGATACTTTCTACATAAGGCCATCCCACAAAGACTGGGAGGCATAAGAGTTCTATCTAATACATAGAAGTAAATACTAAGAGACAACTAAAATTGGGAGACATAGAAACAACCCCCAAGTGAGAGAAAAAAAAAAGAATCTCCAAACATAGAGCAACCTATCAGACATAGAGTTCAAATAATGGTTATAAAAGTGCTTAAGGAGCTTCATGCAAATTACAAGGAATTAAGTGGGAATTATAGCAGCATGAAAAAGGAAATAGAAATCATGAACCAGTACCAGACAGAAATGATGAATAACATATCTGACATCAAGAACACAACGGAGCCCTAACTGGTTTGGCTCAGTGGATAGAGCGTCGGTCTGCAGACTGAAGGGTTCTGGGTTCGATTCCGGTCAAGGGCATGTACCTAGGTTGCGGGCACATCCCCAGTGGGGGTTCTGCAGGAGGCAGCTGATCGATGTTTCTCTCTCATTGATGTTTCTAACTCTCTATCCCTCTCCCTTCCTCTCTGTAAAAAATCAATAAAATATATTTTTAGAAAAGAACACAATGGAATGAATTAAAAGTAGATTAGATGAAGCAGAGGGTTGAATCAGCAAATTGGAAGACAAGATACCCAATTAGAGCAGCAAATAGAAAAAAAAATTAAAAAGCAGGAAGATAGCATAGAGTTTTGGGACAAAAGGAAACATAACATTATTGCATTATAGGAATCCCAGAAGGGGAAGAAGGTGAGCAACCTGGTGAAAGGAAATGTTACACAAGTTCAGGAGGCAGAGAGAGTCCCAATCAAGATGAACCCAAAGAGATCCCCACTTACACACTTCATAATTAAAATGAAAAATATTAAAGACAAAAAATAAAGCCATCATGAGAGAGTCAGAAAATTATCTACAAAGGAGTTCCCATTAGAATGTTAGCTGACTTCTCAATGGAAACACTTTAGGCCAGAAGGAGTGGCATGAGTATTCAAAGCAATGAAAAGTAAGGGCCTAAATCCAAGACTACTATAACCAACAAGCCTATCATTTAAAATTGAAGGTGAAATAAAAAACTTTCCAGACAAAAAGAGGTTAAAGGAGTATATTACCACCAAACCATCAATGCACTAAATGTTAAAAGGACTGCTTTAAGAACAAGAAAAAAAGGAGAGGGGATCAGAGGCATAAAGAAAATAAAAATGGCAATAAATAAATACCTATCAATAATAACCTTAAATGTAAATGGATTAAGTGCTACAGTCAAAAGACATAGGATGACTGAATTGATAAGAAAACATCAGCCATATATATACTGTCTACAAGAGACTCATCTCAAAACAAAAGATATACACAGACTGAGAGTGAAGGATGGAAAAAATATTCCATGCAAATGGCCAGAAAAAATAAAGCTGGGGTAACAATACTAATATCTGACAAAATAAGCTTCAAAACACAGGCCATAACAAGAGAATACACATGTCAGACAAAATAGACTTCAAAACAATGGCTATAACAAGAGACAAAGAAGGCCACGTCATAATACTAAAAGGAAAGATTCTACAAAAAAATATAACTTTTGTAAACATATATGCATCCAATATAGAAGCACCCAAGTACATAAAAAAAAAAAAACACAAAAACTCTTGATGGACTTTAAGGGAGAGGTCAATAGTAATACAGTCATAGTAGGGGACTTTAACACTACACTAACATCATTGGGTAGATATTCCAGACAAAACATCGACAAGGAAACAGAGGACTTAAATGACACTGGATTGAATGGGTCTAACTAATATTTACAGAGCATTTCACCCCAAAGCAACAGATTATACATTCTTATCAAATCCACATGGAACATTCTTAAAGATAAACCACATGTTAGGACACAGAACAATTCTATAAAAATTCAAGAAGATTGATATCATACCAAGCATTTTCTAGTATCACAATGTGATGAAATTAGAAATTAACTACAATTAAAAAAACAAAACCTTGAAAACATTCAAATACATGGAGGCTAAATAGCATATTATTGAACAATTAATGGGTTACAAATGAGATCAAACCAGAAGTTAGAAAATTTCCTGAAAACAAATGAAAATGAACACATTACTACCCAAACCCTATGGGACACAGCTAAAACATTATTGAGAGGAAATTTCATAGTATTACAGGCCTACCTCAAGAAATTTTTAAAAAGTACTAATAAATTAACTAACCCTACAACTAAATTGGAAAGAGAGCAGCAAGAAAATCTCAGAGGAAGTAGAAGGAAGAAAATAATAAAAATCAGAGCAGAAATGAATGACATAGAGACAAAAAACAAAACAAAACAAAAAAACAGTATAAAAGATCAATTAATCCAAGAGGTGTTTTTCTGAAAAGGTAAACAAGATCGATGAACACCTAGCCAGATTCATCAAGAAACAAAGAAGACCCAAATAAATAAATTCAGAAATGAAAGAGGAGATACAACAATGGACACCACAGAAATACAAAGATAGTAAACAAATACTATTAATAACTATATGCCACAAACTGGACAATGTGGATGGAATGGACAAATACCTAGAAAAATATAAGCTTCCAAAACTGAATCAGGAAGAATCATAAAACCTGAATAGGACAATAACAACTGGTAAAATTGAAGCAGTAATTAAAAACCTCCCAGCAAACAAAAGTCCTGGACAGCATGGATTTATAGGAGAATTTTACCAAACATTCAAGGAAGAACTAACCCCTAGCCTCCTCAAACTATTTTTAAAAAATGCAAAAGGAGGGAACACTTCCAAGCTCTTTTTATGAAGCAAGCATATCCTAATTCCAAAACCATATAAAGACACTACAAAGGAAGAAAATTACAGGTCAATATTCATAATGAACACAGATACTAAAATCCTCAATAAAATATTAGCAAATAGTTTCTAGCAATATATTAAAAAGATCATAAGCCATGATCATGTGGGATTTATTCAGAAGACTTAAGGCTAGAACACTATTTGAAAATAAATAAATGTGATACATCACATGGACAAAATGAAAGTTAAAAATCACATGATCATATCAATGGATGCAGGAAAAGCATTAGACAAAAATCCAGCAGAATTTTTTAAAATATATTTTTTATTGATTTAAGAGAGGAAGGGAGAGGGAGAGAGAGATAAAAACATCAATGATGAGAAAGAATCATTGATTGGCTGCCTCCTGTAACACCCACACCCCCTCACTGGGGATGGAGCCTGCAATTCAGGCATATGCCCTGAGTGGGAATTGAACCATGACCTCCTGGTTCATAGGTCAATACTCTATCACTGAGCCATGCCAGTGGACTAGCACACTTTTTAAAAAAATATATTTTATTGATTTTTTACAGAGAGGAAGGGAGAGGGAGAGTTAGAAATATCCATGAGAGAGAAATATCCATCAGCTGCCTCCTGCAAACCCCCTACTGGGGATGTGCCCGCAACCCAGGTACATGCCCTTGACCAGAATCCAACCTGGGACTCTTCAGTCCACAGGCCGACGCTCTATCCACTGAGCCAAACCAGTCAGGGAGGACCAGCACACTTAAAAAAAAAATAAAAACTCTCAGTAAAGTGGGAATAGAAGGATCATACCTCAACATAATAAAGACCATTTTTGACAAACCTACAGCCAATATAATACTCAATAAGGAAAAATTAAAAGCATTTTTCTTATGAGCCAGAACGAGACAGGGATGTCCACTTTCATCACTCTTATTCAACATAGTACTGGAAGTCCTAGCCACAGCCATCAGACAAGAAGAAGAGATAAAATGCATATAAATTGGAAAGGAGGAAGTGCAATTATTATTATTTGCTGATTATATGGTATTGTACATAGAAAACCTTAAATACTTCACAAAAAATGACTGGACTTAATAAATTGATTTGGTAAAGTAAGAGGATACAAAATCAACATCAAGAAATGGATGGCATTTTTATACACCAATAATAAACTCTCAGAAAGAGAAACTAAAACAACAATAACAACAACAATCCCATTTACCATTGCAACAACAAAAAAGTAAGATACCTAGGAATAAACAACCAAGGTTGTAAAAGACCTGTATTAGAAAACTATAGGACATTGAAAAAAGTATTAGAAGAAGATACAGCTCTGGCTTGTTTGGCTCAGTGGATAAAGCATCGGCCTGCGGACTCAAGGGTCCCAGGTTCGATTCCAGTCAAGGGCATGTACCTTGGTTGTGGGCACATCCCCGGTGGGGGGGGTGCAGGAGGGAGCTGTTCGATGTCTCTCTCTCATCGATGTTTCTGACTCTCTATCCCAATCCCTTCCTCTCTGTAAAAAATCAATAAAAAATACATTTAAAAAAAGAAGATACAAACAAATGGAAATATATACCATGTTCATGGATTGGAAGAACTAAATCATTAAATTTTCTATACAACCCTAAGAAATCTATAGATTCAATGCAATCCCTATTAAACTACCAATGACATACTTCAAAGAACAAGAAGAAATACTCCAAAAATTTTATATGGAACAATAAAGGACCCCCAAATACTAGTAGCTTCAGAAATCTTGAGGAAAAAAAGTTGGAGGGATCACAATACCAGATATCAAACTATACTACAAAGCCATTATAACCAAAACAACCTGGCACTGGCACAAGAACAGGCATATAGATGAATGTATCAGAACAGAGACCCCAGAAATAGACCCTAACCATTATGGTCAAATAATATTTGACAAAGGAGGCAAGAGCATACAATGGAGTAAAGGCTGTCTCTGGAAACTGCACAGACACATGCAAAAAGATGAAAATAGTCCTCCAACTTATACCACACTAAAGAATAAATTCAGAATGGATAAAATACTTAATTTTAAGACATTAAACCATAAAAATCTTAGAAGAAAACATAGGCAGTAAAATTTCAAATATCTCACGTAGCAGAATTTTTTCTGAGACATCTCCTAGGTCAGGAGTAATATGGAAGAAATAAAAAATGGGACTACATCAAAATAAAAAGCAAAAGAAACCACCATCAAAATCAAAAGGGAATCCACTGTATGGAAGAACATATTTGCCAATGATACATCTGATAAGGGGTTAATATCCAAAATATATTAAGTATTCATACAAATCAACAACAGAAAGACAAACAATCCAATTTTTTTTTAAAAAAAAAATGGGCAGAGGAACTGAATTGACATTTCTCCAAAGAGGACATACAAATGGCCAAGAGACACATGAAAAATTGTTCAAAGTCACTAAACATCAAAGAGATGCAAATTAAAACCACAATTAGATGGTTTTAATCTGTCACAATGGCTATCATCATTAAATCAACAAATAGCAAGTGCTGGTGGTGATACATAGAAAAGGAAATAATAGTTCACTGCTGGTGGGAATGCAGACTGGTGTAGCCACTATGGAAAACAGTGTGGCGTTTCCTCAAATAATTAAAAATGGAACTTCCGTTTGACTCAGGGATCTAACTTCTGGGACTATATCCTAAAAACCCAGAAACACCAATCAGAAAGAGTATATGCACCCCTATGTTCATAACAGCATTATTTACAATAGCTAATATCTGGAAACATCCCAGGTGCCCATCTGTAGATGAATGAATAAAAAAGCTGTGGGATATTTACACAATGGAATACTATGCAGTTCTAAAAAGAGCAATCTTTTATCCATTGGGGCAGCATGAAGGTATTTGTAGGCTATTATGCTAAGTGAAATAAGCCAATCTGAGCAAGACAAATATCACATGATCTCACTTATTTGTGGAATCTAATAAACAAAATGAATTGATGAACAAAATAAGACCCAAAGTATGGAGGCATGGAACAGACTGACATACCTTGATGTGGGGATGGGGGGAATGAGAAGATATAAACCAAAGAACTTACATACTTATATGTATAGCCCATGGACACAGGCAATAGGGTGGTAAGACCTAGGGTATGGGTAGGGGTAGGGGGATTAAGGGGGTGAAAATGGGAGACATCTGTAATACTATCCACAATATATATATATCTTGGTAAAAATATTCTTCTTTGAAGAAATTGAACCACTTCCTCAAGATGAAAACTTGAGGAATATGAGAGAAATACATATCATATGTTTTGATAGAGGTGAGTGATTAAAAATGCAGGAGCTGGTTTTAAGTAGATTAGAGATATTATTGGTATGGCATATTATTTCGGAGCAAGCTTTTAGTGGCAAAAGACTATGAAATATACAACTTGGATGTAAGAGCAATTTTGTAAAGTATGCTGATGAGAAGAGAAAGTTGAAAAGCCAGTGCTCCTGCAAACTCACCTCTAATGAACAATGAAATAATAGTGATTCATTCATTATCTGTTGGTATCAAGTTCAGGAAATTCATAAGCTGATACAGGGCCCAAAATAAATGAACGAAAAGCACCAGTTCTCTCAGTGTGCAGGGATTGAAAAGCTGTTATCACTGAAAACCTGACTGTGCAGTGGGGTAAATAATAAATTACAAAGCTGCCGACTCAGGGATGAGAGCCCATCTTCCTATCAAGGCAAAGCAAATGGGTGGCTGAAGGGAGAGTAGTGTAATTTTATAAGATAGCCCTGGGAATATAAAATTGAGGAACTCTATATGAATGGAGGTGACAGACTGCTATGTGTATGAATTAAATTATAATAGCAGCACAGAACTTAAGGCTATTTTTAGTCAGGTGGAGCAAAAGGCTACAGTGCACCTGTACCATTTCTGGGAGAAAATATTTGCACATAACAAACGCACATGTGCAAATGCAGAGTTGATAATCAGTGTAGCATATTTTCATCTTATCTTAGTTATCACATGTTGCTTAGGGAACAAGCAAGCATTCTGAAAAGTCATTTGAAACCTTTGCTCTTTATTCCCCATGGGGCAAAACTAACATTCTTTAACTGTCTCAGTGCTCTAATCTGCAGCTTTACCCCTTCCTGCATTAAGGGATTTAGATTTCATGCTCAGAGAGAGCCAAGGAAGATGGGAATTATTCAGAATTTGGAAAAACAAGGAAGCTTCAATTAATGGGCTGCTGGCAAGAAACCTCTGCAGTGCACACTTTACTCCTACATACATTTTGTTCGAGCACACACACACACTCATGCATATGATATCTTTTATCTTTTAAAAAGAGGCTCACACTTCAGTAATGACAGAATGCCTTTGAACAGATTTCAATATGTGTTATGTCTTAGCAGTTTAATTTAAAGGTAACAAAGGGGAAGAATGCAAATCCAATTTCAGAAACAAAGATGTACTGACATATTTGGTAAAGGCAAGTCCAATTTGAAAACTAGTCTTTCCCCCAGTGTGTTGCAGACCTAATTAAACTTAAGTTTACTTCAGAGCAGGAAAATAAATACTCATGCTTAATATATGTGTGTGGAGGAGGTATGGGATTCTCACATTTGGATTCTCACTTGGAAGTGGGGGGAGACAGAATAGGTTATTTCAAAGGGAGTTGAAACTTTGTTCCGTTTCCTTTAATGATGGAATGATGATAGTTCTTGGTTCTTAGCTAGATTCTAGGGCAACTACTGGAAAAATAATTATAGAATACATAATAATATAACATCCTTGGAATTCATAGATCTTCCTTCCCTACAGAATTGTTTTATTGTTTCACTTTCTTACAAGAGCATCAAGTGAAGTAGGTACAGATTTCCAGGAAATAGATTTGGGAAAAATATTTCTGATTATATAATATATTTTATTATGAGAACATTGAGCAAATGTCATGGTTTAATAATCATTTGTGTTGTTAAAGGCAATTAGAAAAGCTGGAGAATTAATGAGTTTGAAAAGTGAACAGAGACCACCTTTCCTGTGCTATATTGTCATCTTCAGTGAAGTTGTGTCATCTATTGCTCTACTAGGCCTGTCAATTTTGTATTACAGCCATCTCTACATAGAAAAACTGTCCTAAGTTCCAAGAAATAGATAAAGTTTTATTTGAAAATAAAACACCAAGATTATTGAAATTACTAAGTGCATTTCTGGATATATGAAGTTGATACTTCAGAATCTATCATTGAAAATATGGAGATCAAAGACTTGAAGATAGGTTGTTCTTAAAATTATGCTGCCTTTATGCCCTAACTGGTTTGGCTCAGTGGATAGAGCGTCGGCCTGCAGACTGAAGGGTCTCAGGTTCGATTCCAGTCAAGTGCATGTACCTTGGTTGCAGGCACATCCCCAGTAGGGGGTGCACAGGAGACAGCTGATCAATGTTTCTCTCTCATCGATGTTTCTAACTCTCTATCCCTCTCCCTTCCTCTCTGTAAAAAATCAATAAAATATATTTAAAAAAAATTATGTTGCCTTTAATTTGAATCCTGAGGATGGCTATATCTTTCAAAGAGGAAAATGTTAGCAAACGTTGAACAAGCAACTAGAGAACATGACAGGCAATGGGCTGCCCTAATAAGAACAAAATGATAAACAGGAAGAAAGCTTAAATATTGCAATGATAGAAAGAAATATTAAGCTAGTACAGCAAAAACAAAACACACTAAAAGCAATTGTTTTTTATTTTTTGTATCAGAACCATGATTAAAAGTGAAAAAAGTAAATTTACCAAAAGCTGTACATTAGGTGAATAAAGAGATGTTACCTGGAGGAATGGATATGTCCAAATAAATTAGCGGCATAATTTAAAGGAAAATTAACCATATTTTTGAAGAATATGAAACTTCTTGAAGTTGACAAGTTATGGCTTGGTGGCCATGTTCACTGAGTAGTATTTGTTATTCATTTCTGGGTTTCTGACATTTCTTTTTAAGATGCTTCCATACTGAAGTAGTATCTCTGCACACTGATCTTCTATTTTACATTAGTTGTTCTGGCCTTTGAAGCCACAGATCTGTTTATGAGGTAGGGAATACTCTAAAAGGCAACTTGCAGGATGATTGCTGTATAAAAAGGCTAAGCCTGAAATAAAGCCTATTAATGCCACTGATTTAGCAGGAATGTCCCCACTTTGTTCAGTACACACATTTGCTTTTTGAATACATTCCACCAAGAATTTTTCTCTACTTTGGTGTTATAATCTTCTATTCCGTTATTAATTTGACACCAAATGTTGCTAATTCTCACAGAAAAGCCTGAAATTTAGGGGAAAGTCTGTCTTTTTAGCTGCCTTACTGGAATTATGATCTGCCAGTTAGCAGGAAGAATGATTGGGAAAATGGATGAATATTTTAGCTGGTTAAATACAATTATTGAAATAAAATGAGATTTTACATAAATGAGAATAGGCAGAATTTGATTGTTATTCTTGTTTTAATTTCAGGAAAGGCATTTACCATGCTTTCCTTTATTTTTTGATTTATTATAAATTTCTTCTCTCACTATCAGGAACAAAAGAACAGATAATTTTGGAGGTAGTTTTTAATGATTTATCACCATTTCACATTCAAACTCAGTCCACCAAATAAATTTCTACATCAGGTATAGAAAACAGGCAATTGACTTTTTTATGATTAACTTTTGAGCAATATTAAGCATAATATGCAGAAAACAGCTCTTTTTCTTTCTCTCAATATTGCCAAAGAGGTCTACTTAATAGCAATTATTCAAAGGCAGAGAGAATGAAACTCAAAAGCTTTAATGAAAAGAGAAACTGGAAACTATGCAGAAACTCCATTGCTTTATTTACTATTACACAAAAGCCCACACACTGTCACATTTCTTCAGGACCAATGTCTTGGAACGCCTCCAGTTATGATTAACTACATGAAAAGTCAAGGCATCTGCCATCTATGTTCATATCACAATCATGCCTAGTCCAAGCAGAGTATAGACATGGGAGAGCATAATCAGATGCTCATATTTCTGTGAAAAGCTATAATGCAAAAGCATTTACATTTGAGAAAAAATCTCCAATTGAAAGTTTTGCAAATATTATAAAAACATAACAATACTGTGCATGTGTGTCTAAATTTTACCCATTAAAATAGCACATACTTTAATGCATGTGTCAATTGCAGTTGTAGCAGTACTGTTTATTTGCAGTGATGTGAGAACTATTTCCACTTCTTTTTTAACCTCAGTTTTCGACAATGGAATAAAATATTTTTACATATTAAATATTTTATTAATATTTAATATCGTTATGAAATTTCAGGAGTTTTTAAAGGAATGGAAATGAAAAGACTATTTTAGGCTCATGACACTTTCAGGTTCAGGAAGTTGTGAAAATTTTAGGAGAATGTCTGATCTTGAAATGATTACAGTTTACTTTTGAGAGTCATGAAAGCTCTTTAGTTTGAAAAAGTTTTATATTTTTAGTGAACACCCATTCTTGAGAGTCCCAGACTAAATGGAGCCAACATTGACTCTTCAGAAGTGCTTTTTTAAGCATAGTCTTTTCTGATCAGTGAATTTGCATCATAACAATTTAGTATTATGCATTTATGCATGTGCAAATGTCAACATATTCGTTTTCTGAGCCCAGCCAAAAATTATTGCCAATAACGATTTTCTCACTTTCTGGACAGGTCATATATTCTAATTGCACATGGCTTTAAATTATTTTAAAATATTTTATTTAAATGTAAATTCCAAATGGATTAAATGAGGAATTTTAAATATTGTTAGATATCTTAAATGTGCATTAGAAGTAAAGAATGTTAGGGATTAAGTAACCCATGTATGTCCTTGGCTATTAGTTCACTGGGGCCTGCTCTAGTCTTTATACATGATGCCAGGGAGGCCCTAGGAACAATGTGCTTTCCCAGTTTGTCTAGTCAGTAGGTTTAGTCTGGGTAACAAGGATAGTGACTCTCAGAGGAAAACTTCAGTGGCACTGTTTTCTCTGTAAATTATCAGATGTGTATTCTGATATATTTCACAATTTTACATTTGAGAAAAAAATCTCTAATTGAAAGTTTTGCAAATATTATAAAAACATAACAATACTTGGTTGATTGTTGACATTAATTTCAGTGAACAGACTGTGAACTTTCTCATTTTGCCTGATCTGTTTTCTTTGAAATCCTGTGCCAGCTGTCATCACACATGTTAGGCTCATAAAGTAGAATTTAGATCAAGACCATCTAAATGTGCAAAGTAGTGCTTGAAAGTTCCTTACACTAACTTTATACTAATAAACTCTATGCTTTCATGTGAGACACTGATCAATAGTCACTGGGATAACTTAAATGGTATTCTGATGTCATAAACTACCACTTTTAAAAACTGTACCAAATCTACCATCATTATCATCATGAACATATATTTACTGAGTGGATACCACTGTGTGCCTGATATCATACTAAGGAGCTTGGAGAACATATTCAATGATTACTCAAAATATATGTTTCTTCATGCAAATTAGAACTTCATGTGTATTAGGAACTGAATCAGAAGCACATATACCAAGCAATACTAAATAGTGAAATATCAGTATAAAATGAGAGTAGTTTTATATGTTCTCTAAATATTTTACACATTTATTTGGGGAGAAGTTATTGGTAGGTGTCCTGGGTCTGAGCAAACGGATGAGGAAGGGAAAAAGAATAGCAAATTAGGAAGTAAGCTATAGGAGGGGAAAAGAAAAGGCCAAGTAAGAGAAGGGTAGAACTACTATGCAGTGCAGGTTCCATCAGGACTTTCCTTTCTCTTTCCTGATAATGTATTGCTCATCCCTGCCAGACACAGACAGTCTCCCAGGAGCCACTTCTATGACTACTGCTTTTGATATCTATGTAACCGTCAAGTCAAATACTCTGTGGTATCAGTAGACAGAACAGGATGGAGGAGTGTTCTGACCACTATGGGAGCTTGTGCTCAGGGCAGAATTCTATTTTTATTTTATATAAAATCTGTGCCAGTCCTGAAAAGCATTTCCTTTTCTTAGATTTTTATAAACAATATCTGAAGATTTTATTGGGGGAGGGACAGCAAGTGTCATTGAAAGAGAATATTTACAAACTCTGGTTCAAATTCAGATTATACAACCATGAACAAATTATTTAAACTTGCTTAGCAACACTGTCTTTATCTGAAAATGGTCAAGATATAATCAAGAATAACACGTGCCTAGGAGAGTGATCATTAGGATTTATCATAATAATATACAATGTCAAATCTAGAGCATAGAATAGAATGCAAACAAAGTAAAATAATAGTTCTACCACATGGGTTTTGATATATAAGTATCTTTAGATAATCGGTGAATTAATCACTTAATATTTACACATGTGATGTGGTAATGGCTACATTTTGGTTTCTCTCATGAATAAATATTTTACTTATAATTTTTAAAAGGTAAATATGAAAATGATAGGTTTTGATTAATTCTGATGATTTTTTTTCCTGAAGTGAACCAGAGAGGATGAGATCAAAAGATCATGAATTTTTTGTATCACCAAATGGATTAGCCAACTAAAAAAAAATTGAGGAGTATTATATTAAACTAGAGGCCCGGTGCACGGATTGATGCACCAGTAGGTTCCCTTGGCCTAACCTGCAGGGATTGGGCTTAAAATGGCTCTCTGACATCCTCTGAGGGGTCCCAGATTGCGAGAGGGCACAGGCCAGGCTGAGGGACTCCACTGGTGCACAATGGAGGGGAGGGACCGTAAGAGGGCTCCAGAGCGTGTTTGGCCCATCTCACCCAGTCCCCATCCACCAGACCCCAGCAGCAAGCTAACCTACTAGTTGGAGCATCTGCCCCCTTGTGGTCAGTGCATGTCATAGAGACTGGTCTAATGAACCGTCAGACACTTAGCATATTAGGCTTTTATTATATAGGATGATCACACTCGAAAACAGAGGTTTGCATTTTTATTCCTGGTACTATACTGTAGGAATAAAAAAACTCTCCTCAAAATTGAGTGACATCAAAATTAAACATTACTCTAAATATGGCTTTGAAAATATCTGTGGTATGTGGACACAAAATGTACTGATTTCTGTACTAGGTCAATAATATGTTTACATTCTAGACATTGACATGCTTAGTCTCAGGTCCACGTTTCATTGCAATCATGATCTGAGAAACTGTCCACACTTTTTATTGTTTAATTTTTTTAATTAAACATCCTTTAGAATGCTTGGTTATTGGTTAGACTTGAAACTATTTTCTTATGATAGTTCTCATTCATTTTTATTTGTAAATAATATTGGAAATATTTTAGAATTACTGATTATTTTCTATGTAGTTTTGAGGAAGTTATTGCAACCTTCTTAGGCCTCACTCTCTTCTTATGTCAGAGGGGCAGACTAAATAATTTTTCAAATCTGTTATTTTATAATTTGACATTTTTAAGTTTAATTTTGCAATTGCCTCAGAATAACACTTGGTCAGGATGGAATAGTCCAAAAAAATGTTGAAAACAATTCAAACAGCAATAATGCTTTTTGGAAGCCATTTGAAAATTATAGAGGAGAATATAATCATAAGATATTATTAAACTTTAATCACTTTAATTTTAGAAATAAACAGATTAAACACAAGGCTTGAATGTGCTTGAGATTTAACTGCCACTTTTGGGATTCCAGCATTTTCTTCCCATACTTAATCTCCAACAGGCATAACAGTCTATGGTAATAATAGTAGTTGTAGTAGTAATGGTAGTAGTAGCAATACCTGCACTATTAATTGAATACCCACTGTGTGACATGTATCTATATATTTATATCTGTCTGTCTATATATACAGCTATGTCTTAAATTGCAAAGGGGATATCATTGGCCCCAGGATACTGATGGAGAAGAAATACAAGGTCATACAGATAGGTAACTTGCTTAAGTTTTAAACCTAGTCAACATCAGATCTGAGATTCTGGCCCCAAGTTTTGACTTCAAGGCCTGCTTCTAAACACTCTGCCTTGAGGCCATTGACTGTCTCCTTTCCTTATTTATTACTTCCCCTCTTATTCCTGCAACTTGTTTGTTTGCTTGTTTGTTTTAAATGACTGTTTTTAAAAAGTACTGGAAAAAAACAAAGTTTGAGGCTTAATCTAGCAAGTCTTGCATTGGTAAAATGCTGAGTTATGAAAATATAAACTGCAACAAATGCACAGATTGTATTTTCTTATATGTTGGTAACATTTGCATGTTTTTTGTACTCTGCTACCTTTTAGCTATATTTTTCAAGAAAACAGTCTTAAACATGCTTAATATGCTTAGAAAAAAATGACAAGCTATGGTTTCAGTAGGCATAATTTAAAGGGAAGTGTGTTTAGTTCCAAGTGTGAGCACGTAGACACATTCACATTTTATTATTCTTTTGCTTCTGGATAGCCCTGGCCCAGATCTGCTGATTGAACTTTTATGTTTCCCAATTTATAAAATATTTACCAAAGGCATAATGGACCTTTTACAGATGATATGTCAGGCTGGTTGAGACATTGGTTCATGGAAGATAGCTTCTGTCTGTCAGAACTGTGATAGTGGACAATGAGCTTTGTTTCTGCCAAAAGTCTGAATTCTAATTTCAATTGAAAAAGTTAAATTGGAAATGAAGATTTTTTATCATTCTGACACTGAACTTGATCTTTAATACTCACACATGGTGGAAGATTAGATATTTCAAAAAATTAGTCAGAGTAAATTCAAACAATAAATATTTATTATAATTGGATAAAAACTAATATTGTATGGAGGAATTAAATATCTCTTGAATATTCCAGGAACTGTTTATACACATTAAGATAAGGAAAACTATCAGTTTTTTAGTTTAAAAAATATTATTGTTTGGAAGCCTGAGAGAGGGAAAATACTGTGACACTGTCCTTAAAGTGTGAAGGTTCAAGGTGGCTTTCATTCCTCTTTGATGGGTTCAGTTTGGGACAAACATAATTGGCTACTATTTTTTCTTCCCTTCCCTTTCCCCCGTCTTTTTTTTCCCTCATGATTTTCTTTTCCACTCTTTTCATCCATTCACACAACAACTCCTTTTTCTTAACCCTTACTATGACTCAGTCACCAAGTTGTTGGTGGTGATCTGAAATGAAAACAAAACAAAATACTGCCCTTAAGTAGTTCTATGTATCATGCTACCATCTCATTCAATCATTAACAAATATGCTAATTATAAATGTGTCTACTTTGCTAACAAATTCTAAATTTTAGTCTCGAATGCTTGCTAACCTAAGTACTTAAAATATCATATTGCACCGAGTCAAAAAGGGTTATTAATTTTCTATTTAAAAATAAAGTTTTTTGGAAATTGTATAAGTTGTCTTCTTTGACTTATCTCTCCCTTCCCTTCCCTAGTCTCTGGATGTCTAATGCTCTTTCCCTTCCTCTTCTTATTGCACTTAAAACTGGTTTGGGGAGGTCAACTGCCCAGAGCTGGTTCTTAAATAATCATTACCCTGCTCTGTCCCCTTCCTCTTCTTATTTTGAGTCACTAAAAGGCTAACAACATAGGAGGTCACTGTGATCATGGTAGAAAATATAATTGGTGTTGAAAAATATATATTTGTGTGAGAATATAAATCATTTACTTGCATTGCTTTCAGCTTTGACTATCTCGGTTTCTAATGTAAGAAGGGTAGTTAATATATTTTACTTGCTATTAAATAACAAACTTGTTCTCATTTAGACAGAAAGCCTTGAATATAAGACTTTCCTTTTTAACATAGTGCTGACCAATATATTGCCTAATAATAGATAAGTATAATTAAATCCCATTAATTTGAAACACAAGGGATTATGAAAGATGGACTCTGAATTAAGTAGATTATCTATTATTTTATTTAAGAATAGGGCTTGTGGTTAGCTAGAAAATTATAGTTGTTTAACAGATACTATTGACTGAACTTGAATGATATTTTATGTTGTAATAAACTATGTAACAATGCATAGAATTAAGACACTAAACATCTGATAATTTTGAATGTAACTGTAGCGCCACAGTAATGCACTATTTCCACATAAATGAATAATCCTAAAAATGAAGAATGTTGGAGATTTAAAGCAATTCAGTTTAAAATTCATGAAAATCACCTTATTTCAACACATGTTGAGGTAGTAATAAGAAGGTAGTATGTTGCGTTGAACAAATTGGGATTACTACACTAATCAGCATTCATTTAGTACAGATAGGGGCACTACATTTATTTAAAACTTCAAAACACTTTCAGGTAAGAGATCTTATAAAATAATTGATTGTCAGAAGGCTGCATATCTAGAAATTATGCCATTGGTTGCATAGTCCTGCATATTTTTTTTCATTTTATTGTTCTTTTGCTTCTGGAAAGGCCTGGCCCAGATCTGCTGATTGAAGTTTTATGTTTCCCAATTTATAAAATATTTACCAAAGGCATAATGAACTTTTTACAGATGATATGTTAGGCTGGTTGAGACATCGGTTCATGAAAAATAGCTTCAAAAGAAATGCCAAACATGACAATTTCTTACTTGGTCATAGATGGTGTAGCTGAAAGACAGACCTCAAAGTTGTCAGTGTGCTGCCCTTTCTCTATGGAAAACAGTGTTTAAAACAACTTTCCAAACATAGCTTATTTCCCTTCATACTTATTTGACTCATTCAACCATGAATTGTTATTTATTGGAGTATTTGTTGTTTATGGGATTCAAACAAAAGCTGTTTACTGAAATTTAAAAGAACAAAAGTCCAGGTGTTTGAGGAGGCAAGACATATCTGTTTAACAGACAGCTCAGCAATTGTAAGAAAATTATTCACAACCTGAATGCAGTACAATCTCTCCAAAACACTGTTCTCAATTCACATATTTTGAAAAGAGAAAGTGAATTCTGTGCTGTCTTCAACTCTTACTGTACCTTTGAACAAATGAGGTGTTTCTAAAATTGAAAACAAACTAACCTTGCTTCTTGATGGAACCTGGATTGATGTCACTCTTATTTGCTTTTTATGGATTATGAACCCATCAGCCATGCATGTGGCTTCTGAAACAATGCTGAACTTTACCTATTGGTATTGAAACACCAAATATAAAGACAGAATTTATTTTGGGGGAGATACCTATTCTTCTCCTGAATTCTGATGCCTACTTTATTTATCTCTAAAACTGTGATATAAAAAGGAGAGAATAATTAGTTCTTCCAATTGGCCAGTGGCAAAATTATCTTAGATGAAAGACACAATAGATACCTCAATTTCATTTGAGGCTTAAAGTGGGTGGGATTTTAAAGGCTTTCTTCAATGGTAACACTGTTTTCTGTTTAACTTTTTAATTCTAATGTCACCTGACATTTTCTCATATCATTATAACCTCAAATATATAACCTCACGTTTCTCCATGTAGTTACCTGTTTTGAGCAGTAAGTTTCAAGGATATTTGTGACCTAGAAGTAGATTTCCTTTGATTTATTATAGCTGTCACTTCTTGATTTTTTTGAGTGATTCTTGTTCTGGGAGGAATTGTCAATAGCTAAGGAATCTAATATTTTGCTTGTGAAACACATTGGCCAATATGGGAAGAGATCCAATTACAATTGGATCCAATTAAAATATTATTTCTTTTTAATTTTTTAATCCTTCAAAAGCCATGTTTTTTTTCAGTTTTACCTGAATAGGTAGGCTCAATCATAAACTCAATATAATATAAATATAAATAGTATATTTATATTATATCCAAGTAGAATGATAGACATATAGATTCATATTGTCCGAAACATTGCCTTCAACCAAACTCATGTTCACGTGATCTCAGACATGGAAAGGGAATCCAGAATATTTTTCAGTAAACTGTTTTAAGATTCTAAACCCTCAAAGTTTCTTCTCATTGCCTTAAGAGATCAGAGAAACCGAACATTTGTTAACTTGGAGACTCTCTTCCATATAACACCATTTATCTTAGTAATAAATCTAAAGAAAATCTCTTTTGAGATGTTTGTAAGAGAAAATACAAATACCTGGTAAAAATCTATTCTCTTTGTAGCTGAATGATACCCTCATTCTATTTGAGCTTATGCTTTATCTTAAGTATGGGCAGTTAGCTTCATTAAAATACAATTAATTCAGCTAATGTAACAATCTCTACTTTGTTCCTTGGCCATAGACTTTACTTGTAACCTTAATCAACCCTATCAAAATATGTGTTATAATTTTCAAAGGGATCCAGGAGATAATGTGGTTGGATAAGCACACTGCCTCTCTTTTACTTGAAGAAAAATTTGCAGAACTGATAGTTTCAGTTGTATAATTTCCTTATAATATTTATAAAAAAACACTCCATCCACTGTTGCAACAGAAGTCTATCATAATGCATATATTCATTTGATAAGAAAATCATGAATACGAAAAAGCTTCCCCCTTTTAAAATTATCATATAGGGTCAATGAAGTCACTTTTCACCCACTGATGTCCTCAAAACATCTCCAAAGTTAGACACTCATGCTAATTCCCACTATGACTTTGCAATTGCTATTTGTGTCAATGGTATACTTAAGATAGCCATACTCAGCAAAAGAAAGGCATATTTTTCTTCCAAATCAAGGCCAGGCACTGTTTTACATTTCACCAAAATTGGTGTTGTAGGAGAAGAGTTATAGTGGCTATCAATCATTAGCAGCAGCCACCAGATCATATTAATTCTGATAGCTAAAACTGCCTTACCAATTGCAGGCCTGTGAACATTGTGCTTTTTTCAAAAGTGTATGTATTTTAGATATTTCTTCATCTCTATTTCCAGTCTAAAGTGCTACAGAACCCTATAGTTTTTCTTAGAAGACATGTGATTTTACTAGGCTATTTCCTGTGCTTTTGTTAATTGACCCATTGGTTGTCAATCATAAATTACTCCACAGGTAAATAAGTAGTATTGTAGTACTTAGTCATGAAAGAACTTGAAGCCTACATAATTTCACTCTGATATCATTAAAGAAAGAAGCGTTATTCTGTTGTCTGCTTCTCTCTCTCCCTCTCTTTCAAAATTTGAAAGGCGGCAATGATATAGTAGAAGAAAACCTTACCCAGAAATGTTAAGGCTTATATTTTTGTATTGACTTGTTTGGAGGAGCTATGTATTGCTTTAGAATGGAATACACTTTTTTATTTTTTTTTATTTTTTTTTTTATTGATTAAGTTATTACATATGTGTCCTTATCCCCACGTTAGCCCCCATCCCCCCCACTCATGCCCTCACCCCCTGTTGTCTGTGTCCATTGGTCAGGCCTATATGCTGGCATATAAGTCCTTTGGTTGATCTCTCCCCCTTACCCCCACCCTCCCCTACCTTCCCTCTGAGGTTTGACGGTCTG
>NW_005357380.1:533533-539979 GCF_000412655.1 Myotis brandtii | reverse complement strand
TTCATCAGTTTATGTTCATTATATTCCATAAATGAGTGAAATCATGTGATATTTATCTTTCTCTGACTGGCTTATTTCACTTAGCATAATGCTCTCCAGTTCCATCCATGCTGTTGCAAATGGTAAGAATACACTTTTTTGAAAATTAGAAGAATTTTTCTTCTGCTGTTTCTATTCTGCTCAGACTGGCAAGTGCCTTTGGGACATGGCATTTCAAACTGCTTGTGCTCCACTACTTGACTTTCTCCATGGTCTCTGATGCAAAAGTCTCAGGAAGCATCAGCAGCAGATTTTTGCAATGAAAGCAGTTGTGTCATTCTCTTCAGTTTGGTGGATTTGAGCCTCCAAATTGGTCAAACCCTTTGCTTAATTGATATGCTGAGTATCTCAGATTATTCTAATTGATATCAACCAAATTCCTTCCAGGAAGTCGGATCTATTGGCAAAGGAATTATTAGACTAAAAACTTTTCACTTTCTCATTCCTTTTCCAGTTTTATTACCTTGTAGCATGTGGCATAGCTAGAGAGGATTAAAGATTTTTAGTGCATTATTTTGTATATGATTTTGCTTTCTCATTTGCTTCACTCTGGACACAAGTGTCCTGGCCACCCTTTCCAATTGGGATCCAACTAGTCTAGATATAATTTCCTTAGTAATCATTGGGTTGTAAGGAAAATTTCTACTTACATTATTTCAGATAAAAGGGGATTTGTTGAAAGAATACTATGGATAGTTTGATGAACTTTCATCCTTAGAGGCCAGTGGTCAGCAAACTCATTAGTCAACAGAGACAAATATCAACAGTACAAAGATTGAAATTTCTTTTGAGAGCCAAATTTTTTAAATTTAAACTATATAGGAAGGTACATTGTTATTAACTTAATTGGGGTACACCTGCGCCGCGTCTCCTGTCGCCTGACCGACCGACACCCCCCACTTCTTCTAACGCCACTTCTTCAAAATAGACTCGCCCAGGCCAAAAACCAACTTCTGAGCATGGGCCACGAAGTTTCAATTGCACTGTACGTGCATGCCCGCATGTGGTATTTTGTGGAAGAGCCACACTCAAGGAGCCAAAGAGCCGCATGTGGCTCGTGAGCCATGGGTTGCTGACCACTGTTATAGGCTATTAGGCCAGAAATAGTAAAATAATCTTTGGTTTCTACATTTTTTTCATATATTACATCTGGTTTGTAAGAAAATAACATTGATTTAAATCTGATGTCTTCTCACCATATCCAGTGCTATAACTCTAATAAAGCCATGATCATTTCTCATTTGTAATTTTGCTATTGTCTCCATCTTGTCTTTGTGCTTTACCCTTGACCCTACATTCTAGTCTTAGCACAGCAGCTATTGTAATTTTTTTAAACTTAAGTTTGATCAATTTGTAAATGATTTTGCTTTCTCATTTGCTTCACTCTGGACATAAGTGTCCTGGCCACCCTTTCCAATTGGGATCCAACTAGTCTAGGGATCCAACAATTCCACATTTCACTTAGGGTTTAAACCAAAATAATATCAATGATCTACAAGGCCCTACATAATCTCCACCATCCTTGTGCCATGGTTCTAACTTCATCTCCTTCTAGCCTCCTCAAGTTATTCAGCTTATTTGATTCTAGCCACATGTGCATCCTTGCTATTATTTTTTTGCTTTTATAATTTAAAAAATATCTCCTATACATTTGGCAGTTTCAATCATTATCCATAATTCACCAGGAAAAGGTTTTTTTTTTATTGAATCAGTGTATATCATCTGAAATCTGCATTCTTTAGTCTGAATTCAGTTACTGGATTCATTAAGTGATATAAGTTAGAAGAACAAGATTCTCACTATTATTTCTTGAATATTTTAGGTGCACATCTGCATGAAGGCCTGTGTCTGACTGTTACATCTGTATGAAAACTCCCTCTCCCCCCACATATATCTACAGGTCAAATTCTTCACTTCTTCCAACTTTTTATTTAAATGTCATTTTAATCACAAATCCATTTACTCCACCTGCACCCCATATTGTTGGCCTCCTTCATAGTTACTTTTTCTTCTTTTTTCATAGTATTTATTACCGCTGTCACTTGTGTAATTTACTTTTAATGTTTATTCTTTGTTGTCTATCTTCCACCAGTAGAATGTAATATCTATGAGAGCAAAGACCTTTGTTTTATAAACCGATACAATATTGAGGCTTAGAATACTATTTGGCATACGGTAGTCATTTGAGTGATATTTGTTGCATGAATGAAATAATTAATGGTTAGAGAAATGGATTATTGAAAGGATAAGAAGTAGAAGAGAGCAGGGCTAGGTGGGAACTGATTCTGGAATGTAGGGAACTAAAGGAACTTTCTTATTTCTCATCAGGCACTATGATCTTTTCCTTGTTTTTCTCTATGTATTTGTGGGAAACCGCCTATTGTCTTCACTAGCAGAGAGGTGTGAACAAGGAACCCGGAAGGCTGGTGATCCTTGAAGCCCTTGCAAAGGTCAGGGCTGTGCACCCATTGTTAGTCCAGACAATGGTAGCTGAAGCAACTTCCCCATTTATTATTATGTAAATCCTTGCTGATGGGCTAGTATGCCTGTTACTGGAAATTGCCTGCCTAAGGGCTATGGGTGTATTCCAAACCAATAAAATGTTGACATGGCCTGAGAACCAGTGGAAGTCCTTCCCTTTGAGTTGGACTTACCCGCCTGGCCCCCCAATATTCCCAAATTATCTCTTGTCTCTTCTCTTTCATTTGTGTGAGGCTCCTCTTCCAGATCCTGAACCCTGAACCATGCGGGATGTGGAGGGAAACATTTACAACATATATTAGTTCCATAATCCATTAAATGGCATTTTGCAGCTTCTAGTATACAAGTGTTACACTTATTTTGTTATAGTTACTCCTAAGTATTTTATTACTTTTATCTTATTATCAATGCAATTTGATGATAATTTAATTTTCATAGTGCTCATTGTTTATGTATAGAAATACAATTATTTTTATATTCATCTTATATCCTGGAAACTTGCTAAGCTTGGTTATTAACTGAAAATATTTTTATAGATTCCTAGAATTTTCTATACATAAAATCATGTAATTTGTGACTAGAAATAGGTTTACTTCTTTTCTAATCCCAATGCCTTTTATTTTATTTCAGTAATTGCCCTGGTGAGCATCTTTGTTTGGTTCTTGATCTCAAGGGCAAAGCTTTTAGTCTTTTAGGATGATGTTCACTGTGGGTGTTTCATAAATTTCCAGGATCAGGTTGAAGAAATTTTCTTTAATTTCTAGTTTGTTGAATGTTTTGACTTGGAAAGAGTGTGGGATTATGTCAAATGCTTTTCTGCATGTAGTTTTGACCTTTTATTTTATTAATATGATGTTTTGCATTGATTTTCAAATGTTCTACCAACCTTGCTTTCCTGAAATGAATACTACTTGATCATGTTAATAGTTTTGTATAATCTTTTTTATATGTTGCTGAGTTTGGTTTACTAGCATTTTTGTTTAGGGTTTTTGCATCTGTAATCTTAAGAAATTTTGATCTCTAGTTGTTGTTTTTTTTAATTAAAATGTCTTTGTATGGTGTGGGTATCAGGCTAATACTGGACTCATAGAATTAGTGGGAAAGTCTTTCCTCCTCTTTATATTTTTTAAAAATTCTAGAAAGATTGGTGCTAATTCTTCTTTAAATATTTTTAGAATTTACCAGTGAGCTCATCTGGTCCAAGGCTTTCTTTACTGGTAGTTTTGTGTGTTTTTTTAATTATTACTAATTCAATCCCTTTACTTATTATAAGCCTACTCAGATTTTCTATTTCTTCTTGAGTCTATTTGGTAATATGTGTATTTCTAGGAATTTGTCTATTTTATCTAAGATATATAAATTATTTGCATACAATTACTCATTGTATTCCTGCATAATGCTTTTCCTCTCATAAGGTTGGCAAAAATGACCTCTCTTTTATTTCTGATTCTAGTAATTTGATCTCTTCTCTCTCTCTCTCTCTCTCTCTCTCTCTCTCTCTCTCTCTCTCTTTCTCAGCTAGTCATAAGCCTCAGGAAAGAAGCAGACCAATGGGGCCTTAATCTGATATACCATACCCCAGATGGTCATGGTCAAATGGTGGGGGCTTTACAGTTCAGGTTGTGCCTGTTTGACTTTAAAATACATAAACACTGGCTGAGGCATATGTTTGGGGCCACATGTGGTCCTCAGTTGATGCATGATTATTGTAGAGGCCTTAGTAAGCAGAGTGAGTTGAATCAATATTCAGCTAGTGGTTTAAAAAAAAGTCTTTTTTTAATTTTTTTCTTTATTGATTAAGAATAACCATTAAAAAAAGTTCTCATGATAGAGTTTTACATTCAAATTTTTCTTTGTTTTCCTTTAAAAAACCAAAAATCAAAATTCAACTACTAAACAATCATTTATGTTCATTGAAGAATAGGAAAACACACAAAAACAGAAATAAAAATAATAAACAAACAAAAAACCAACAGTCTTTCCAGATATCAGCATGTTAGACAACAAAGATTATTGGTTTCTCTTGTGATGTTTTTCACTGTCTTTTAAGCAATTACATTAAGTGAAAGTGTGCTTTAGAGCACTAGTGTGTCTCTTTTTAACTTTAAATTGTTAGTGCCAAACTCATAAGGGCTGGAGTACCACATTTGTTTCTACAAATTATATTCTTTGTTTGGGCCTAGGAATAACGCTGTGATAGTGGTAAACTTAAATTCATCTGTTTTATCCATAGACTAAATTGACATCTTTCAACCAAATGGTTTTGAGATTACTTGCGATTTATTAATTTATTAAATATTGATTATGACTTTAGATTAAAGAAGTCAAAAACTGGATAATGATAATATGTCATCTTAGGTTGAGGTAGAGAAATAAGGTAATGAAATGATGGAGAACACAGATGTAAGAAAACATTTTTAAAAACTTACTCCTAGATTTTGTCTATAAGATCAAAGGTATTTAGGGAAATCAAGAAGGAACTAGAGTGATTTTGAAAAGTATATTTGAATTTTAATATCAGAATAGGAGCAGTAAAAAAATGAAAATTAGAAGAAAGATAAGGCATAGAAGGCTCTATTTTTCTGAAAGGAAAAACATGAGATATCAAAGGCCAGATAGAATAATGTAAGTAGAAAATGAAGATTGCTCCCTATTAACTTCTTTGAAAAGGATATTATTAAAGTGGGGATTATCAAAGTTTTAACTATATAGAAAGAAGTGACTATAACCAAAAAATCTAACAGAGAAAGAGATGAAAGTTCTCAGAAAACAACCAGATGTTATTTTCCAGTAGGGTCCAGGATCCAAGAGATTATAGAAAGATTCAGGTAAAAAAAAATCCAGGCAAAAAAGAACAATTGGGGAACAAAATTTATTATAAAGGACAGTTATACAGGAAATAAATGATTAAAGGGAATATGGAGAGAATTGATTGGATAAAAGCAGAAAAACTATAAAATAGTATAAAATAATTATTATGTGAGTTTCAAGGTAACACATTTCTTTCAGGTGGAAATTTAGTTATAACCTGTGCCATAAAAGAACAAGTGAGAAATTTAATGAATTAGAACTCAAAAATGTACATAAAAAATGAGACATGTTAAAGGGGAGTGAGACAGGACAATGAAAGATCAAGTTCAGACCTGGGTTAGGCATTAGTCTAATGGGAGAATATCTGTTGGGCACTATTATCCAACTCTAAAAGGTGAAGGTGAACATGATTTGTCTGAAGAGTAGATAATTGTGACAGGTCCAGCTCTTAATGATTTTATATCTCTCAGTAAGTTGAAATTTAGAACAATATGTTAGTAAAAAAATGTCTGAGTCACAAATCAAATGGAAAGCAAAAGAAAACATCTAAACCTAATAAAAAGTGCCTACCCTACATGTATCAGAGTTGAAAAGGTACCAAGTTAAGAAACAGGTTTAACTGAGAGTTTCTGAAAAGCATAGAGGCACAACAGAGGGGAGTAAAAAATTAGAAGCATAGTTCACCCTTAAAAGGGAAAAAAGGAAATAGCAGACATAAATGTTACTTATTTCACTTAGCATAATGCTCTCCAGTTCCATCCATGCTGTTGCAAATAGTAAGAACTCCTTTTTTACCGCCATGTAGTATTCCATTGTGTAGATGTACCACAGGTTTTTAATCCACTCATCTATTGATGGGCACTTAGGTTGTTTCCAAATCTTAGCTATGGTGAATTGTGCTGCTATGAACATAGTGGTGCATATATTCGTTGTGATTGGTGTTTCTAGTTTCTTGGGGTATATTCCTGGAAGTGGGATCACTGGGTCAAATGGGAGTTCCATTTTTAGTTTTTTGAGGAAACTCCATACTGTTCTCCACAGTGGCTGCACCAGTCTGTATTCCCACCAGCAGTGCACGAGGGTTCCTTTTTCTCCACATCCTTGCCAGCACTTGT
>NW_005357380.1:528011-532076 GCF_000412655.1 Myotis brandtii | reverse complement strand
GGGGGGGGGTGGGGGGTAATGTGGGGATAAGGACACATATGTAATAACTTAATCAATAAAAATAAATAAAAAAGAAAATTAATGACATAAATAAAAAAATGTAATGCTGCCTTGGAAAATTGGAAGGTAGAGAAAAGTATTGACTTAAGGAACACATGAGAGTGTTATTAATTAACCAGAGTCTCAAACGAAATTGGCACATATGTAATAACTTAATCAATAAAAATAAATAAAAAAGAAAATTAATGACATAAATAAAAAAATGTACTTATGCCTTGGAAAATTGGAAGGTAGAGAAAAGTATTGACTTAAGGAACACATGAGAGTGTTATTAATTAACCAGAGTCTCAATGCACGAAATTGGTGCAAGGGGCTCGGCCCTCACAGCCCTGGCTTCTTCTGGAAGATCATCCAGAAGGACATCCAGAAGGATGTTTGGCTGTCAGGTCTAATTAGCATATCACACTTTTATTATTATAGATGTTAGATCCCGTTGGGGATAAACTTCAAGTGTCAATATCAGCTCCACTTCACAAATTTGCAGAGGGTGATACGCCAGCCGGAACAAATGTTGGGATAAGCATGATCCCTTCTTTAAGTGAAATATTTCACAAGACTGGTTACTTCCTTAGCAGGAGATAGTGGGGTAAAGTACTGTAGCATAGGACTGAAAATGCTGGTTCTGAGGAGATAATGAAGGCAATGTTACTAGGCTGAATCTACTTCCGCTGTAGCACTGGGATATTAAAGGTGTGGGACCAAAGCACAAATGGAAATTAAGAAGTCTGAAATCTATAAAAGGGAATGTTAACTGGGACTGTCACCATTTCAAATGTATAAACTTTTTGAATAACATTCTCTGAGAGATAAATGCCATACTCAGATAGATGTTCTCCCTGTCAATATGTAGTTCCAAAATTAATGTCTGTGGGAGATTTCTCCTCATTGGTTTGAGCTTCACTGGTCATGAACTCCAGTAAACTGACTTGTTGGTATCCTGGAGAAACTTAAACCCAAATCATTTTTTGTTTTGTTATTGCTCCATTACCTCAGATAGCACAGAGTCTCAGCTATGTGAATCTGAATTCTTTTTTTTTTAATTGAATTTATTAGGGTGGCATTGGTTCACAAAATCAAACAGGTACAACTTGATAAAAATCTCTATACATGCCCTAACCGGTTTGGCTCAGTGGATAGAGCATCGGCCTGCAGACTGAACAGTCCCAGGTTTGATTCTGGTCAAGGGCATATACCTTAACTGCGGGCACATCCTCAGTAGGGGGTGTACAGGAGGCAGCTGACAGATGTTTCTCTCTCATCGATGTTTCTAACTCTCTATCCCTCTCCCTTCCTCTCTGTAAAAAATCAATAAAATATATTTTTTAAAAAAACATCTATACACTGCATTGTGCACCCATCTCCCCAAGCAAAGTCTCTTTCCTTCCCCAACCCCTCCTTTGCCCACCTCCACCCAGGGCCCACCACCCCTTCCCTCTGGCCCTCACCACACTGTTGTCTTCATCTATGGGTTATGCATAGATGTTCTTTGGCTAATCCCTTCACCTTCTTTCATCCAGGTCCCCCTGTCCCCCTCCTCTCCGACACCTGTCAAACTGTGTCATGTATTCATGCCTCTGTTTCTATTTAGTTTATCAGTTTATTTTGTTCATTAGATTCCATATATGAGTGAAATCGTATGGTACTTGTCTTTCTCTGGATTATTTCACTTAGCATAATGTTCTCTAGGTCCATCCATGTTGACACAAAAGATAAGGTGTCCTTCTTTTACTATAGCCATGCAGTATTCCATTGTGTAAATGTACCACAGGGTTTTTTTATCCACTGATCTACTGATGGGCACTTGGACTATTTCCAGATCTTGGCTATTTTAAATAATGCTGCTATGAACATAGTGGTGCATATATTCTTTAAAATAAGTGTTTTGGCTTTCTTAGGATATATTCCTAAAAAGAGATCTCTGGGTCAAAAGGCAGTTCCATTTTTAATTTTTTAGGAAACGCCATACTCTTTTCTACAGTGACTGCACCAGTCTGCATTCCCACCAGCAGTGCACAAGGGTTCCCTTTTCTCTACATCCTTGCCAGCACTTATTTTTTGTTGATTTATTGATGACAGCCATTCTAGCAGGTGTGAAACTGCACTCTTTTTTTTAAATGTTTTTTTTATTGATGAGAGACAGAAAGAGAGAGAGAGAGAGAGAGAGAGAGAGAGAGAGAGAGAGAGAGAGAAACATGGATGAGAAACATAGATTGGCTGCCTCCTGCACGCCCCCTACTGTGGATTGAGCCCACAACCCAGGCATATGGGGAATTGAACCAATGACCTCTTGGTGCATGGGAAGACACTTAATCCGGAGCCACACGGGCTGGGCAAGTCTGCATTCTTAGAAAAAGGTAGTAATTTATAGAGTTGGCAATATAAATTTTGAGGTCTTGAAGGACCTTCAGTCATTCTATTTAGAAAATTCCAAAGCTCTATCTGTTTTTTATTTCCTTGTGAAGTAAATATGCTTGCAAAAAAAACAAGCTTTCTACCCTACTACTCAAGTCCTAAATGTAAAGAGGCCTACTCCTGCAGGGAAAGCAAATTTATATCAGCCACATTCTGCAATATTAGTTTAAGGAATAAAAGTGGTTATATTTTGATTTCCGTCTTTTTTATTCCTTGCCTATCTCTTAATTGAGTTTAAAATTTGGGCAGGAAGATAGCTGTTACATTTCTGAACCCTCTTAAACCACAACAGATGGGAGATTTTGTTGGGATTTGATAGCAAAATATAAAATAGTTAACAACTCAAGGAGCATAAAACATTCCCTCTTATATTATTAATTCAATAAACACACACGCATACTCTTATGTTATATTCACATTTGTATAGAGATTTTGAGGTACTAGGCAATATTAAAAGATGCTTACTTAAAATACTGCTGAATTAGAAGTAAAAGATTCTGGCTTTTATTTCTGCAGCTGCCACTAACTGTCTGGGTTAAATCAGCTAAATTCCATAGTTTTGAATTTCTACAACTTTGAAATGAGTTTAATATTAAGTGATTCCCATGATTTATCTATAGCAGATAACTCATAATAACCTAAAACTGGAATTTACATTAATATCCATTAACAGTAGAGTGGATAAATAAATATTGATGCATACTTTTTGGTGAACATAAGGATGCATTTTTATAGGGTACAGAACTTTGAGTAAAATTTCTGAGTCATAGTGTATGTATACCAGTATATCCATCTTCATAGATGTTGTCAAAAGTGTTTTAAAGAGCTTGACTATGACAATATATTCTCTTACCAGCAGTCATATATCAGGATATCAGTTATTTATATTCTTGACAACATTTGATATTTTCTACCTTTTTCATTTTAGCCATTCATGTAGTATGTAGAAGTATTTCATTGTGATACTGACTTGCATTTCCCTGTTGACTGATGAAGTTGAGCACTTTTTTATATGTTGACTAGTGGCCTGGTGCATGGATTTGTGCACATTGAAAGGAAATTAATTAGAAGAAAGGTTCATGTGGCAATTACGTTACTGCAAAAAATTACATGTCAAAATAGTATATATAATATAGTATTATAAAATTAAAATACAAAATATTTTAATATCACTATTTACCCTTTCTCTATAATAGAAGTGTCAACCAAATTCACAATTGACAATGACAGATCGAAACACACTCGTGCAATTGGTGCCAGTGAGAGCTTCATATGTATCGTTCATGTGCAAGTCAACTTAGCCTTTTATAGATATAGAACAAACTTGCTTAATTAGACCTGCTTGATGATTTAGCTAAACTTTTTCCAGTCCAGTGAAGCACACCAATTTCTCTTTCAGGTAATTGTCAGCAACACAGCAGTAAATATCTACACGAAGCAGATTATTATTGTAGATCATGCAGGGACAACAAAGGGTAAAATATTTAACTGTAGCAGTGTTTGACTATATTCTGTGCAGTGAGAAAACTTGAAGTCATTTTCAAGGTCCACCATTTCTTACTTCTTTTCAGTCGGGTCAAGTTTCTAAGCTTT
>NW_005357380.1:512577-526343 GCF_000412655.1 Myotis brandtii | reverse complement strand
TTAAGTTTATTCCTAGGTATCTTAATTTTTTTGGTGTGATGGTAAATGGAATTGTTTTCTTAGTCTCTCTTTCTGTAAGTTCACTATTGGCGTATAGAAATGCCATAGATTTTGTGGCATTGATTTTGTATCCTGTTACATTGCCAAATCCATTAATTAAGTGTAATAATTTTTTGATGGAGTCATCAAGGTTTTCTATGTACAGTATCATGTCATCTTCTAATAATGACAATTTTACTTCTTCTTTTCCAATTTGGATGCCCTTTATTTTTTTCTTCTTGTCTGATTGCTGTGGCTAGCACTTCCAGTACTATGTTGAACAGGAGTGGTGAAAGCGGGCATCCCTGTCTTGTTCTTGTTCTTAGTGGAAATGCTTTTAGTTTTTGCCCATTTAGTATTATGTTGGCTGTAGGTTTGTCATATAAGGCTTTTATGATGTTGAGGTATGATACCTCTATTCCCACTTTGCTGAGCGTTTTTATCAGAAAAGGGTGTTGGATTTTGTCAAATGCCTTTTCTGCATAAATCGATATGATTGTGTGATTTTTGTCTCTCAACTGGTTTATGTGATGTATCACGTTGATTGATTTGCAGATATTGTACCAGGCTTGCATTCCTGGAATAAATCCCACTTGGTCATGGTGTATGATCTTTCTAATATAATGCTGGATCCAGTTTGCTAGAATTTTGTTGAGGATTTTAGCATCTATGTTCAACAGGGATATTGGCCTATAATTGTCTTTCTTTGTGGAGTCTTTATCTGGTTTAGGGATTAGGGTAATGCTGCCTTCATAGAAAGAGTTTGGAAGTGTGCCTTCCTCTTTAATTTTTTTGTAATAGTAACCAGGCAAATTTGAAGAAGAAAATATAACTCCAGAAATATAGCCATGTATATATGCATATATTAAATTAGGAATTTAATGAACAAGTTAAACAGCTGATTAGGCACAGAACGTATAAGAGCTACAAGGTAGATATGAACATTGTGATAAAAATGCAGTAGAGGGACAACATGATGCAGTTATGAAAGAGAGATTGAGGGACACAAAAAATAGAGTGAGAATGTCTAATACAAATATAATTTAAGAAGCAAGTGAAGATAATAGAGATATTGGGAAAAGACAATCTTTGGAAGATAATTGACAATTTCTCAGAATTGAGGAGAGACATGAATTTTCAGTTTCAAAATCTCAAGAAGACTAATGAATTTCAAGAAGGATAAATAAATATAAATCCATGGTTTGACATTCCATAGTGAAAACTCCGAACACCAAAGACAACATTAAAGCAGGCAAGGAAAAAAAGAAAGATTAGCTACAAAGGGGCTATTAGAGCATCAGCTGACCTCTCAGAAACAGCAATGAAAGCCAGAGAACAGTGAAGTAATATTTAAAGAGTCAAGGAAATAAGGAACTGTCAACTTAGAATTATATACCTAAGCAGTATTTAGAAAATAACAGCAAATAAATATATATTCACAAAAACATAAACTGTGAGGTCTATTGCCAATAGTTTATTTTTACATTAATTTTTGAAGGTCACTCTTTGGAAGAAAGAAAGTAATCTCAGAGGAATATCAGGGATACAAGAAACAATGGTTAGAGATTATAAATATAAGGATAAAACAGAATAAAATTTGACCATATAAAATAATAGTAAGCAAATGTATGTATGAGTATTTTCTGGGGTTAAATACAACCCTAAAATAATAGTGGTTTATAGAACAAAATATGGAATTTCTTTTACCAGTCTATGAGTTGTTTGCAGCTATGCTCCATGTTTCTTTTTATTTTAGAACACCAGCTGAAACAGTAGCTCCCATCTTGAACTTACTAGTTCCCATCTTTCAGAGGAAAGAAGGAAAAAGGTGATAATATCTAAAACATCTTATGGCTACTAGAATACTGTCACTTCTGCTTAAATCCCATTGATCAAAGATAGTAACATGGTCATGCCTGAAAATAGGACAGACAAGAACATTTATATATCATTTTGGATACTTTAAAGTAATTTTATATATGTTTGTATCATTCAGGTACTTTTAAAAATCATTA
The DNA here is from genome assembly GCF_000412655.1 of Myotis brandtii. Classification (NCBI taxonomy): domain Eukaryota; kingdom Metazoa; phylum Chordata; class Mammalia; order Chiroptera; family Vespertilionidae; genus Myotis; species Myotis brandtii. Next base: position 524,289 of record NW_005357380.1, on the reverse strand, counting down.
CATATATATTTTTGTTTTATTTATAAATTTTGCTTTGTTCTAAAGTTGCCAGAATGGAGTTATGAAGTGAGAATGAAGATCGGGGAGGCTGATTTATTATCTCAGTATTGTTACTGTACAATCTTAGTTAAGTATTTTAATCTTTCTTTACCTAAAACCAAGTTGCTCCTCTTGGCATCATTCAAATTGGATACTTATAATCAAAGAAAATTCGGGCATCTTCTATGATCCCCAGATTTTACAAATAAGTGAACGAAGAGTAAAATAGTCAAATAATCAAGTGAAGAAAGATTACCAGCTAATATAAATGTTAATTAACCAAACACACAGAATGTAACCAGAAACATTTACTGGAGGGCAACAAGGATTACTAGTAGAATGCACAGCAGATACACAATTTTTAAATAAAACTGTGCATATAAAATATTTTATACTTTGTTGATACGTTAACAGATAATTTCATACTTCATCGCAAAGTCATTAAGACAATTACCAGGTCATTAGCGTACACTTTAAGTCTAGGCTTCGAAACCCTATGCTCTAAAGAATTCTTTTTGACAGTTTAGCTCTTAGCATATGCTGAGTCAGGATGAAATCTGCTCCATCTCTTTTCAACTCACCTAGCAGCTAGCCTTCAGAGACTGCTGAGGGAGTGTTTCTGGGGACCTTTCAGGAAATTCAAGGAAATTATTTAACTATCTATGGCCTGCAGGTTCACTCAAGTTTTCTAAAATGAAATCCTTATAATCTGTTACACCAGATTTCTGACATAGTGGATCTATTGAATGACTATTTATGACTTTGAAAATATAAATTATTCATAGTTTATAAATGCATAAAGTTATAAAGAAAAAAGTTTATTATTTAATTGCCCATGTAGCTCAGGTTAATATTTCTAAATCAATATAAACACATGGTTACAAAATTCCATCAGGTGTGTGTATAATATTTTTAAGCTTTTTACAAAACTACATATAATTTACAGACTGTTGTTTGCATATTGCATAAGATATCATAAATACCTTGGAAGTTTTTTCATTTCAGTAAATACAGATACTTCTATTGAATAGCTGCTTATTATTGTGCTTTATGATTAAATTATTCCATAATTGACTTAATAATTTTGCTGCTGATGAATTTTTGGGTGACTTTCATTCTTATATCATTATGAACAATGCTGTAATGTACAGCCTTATACATGATGCAATTTTACAAGTGTATACATATATTCCCAGTTTATGAAGTGTTCTCTAGGCCCAACAGATGGCAAGAAGTTTTGTAATATGTATGAGGGAATTATAAAAAGACATTGGAGCCCTGCATAAGAAAGTCTGATGTTTTTTATAGAGAAAGGAAGATGCACACACACTCAGGCCACAAAGCATTAAGATAGAATTTCTATAATATTTATGTGTCATTTTTGTAAAATTTCTTAGTGTGGTGTGAGAGATGAAACTTTCCCTGTTATAGACTCTTTGCACTGAAATACTAAATCTAAAACACCTGCCCAACCAAAGAGATAGTACATGTTAACCTATATGAGGGGTGAGTTTTGTATTTTCACAAGATTGTTTTTGTATTTTCAAAGACTATATACAACAGTGGCATAGTGACAGTAAATAGTGCCTGTGAGAAATAAAAAACAAACAAACAAACAAAAAAACATTTACACTACCTTTTCCTTTCTGAATGCTTCCTAAGTATCAGAATTCCTAAAGACTAAAAATGTCTTTAGGTTTTTCAGACATGTTGAGTGAACTATATCCTCTTTATCTCCCTATTGTCACCAAAAGAAGAACACTTGAGGCCAAAGTGGTAAAAAATTATAAATTTGTTAGATCACCTGGATAAGCAGATGACCTCATGAGCACCAAAATGATGCCCGCACCCAGGAATGACGAGTCAGAGATTTTAAGGACTGCAGGTGGGCTTTTTCTGGGTAGAGAATTCTCTGAGTAGGTCCTGAGGGGAGAGATAATGGTCTTAGCAAGTGAAATGTGGTCTAAGCAAAAGGGAATGTCGATTGTGAAGTCACCTAAAGGTCAGTTCCTAGGGGAGGGGATGTTGATTCAATTATTTAACCAGATCTAACATTTCAGCCATTTTGTTTTATGGAATAGGGAGGAAGTTCCTATCTTCCATAGTTACTTCCTGCTGAGGGGGGATGTCGAGATCATAGGGAGATAGGCTTTGATTGTAGTCAGCTGGAACACTGTATCGATAACTCATGGTTGAAGTGAGGAACTGCAGCAGCATGATTTCCCCAAAAGACTGGTTGGTAAAGGCTGGAAAGTGGTCCTGTTGAGTGACTTGGGAGGTAAAAGCTGGTGTGAGGCTGCCACAGCATCACTTGTCTGGTTTTGCTGCTTTTCTGGGCCTAGAGCTGAAATACAGGTCTAGATGTTATCTTTAGGGAGGACTAGTGATATGAAAGGGGAGGGTAGGTTACCCTGGGGGCAAGGTTCTTGTTTCCCCAGTTTTTCCCCTTGGTAGGCATCCGGAGCTTTCTGGCCCAGTGAGTTTCTATACCTGTACCTGGCCAATCGTCCTTGCTCTGGGAGTCAGAAGGATGGATGATGAGTCCTGGGCACAAAAGGAGGTTGTGATGGTGTCTAGGTGTGTTATTTCCTGAGTACAAGTAGGGCTGGTAACCTGGTGGAGATAAACTGATTTATAATTTAGTATTATTGAAACAAAAGCTAGAACAACAAGAATTATGACAAACGGTCTGCCACCACAATCATTACTCTAGACTTTGTCCTGGTGATGTAAGTTTGTGGGGCCTTGTCAGGGCCTGGGAAGCTTCAGTCTTTGGTGGCCAGTACAGGATGTCTGGGAACTTCAAACTAGATCCAGAGGGCAGCCTTGCTGGACTAGCTGAGGTATGACCCTTGGTTGGAGGACAAGCACTTCATTTGGGGTTCATGGAAGTGGTGTCTAGGAGCCCAAAGGCCTTCTACTGGGCCTCAGTCTTGGCCTGATCTCATCTTTGTTTTTGGGTCCTGGAATGTGGTCTTAGCAAATGAAATGTGGTCTAAGCAAAAGGGAATGTCAGCTGTGAAGTCGCCTAAAGGTCAGTTCCCAGGGGTGGGGGATGTTGATTCAATTATTTGATCAGACCTACACTTATTAATTCTGATTGTAATTTTCAAAGATTACTATTAGGAAAATTATAAAATAGATGAGGCTGGGATTTATTGATAATAGAGTCTTAGCCAACTGTGATGGTATAATAAAAAATAGTAGCCAAAACATCTTTGTTGACTATTTCAAAATAACATCATATGAATCATCTGAAGGGATATTGTGAGCATGTAGTTTATTTTCTGGAAGGATTATCTTTTTTTAAGTAAGGGCATTTGAGGGAGAAGTGGTTCTGAAAAATTTTAAAATACGTATCACAAATTCTCTCAGCCTCCCAAGTACACCCTCAGGATACAAAGTATGGACTCTTCATTTTCCGATTTAAAAGTCAGCCTACTTTAGTAATGAGAAAAGAGTTTGAAGAAGACTCTACCAGCCACTAGGAAAATTAAGTTATAAATGAGAGACAATTTTTAAGAGTCCCTTGATATTTTGGGGATCTGCAACTTGTCTCATTTTAGTCTGTACTTGAATGGGAATAGACTTCAGTTTGAAGAGATTATATTAGCTCTGACAAAAGTCCCCAGAACTCCTGATTTATGACACTCATATCCAACCACTCACTGAGCTGAACATGACTTGGCTTGTTGTCCCAGCACACAATCAGCCCTGCATGACCTGGATAGTTTTAAGAAGCTGTCCACAATTTAGCATCTAGTGGTTCATGAGAAAACTTGGGGTTGTTAGGGAAAATTTGCTCAGTCTTAAAAAAAACACAGGGAGGCCTGGGGATATGGCACTCCTCAAAAGCCTTGTGAGTAGAGGAAATTATATCTTGTTTTTCTTTATAGATATAGTGTGATTCCTGATATTTTCCTTCTGTTATAGCTACAGATGTGTGTAAGAGGTTGTTGTAAGTGAGCTAAAGAGGCCCAAACCACCAGTGTATATTATCTTATTGTTTTTTTGTTATTAGTCTATGTTAAGAAATATTCTGTCTCTTTTTGCCTTTTCCATCAGCAGAGTTTCTAGTTGATTTTGTTGGGTGATGATCATATGAATTGGTAACAGTCTGTGGCATGAATGTATAGATGAGTTTGTCATATAACATTTGTTCCTGATGGTTTCATGCAGGTACTTCCAATGACTTCCTTTAACATAAGTCAGATAAGGGTCCCATTCTACATTATAGGAAGGAACCTGCACTCAAGACCTCCTAGGTATTTTCCTTCATTTAAAGTCACATGAAACATACCCCTTTTTTGTTAATGGAAAGTATGCCAAAAGACTAGTACTAAAACTTGATTGGCTGACACACAATCATCCTCCGGTAAGTATGGAGTTTCCTCAAAAAGTTAAAAATGGAACTCCCATTTGACCCAGTGCCGGGGTTCTTGTTCCAGCTTCAAGAAGGGTTCTGGAATATGGAGAAGGCTGTGTGTAGATTAAATAGGAGTCCAGAGACAAAATATAATTTTGAAAGACATTTGGGGGTCAGAGGAGCCTAGTTAAAGGAAACTAAGATCTTGTCTCAGGACACCATGCTTTTTATTAACACAATTTGTCCTGAGGCGAGGCAGAGATATACACTTCAAAGGGTCAGGGTTTCATATACAGAGGCACTGTCAGGATGGGGGAATTAGCCTACGGCTGTTCAGGTGATTGGTCAGTAGGAGGCAATAACATGTAGATTAAGATGCCTTTTAGCTGTCTGGCAGCCAAGAATCAATTTAATGTATCCTATTCAGGTTTGGGGAAATGCCATCAGCCATTCCCAGATTCAGCCCTGCTGTCATGCTGGAACTGGCTTCTAGCATCTCACCCTTTTTGATTTTTTAAATTTAACAAGAATTTATGTTTTAAGATTTTTAAAATCAATGGAAAGGACAGAGTTCTACCATGTCCCTTTAAATTGCTGCCAGACATCAAAGGAATCAGTTTACAGTAAGCTTCTTTCTGGGCCAACAGTTCTTAGAGTCCCAATTTCAATGTCCAACAGTTTCTTGTGTGTACACAGCAATGATGATATTTCAGTTCTGGATTGTGGACAAACGGTGGCAATGCAGGTCCGACCTTCTCTGGTTTGGTCCTGGGCAACCTGCAGCGACGCACAGCTGTTGACTGCTAATATGGCAAGGTGTCTTCACCATCTTCATTTCTGGACTGTTTCTCCTCTGTTGTTCTGGGGCCACTGCTATTTTGTGGCTGAAGCAGTCCAGTTAGTTCCTCTCTCGGATTCGTTGTTGCAGGAATTCACATGGGCTTGGAGTTTTCTGGAAATATCCAAACATATTCTCTACCAAAGGTTAATAAAGGAATCATTCTATAAATTAGACTTGGGATCCTTTTATTTTTTGCCCAAACATTTTTTCCTTTGGCTTATTTTGACACCATGTGTGTTTTAATGGGTGTCTTGCTATTAGCATTACAAATGAAAAATAATTTTCAAGTAAAAAATTTAAATTAATTAAAACTTTTACTTACAGGACATTATTCCACTATCCCCCCTTTTTTTGATTTAATTATTAGGAGGCTTTTGGAAATTTTACAATGCAGTCTTGATAGTTTTAATTTTAATTTTCTGTATAGAAGTATGACTGTTTTGGATTGATTGTATGTTAAGCAATTTTACTATGAGATGAACTATCAGTAAAACATTTCAGTTAATATTTCAGGAACAGTTTTTTGTCTAGTATAATTAAATTTCTTTGAATATTTACTTATACCAATTAGATAATTTAAATTAATCTGAAATAAAGTTTATTTTTATTATTTTTAATTTTACTTGTCCTAGGTTATGGACAGTAAATGACACCACTTAAATTTCTGCTATTAATTTTTGAGTAATTTTACATAAACTTTGTCAGAAAGGACAAAAATACAAATTATTTACTTTTCTTTTTCAGGGCCTAATATATTGATTTTTAATCACAGTTTTCCAGTCATTTGAAGGAAATATATTTTTATTTCCTTCCAGAATAATTTTAGGCTAGCTTTTAGAGAGCTTTTCTTAAAAGTTTCTGTCTTTCTTTTTTACAACAAGCAAAAAATATAACAGACATGGTTGCTTTTTGGATGTTGATTGATAGTGCCAGACCATGTCACATTAAACAAATTCCCTTACAACCATGGTGACTATTATTGTTATTAGATTTGGTATTTTACTAACAATCTTTAGATTACTCTATAAATATTAGTGGAAGAGATTTTAAAATTTTTAAATTTCTCCTTTTTATTAAATTTAGAACAGAATTTTTAAGAGTATCTCCTTTGGCTTATTTGCATATACAGAAGGATCATAGGAAGCCTTCAGTAATTTTTTTTATATTTTACTAGGATTAAATTGCTTACAAAGATATTGGCTTTTCATGTAACTTAATTTATATGAGACCTTGATTATATTTTAAAAGCTAATTTATTAAGTAATTTAAGTAGGTATTTTTATTAAAAAAGCAAAGCAAGTAAATTTAGTAAACTTATATGTTTGATTCACAAGGCACAAATGCTGTCCCACCTGCAGGCTAATTAAAATGCTGGCAGCTAGGAGCTTTTGTCTTTTAAATTCCATCTTAAAATTCTACTGTTGGATTTTAAGAAATACTTTGTTACTTATTCTTTGCCCTTCTTAGAGGCCAAAACCTTTATAAGATTTAAAATATATGTATATAAGTAAAATATATTTATTAATTTTTATTTGATAAAGCTTTCCATGTGATTTCAAGTATATTAAATTGGTTAAATTCAAAAATATTTCCTTTAAGAAGAGAGAACAAACTTTTTGAATCACCCCGGGCCCTTGGAGTTTTTCAAATATCATCCTTTGGTTATATCCTTGAAATTTAACTTGGAAAGACCATCAAACATATGTATATAAGATTTAAAGATTATATATTTTTTATAATTATCTTAAGATATCAATTAAATTTAAACTGGTTTTTGTATTAAAAATTTGGTTGAGATCACAGAATTTATCCTTCTTTTTAATTAGACCAATAATCAATATATTTTGAATTCCTATTTTTTTAAAGAAAACACTAGATTTTCTTAAAATTAAATTTTTATACTTTAGGCATTTAGTTACCACAACTACATAATTTCTCCCAATTTCTCCCAAAAGCTTTTAGAGCTGGCAAGTCAAATATTTAGCATTTCTTTACATTCTTTTTGCTGGTTGTGGCCGCGGGGGGGGAAAAGCCTGATTTCGCAAGAGTTATATTTTTTCTTGCCACCATGAGGAAAAGCTGTTTTTGTCCTTGGCTGGCGAAACAAGTTTTTTGGCCTAGCCACTTGGCTTCGGGGGGAAGAGCGACTAGCCCCCCAGTTAACAAAGGGCATAGCCAGTCTTCACCTGGGTTACTTAGATTTTTATAATTAATATATTATTTATCTATGTTTCAACAATTTTCAGATTCAAATTCAATTATAATTATTTTAAGGCATTTTCTTTGGCAAATTCTTGTAACAGAGACAATTTACTGATTTTCTTTGTGGCCTTAAAAGTTAACTTTTGAACATGCTTATTAGCATTTTAAAAACTACTCTTTATTATGAAAATACCAATCTTGTTGCTATAACCTAGCCTGTATTTTTTCCCTGGGTCAAATCTGCCATCTTTCTTAGGAAAAAAGTCTTTGGGGTTTTATTCTGTAGCCTTTGAAAAGAGATTCCAGCTTAAAACTATCTAATATCAGAAATCGGAAATTGCACACATTGTTTTAAGCTAGCTTTTCTCTCCACACGTGCACAGAAATCCCAGACGCATTTCTAAATTTTTAAAACTTTTCAATTATGAGAAGGAGACATTAAATTATCATACTCGAGGAGGGGGCATCCACAAAGGATCCCTTCTCCCACATCCTGCCTGCTTTGGAGGAAGTTTCAGTAAGTGACCTGGAGGCATATTTTTTCCCTAAGTCATGCTTAATAGAAAAAGACAGATTTTAAATTTTTTCCTATTTCGTTTTCCAAAGTAATGAATTTTCTCCAAATTTAGTTTATCCCAATGCATTCTCCGGTAATTTTTAAACAAAGTTGTAAGTAATCTCCTGGGGAGAAAGCTGACAGCTTTAATCTCTCTAGCTGCCCAGTCTCTCCTCTCCAGGGGCAGAGGATATGGCGGCTTTTTAGAAATTACAGATTTTCTATCCTCAAAACAAATTAGGTATTCTATGATTTGAACAAGAAACCACATTAAAGATGACCATGGCACTCTTTTTTCAGCCTGATTTTAAAAAGTACCTTTTAATATTCCAATTTCTTTATAATTTTGCCTTTTAACGAAATTCTTCCCCATTATTATTTGACTTAAACACAAAGTATCACCCATGCACTTGAGGATCCGTGGACTTCTGAAGCTGACATGGGCTCTACGCACAGTTAATCTTAACACCATCACTGGTGCTGTTTCCGCTCAGGCGAATCCTTCTTTTCCAGATGTCCTGAGTTCGAGCACCATTAATGCCAGGGTTCTTGTTCCAGCATCAAGAAGGGTTCTGGAATCTGGAGAAGGTTGTGTGTAGATTAAATAGGAGTCCAGAGACAAAATATAATTTTGAAAGGCATTTGGGAGTCAGAGAAGCCTAGTTTAAAGGAAACTAAGATCTTGTCTCAGGACACCATGCTTTTTATTAACACAATTTGTCCTGAGGGGAGGCAGAGATATACACTTCAAAGGGTCAGGGTTTCATATACAGAGGCACTGTCAGAATGGGGGAATTAGCCTAAGGCTGTTCAGGTGTTTGGCCAGTAGGAGGCAATAACATGTAGATTAAGATGCCTTTTAGCTGTCTGGCAGCAAGCAATCAATTTAATGTATCCTATTCAGGTTTGGGGAAATGCCACTAGCCATTCCCAGATTCAGCCCTGCGGTCATGCTGGAACTGGCTTCCCGCAACCCAGTAATCCCACTTCTAGGACTATATCCCAAGAAACCAGAAACACGAATCAGAAAGATTATGAACCCCTATATTCATAGTAGCACAATTTACAATAGCTAAGATTTGGAAACAGCCTAAGTGCCCATCAGTAGATGATTGGATTAAAAACCTGTGGTACATCTACGCAATAGAATACTGTGTTGGTATAAAAAAGAAAAAGATAAATATCACATGATCTCACTCATATGTGGGATATAATGATCAACATAATTTGATGAACAAAAATAGATCCAGAGGCAAATGGCAGGGGAGGTGGGGGGGGGGGTTAGAGAGTAACCAAAGGATTTGTATGCATGCATATTAGCATAAAGAATAGACACAGACACGGAGTCGGTGGGGGCTTGCCCAGGTTGGGAATGGGGGGGAAGGGTCAATAAGGAAAAAAGGAGACATATGTAAAACTTTAGACAATAAAAAAATCCAAACAAGGAATTTACCAAATAAATAAATATAAAAGTTGTTGGGCAAAAAAAAAAAAAAAATGATTGTAATTTTAAATGACTTGAAAATCAGGCTAGCCCTAGCTAGTTGACTCAGTGGATAGAGCATCAGCCTGCCGACTGAAGGGTCATGGGTTTGATTCTGGTCAAGGGCACATGCACATGCACATGCCTGGGTTTTGGGCTTGCTCCCCAGTGAGGGGCATACAGGACCCAGCTAATGGATGATTCTCTCTTATCATTGATGTCTCTATCTCTCTCTCCATCTGCCTTCCTGTCTGAAATCAATACAAATCCATTTTTTAAAAAATATGAATCTGAACGAAGAGAGATCTTACATCCTTTGGAAGTGCTATAACAAAAATAAGCTTTTTTTCTCAAGAATCTGAAATGTTAAGCCAATTCCTACATGGGAATAATGCAATAATCAGTCACTAACAGGGCTTTCTTCTTTACTAGACAAGTTGGCGATTGACATTAGAATTCAGTCACACTATGCAGAATTAAAGAACACAATCTAAGTATTAATCACATGAAAAAATAAAGGATTTTCATTTGGGGTAAATAACATGCCCATATATTTTAATTTAAATCCAGTGTTGATTTATTAATGCACTTATTTGATTTTTATAATTGTATCCATGTACCTACTCAGTAATTTTAAAATCAATTAGGCAGTTGTGGCTCAGGGTATAAATAGAGGTGTTAGCATAAATACAGCCAATCCAATAAAAAGCCACTGCAATCTGTAAGTATGTATTGTAATTCCTTATGCAGCCCATGTTTTTCTCAAAAGTGAAGTAAGACCAAAAAAAAAAAAAATGCTTAAGACAGCGGTTCTCAACCTGTGGGTCTCGACCCCTTTGGGGGTCGAACGACCCTTTCACAGGGGTCACCTAAGACCATCGGAAAACACATATATAATTACATATTGTTTTTGTGATTAATCACTATGCTTTAATTATGTTCAATTTGTAACAATGAAATTGGGGTCACCACAACATGAGGAACTGTATTAAAGGGTCGCGGCACTAGGAAGGTTGAGAACCACTGGCTTAAGATATGATCCTTGGCCGAAACCGGTTTGGCTCAGTGGATAGAGCGTCGGCCTGCGGACTGAAAGGTCCCAGGTTCGATTCCGGTCAAGGGCATGTACCTGGGTTGCGAGCACATCCCCGGTGTCACTGTTAGTAATGCTTTAAATTGGATAATGCCTTTTGGAAGGTTCCTCAGCTTTGAACTGCCTTGTTAAAAAAAAAAAAAAAAAAAATAAAAAAAAAAAAAAATTAAAAAAAAAAAAAAAAAAGATATGATCCTTGAATAGACCTATTTCCAAAGAAGACATACAAATGGCCAACAGTTATGTCTTGAAAAGGTGTTCAAATTCACTAGTCATCAGAGAAATGCAAATTCAAACCAAGTGAGATACTCCTTCATTTGTGTTAAATGGTTATAATAAAAAAAACACAAAGTAAGTGTTGGCAAGGATGTGGAAAAGGGATTCTTGTGTGCTGTTGATAGGAATGTAAATTGGTGCAACCATTATGGAAAACAATATGGAGGTTCCTCAAAAACTTAAAAATACAAGTGCCATATAATCCAGCAATTCCAATCCTGGGTACTTATCTAAAGAAAATGAAATCACTATCATGAAAAGATATCTGCACCCTCAAATGCATTTCAGCATTATTTACAATAGCCATGACATGGAACATCATAAAAACCCCTAACTTTCCATTGATGAATAAATGGATAAAGAAAATGTGACATATACAGGATGGGGCAAAAATAGGTTTAAAGTTGTTCATATAAAAAATAATACAATAATTAATTAATTAATTAATAATACAAGAATAAACTGTTTTGCATACAACTGTAAATCTACTTTCCCCACCCTGTATACATACATGTATATATGTATATATACATATACAATGCTACATTATTCAACCTTCAGGATCTCACTCATAGGTGGGATATTAAAAAAAACAAAAATACACACACCAAACTTATAGACACTGAGAATAGATTGGTGGTTGCCAAAAGTGGGGAGTGGGGAGTTGGTGAAATGGGTGAAGGTGGTCAAAAGGTACACACTTCTAGTTATAAGATAAATAAGTTCTGGGGATGTAATGAACAACATAGTGACTATAGTTAACAATACTGTATTATGTATTTGAATGTTACTAATAGAGTGGGTCTTAAAAGTAATCATCACAAGAACCATGTAACCATGTGCAGTAATGATGGCT
>NW_005357380.1:496729-511710 GCF_000412655.1 Myotis brandtii | reverse complement strand
GGGGTGAGCAGGCTGGCAGAGGGGGGGCATTTGGGGGCAAGCAGGCCAGTAGACAGAGTGGTTAGGGGCAATCAGGCAGGCAGGCAGGCAGGTGAGCGGTTAGGAGCCAGCAGTCCCAGATTGCGAGAGGGATGTCCGACAGGCCCGATCCCTGTAAACCGGCAGTAGGACATCCTTCGAGGGGTCCCAGATTGGAGAGGGTGCAGGCCGGGTTGAGGAACACCCCTGCCCCCATGCACAAATTTCGTGCACCAGGCCACTAATATATATCCAATCTAATAATAGACAAAGATTGAAATTAACTGTACCTCCGCTACGTCTCCCATTAGCTAATCAGCAAGATATTCAAATTAACTGCCAACAAAGATGGCGGCTAATTTGCATACTGCAGGCAGATCCTGCTGCACTGCCCAAGGCGAGATCCTGGCCTGCCATGTCTTGGGCGGGGCAGGCGGCAGCAGGATCTGAGCAGCCGCTCGCCCCAGCGTGGGATCCGGGCCTGCCGTCTTGGGTGGGGTGGCTGGGGCAGGCAGCAGCAGATCTCAATGGTCACTCTTATAGGCTGGGGAATCACACAGCAACCTTCCTATCAGTAGAGAATGGACCAGTGGAGATTAAAGCGTAAAGTAGAGGAACACAAGTGGCACAATGTTTAATTCTGTGGCATTATTTGCTTGCTGTGGGACAATAAGGAGTCATTTAGTCTCCCTGACTTGCATTCCTTATTTCTAAACACTTGCTTCACAGGCTTGATGAAGTATGAATATAAATCACCTGGCACAGAGCAAGCACTTGGTTAACATTTTTCATTATGATTTCTCAATGGATGCTATGTTTTAAAAAAGACTTTATGTATGAAACAACTTCATTCTACAAAGCAATAATTTATTTATTCATCAAAGACATGTACACCTGCCAGTTAGGGTTCTGATGAGATTAAGTTCTCTCAGTGTTGTCATTCCTGCCAGTTGCAAAGGAGTTTAGTGTCTCAGCATAATATTGCCCTTTGGTTTTTTTGAAATATTCAAATAGCTCCTGTACCCCCTTGACTACAACCTTTGTCAGTTCGTACTGGTACCTAAAACTGGTTGGCAGCTGCACAACTCTAGGCCCATGCTTAGCTAACAGGGGCCAACTGTCTTCCATGTCCTATAATCAGGAGGACAATTCAAGAGGGTTCAATTCCATGCTCACTCTCTGTTAGTGCTGTTCCTATATCGTGTTGTCTCTCTGTTAGGGCTGTCAGATGAGCATTACTCATCCTTCTTCCCTGAAACATGTTGGTGATTTGGGGGTTTATTTTTCTCTCCAGAAATATCTTTCCTCATCATTAATAAGTTAATCCTTGGAGTTGGATTAAACTGGGAGCGAGGGGGGGGGGGTGTTGGAGTGCCTGGGGATCTGGCTCCTACTTTATGGAGAAGTTTGAACTATCAGAAGGCATGTCCTGATGGGTGCTTATATGCTCCAGGCTTTCTCAGAGATGCCTGAGAGACTGAGGGGCAGGGGGACTGGTGTGGGGGAAGATGACCCATAAGATCTGCACCTCTTAGCCCTCTTCAACCACATCAGCTCTGCATGGAATCCATTCCATATTTTAGTAACCATGTATAAAATTGAGAAAAGAGTGTCATTGTAAACATTGAACAGCAATCTTTGAAAATTACTGATGTAGTAAACATATTAAAGTTTGAATTATGGCTGAGCAAACTGATAAAGGGAGCAAGAATACAGCCCTTATAAACATTTATGTACCCAACATAGGAGCACCTAAATATATAAAGCAAATCTTGATGGACATAAAGGGCGAGATCGACAGTAATACACTTACAGTAGGGGGTTTTAACACCCCATTGACATCAATGGATAGATCTTCCCTGGAGAAAATCAGCAAGGAAATAGTGGCCTTAAATAACACACTGGAGTAGATGGATTTAAGCAGCAAGCAAGCCTCATGTTCGCTTCCAGCTGCCTGGCTGCCGGCCGCCATCTTGGCTGACAGTTAATTTGCATATACTCACTGATTAGCCAATGAAAAGGGTAGCGGTCATACGCTAATTACCATGTATCTCTTTTATTAGTGTAGATATGTTAGTATTATGTCATGCACCTAAAACTAACACATTATGTATCAATTATATCTCTATTAAAAAATAGACATAGTCCTTACCAGTAAACATATAAAAAATGTTAAGTGACTACAACCTTTTTAGAGTTTATGAAATATTTTATCCTATTTTTGCCACTTTTTCTAAATGTAAATTTCTAAGTTGTTTTATCCTGTCATCCCATCAAGGAATACATGGTTCAAAATCAAAACACATCTTAAGGATTATATGAAGATTAGTAAAATGTTGCATTAGCCCAGGAGGCCTAATGTGACTACTCCGTGGAAAAATATGAACTGCTCTTTTCCTGAGATGTAAAGCTTGGATATCTTAGCCAAATTATTACAAAAGCAGGAGAATAAAGGCTGTATTGTTTTTCCAATGAACATTATTTGAAACTATTTTTAGATCTAATTCCAGATAAATCTAGTCAGATTTAGAATTTACTGAGACATAAATATATCATACAGTGGGGCCTTGACTTACTAGTTTAATTTGTTCTGTGACGGAGCTTGTAACTCAAGTTACTCATATGTCAAATCAATTGTGAACGAGTGAGACACATGATGCTGGGCTGATGTTGTGGCGTTCACTGTGATGTTCGCTGCGCCAACTGGCGGTGGGGATCTGAAGCTGGCTATCTGAAGCTGGCTCGTAACCCAAATTTTGGCTCGCAACTCAAAGCAAAAAAAATCGGCCGCGAGACTGCTTGTATCTCGAAAAACTCGTTAGTAGGGACACTCGTAAGTCAAGGCCCCACTGTATATGTAACTCCATAGACATTCAGAGTGCTTCAAATAGATCCACTGGGGCTCCAGGGTCTGGTATGTGGTGCAAAACTGGATGTGTTTTATGCCTATGGTTTCAATTACTGTTTTTTCATCAGCCACAGAAATTACTTTGTATTTCATTTTATGTTCTCCTTGGATATATATTTTAAGCAAAATGTTGCTTATGAATTTGAAATTATGTCAATATGCTAACTAGAATCATGCTGTTAACAATTAAGGTACCTTTCATAGATATGTGGTCTGATTGAAAGTTAAGTTAGTAGCCATTTAATTTGTAAAGATCTTGCTCAGAAAAAATACACTCACAACCCAATTGTTTTCCCTAGAGTTTATTCATTTGGGAGGGAACAGAGAAAGAAAAAATATATCAAAGATTGAAAAGATCTTAAAAGGAGTATATCAACGTTTTTTTTTGGTGTAGGGTATAAAACTAAAACAGTTTATATGAGAGGCTAATGTGGAATCTGCTATTCAAAAAGTTTAAAAAGTAATTGGGTACTTTCTCTTGAGAAGCAATGCCTTACTTGAGGGAGTACCTATCTCTTTATGCATATGATGACAAATTTTCCAAGCAAATCCTCCTTGTGGTAAGACTCTACATCAGGGGTGGGCAAACTTTTTGACTGGAGGGCCACAATGGGTTCTTAAACTGGACCGGAGGGCAGGAACAAAAGCATAGATGGAGTGTTTGTGTGAACTAATATAAATTCAAAGTAAACATCATTACATAAAAGGGTACGGTCTTTTTTTTTTATTATTCATTTCAAACGGGCCGGATCCGGCCCGCTGGCCGTAGTTTGCCCACGGCTGCTCTACATCATTGTTTCTTGGATTCTTATAGCTGACTGTAGTTAAGATCTTATAGTTCTACCTCTGTACTTTTTTGTTCTTAGTCTCATTCACTGTTAGCATCTTTTGATCATCCTAAAATGTATTGTGTCTTCCCCTATCATCTGTGAAACTGGAACAGGGAGATATTTAGGATGATGGAGGAGGCAGAAAGACACTTGTCAATTCTACCATCATACTTTTAATAAGACTCTGTTTCAAGATTACCCTATTTTAATTTTCTACCCTTATGGAATCTTATTGAGTACAAATGGTTGAATAAGTATGTTAATCTGTTTCTCTAACACCCAATGAGTATGCAGCCAGGATTAGTTAATTTACACAAGTTCAGATATTCTAAGGATCTTACCTTTTTGCTAATAGCTGTTTATGTAAGATAATTAATTTCTGCTCAATTACCTAAATTTATTTTATTCATTTTCTTATCTAAATATTTAATAAGGAAATGAAATAATTTGTTTGCCAGTTTTATTCATCAGTTATTTCAAAATGTCTTCATTTACTGGCAAAAATTTCTTTACATATACCCTTGTCTTTTTTTAAAATATATTTTATTGATTTTTTACAGAGAAGAAGGGAGAGAGATAGAGAGTCAAAAACATCAATGAGAGAGAAACATCGATCAGCTGCCTCCTGCACACCCCCCACTGGGGATGTGCTCGCAACCAAGGTACATGCCCTTGACTGGAATCGAACCTGGGACCTCTCAGTCCTCAGGCTGACGCTCTATCCACTGAGCCAAACCGGCCAGGGCTATACCCTTGTCTTTATTGTTGAAGTATTGAAGTATTGTTGCTATTCAATATTTAATATATATATATATATATCACTGTGTGCAATATAAACACATATAAAGACAAGTCCTTGCTTTTGTGGTGATTTATTACACAATTGATGGGATGGTAGAGGAAATTGTTATTACATAAGTTGTATCTGGATTTAATTCTGGTGGATAAAAGAATCCAGAGGTGAACTTTCTGAGAATTTTATATAATTAACTTTATTACACATTTTAAGCTCCTTTGTTTGACTAAGTTTCATTCCCTTTTCTTACTTAAGTAATAAAATACATATTTTTGTTATTTTTTTATTGTATACTTAGAAATATGATAGCAAAATACTAAACCATAAGCAATGGTAGATAAATCTGGGTTCAAATTCTGGCTTTACCACTATGGACTTTGTGGATTAGGTAGTTACTTAATCTCCACAAGTCTTCTTTTGTTGCCTATAGAATAGAAATATAATATATATCTCTTGCAGGGCTACTGTGGAAATATAATAGAATATAATGTATAGAATACCCAGAGTCATAGAAGCATAGAACAGAATGCGGACTCTCAAAGGGAAGGCAGTGGGTGTGAGGTGTAGAGGGTGTGAGGGGGGAAGTAATCAACCATACATAACCTATGGACACAGACAATAGTGTGGTGAAGATGTGGGGTTAGGGGGGTGGGCTAGAAGGGGTCAATGGGGGAGAAGGGGACATATATGATACTTTCAACAATAAAAATTAACAAAATAAAATAATAACAATAAATCATGGTAAATCATTTTCACATGTTTAGTAGTTTTTCATCTGCTACCTTATTTTAGCTTTTATTTTGTTACTAGAAGGCTGGTGCATGAAATTCGTGCACATGTGCAGTCCCTAGGCCCGGCCCGTGATCAAAGTGTGAGTGTCTGGCATGGAAGGGCAGGTCCCAGCTGACCTCTGGGCCCTGGGCTGCACCTGAATCCCCAGACCCCCATGTGTCCCCCTCAGCCTGAGTCATGGCACCCGTGTCCCCATGCAGAGATGCAGAGAGTGTGGCTGAATGCCGCAGGCTGGGGCACAGTGTGGGGCTCTGGGCCAGCAGCTGTGGCCGGCTCACCTGGAAGATGCTGTGCAGGTGTGGGGCAGGCTTTTCGTGGGCGCCCAGCACCTTGAGTGCAGGGCCTTCCCCAGCATCCAGGGAAGGTAGCAAAGGGAGTGAGAGGGAGCTCAGAGGACACCCTGCATTCTCACAGCACCTCTGTCTTGTCACCCCCTCCCCCAGGTAGCCTGTGAGAAGTCACAGTGCATTACCAACACCCGCCATGTTCCACGCCGCCCTCTGGTGGTCAGCGTACGTCATAGCTAGCTGTCAAACTCCCGGTCTCCAGTTTGAACTCCTAGTCGAAGGACTGCCCTAGGGGACAATTTGCATATTAGGCTTTTATTATATAAGATAGGAAAAATAAAACAGTGATTAATAGCATTAAAAAAAGAAGCTGTAAGTGGGTACATAAAATCAATTGATGATAGGATATGGAGGCAGAAAAAGCAAAGTGGGGAAACTTATGGGATTGGACAAAAAGTAAAAAGATAGACACATATTTTACAGAGGTGGGTACAAGATAGTTAACAGTCAAAATTAACAGGATAACAATAATAATGATAGGATTTGTGGTCCCTGCTCTGGGGTATTAGTTGTGCTCTGAGGTGTCTGGAAAAAGGAAAGTTACCCAGATCTTCCAAAGGTATGTTATGGTAGATGCAAGATACAATAGACAGGCTTAATTAAGGTAAACACTGACGTTTATCAGGGAAGATTCTAACATGGGACATGACTACTTGCCAGAAACTGCTTTTAGTTTAAAAGTTTAATTTCAGACCATCCTTTGTAGTTACTTCAGGTCTCTGTGTTTGAACCTTGCAGGTCTCCCCTGAGTTTGTCAGGTTTGGTATGTGGTCCCTTTTTATCCAAGCTTTGATGCTTGCTTCTTATAAGTGGCTGATTAAGTATTTCTAAATAATTCACACCGAGGACTACCAGTGTTCTTTATACTACTAAAAATAGAATCATTAACATCTTTAAATCAGATCAGAGATGTTACCATTATAATAATCTAATTATTATTTAACAGGAAAGGAATAAAAGGGAGACTAGATAATACAGGCATGCCATTTATATAGCTTTGTTAAAAAAAAAAAGCTGTATTTATAAGCCAGTCAGAGAAAGACTAGTATCACATGCCTTCATGGATATGTAGAATCTAATGAACAAAATAAACTGATGAATAAAATAGATACAGAGTCATAGAAGCATGGAACAGACTGTGGAATCTCAGAGGGAAGATGGGGTGGGAAGGTGGGAGGATGGATAGAGATTAACCAAAGAACTTATATGCATATATGTATAACTCATGGAAACAGACAATTGTGTGTGTCCATGAGTTATAGGCCTGAGACAGGGGATAGTGCTAGTTAGAAGGGGACAATGGGGAAAAGGAGACATCTGTAACACTTTCAACAATAAAGATTTTTAAAAAATAAAAAGCTGGATTTAATACTCTCCAAGTCTGTTCCCCACAGATTGATAGGGGGAGTGACTGGACAAAGGCAGTTTAGACAGTAAGGTCTGAGTGACAGGGAAAAGTGCCTATCTATTGTCAGTCAGGCCTGGGAACAAATTAGTGGCTAAGATGGCCATGGCCATGCAAGCCCAGGAAACCTGAATATTTTAACTTCCAGACAAAGGAGCAAACTCTCTTGCCTGCTTGCCTGTGCTCCTGTGACTCCTGTAGTAGGGACACGCTCCCCTGTGCCCATGTAGCTCATGGCCATGTGGGGCTCCATATAATGGACTAAGGGACTTGAATTAGCTTGGATGCTGAACTAAACCTGGCTGAAATATGAAAAGGAAGCTTTGGACACTGGCCTTCCTTTGGTCTCTACTGGAACCCCAGCTGCACCTCTTTCAGGAATGGTTCAAGGTGCATGGGACTTTGCAACCAGAGGGTTGTAACGCCATGCAAAGAAAGCCTTTTACCACATATCATCCTCTTGTGAGGGCTTCTGAAAATTCTTATTTCAGTAGTACCCCAAGAACCGCATGCCCATTCATGCCTGGGACATCTGGCCCATCAATTACTCCAAAAGAGAGACAATTCCAGAAACATCAGAAATATTTCAGAAAACACATCCTTAAAATTTCATTCCTTTGGAACCACTCTCGATTAGTCAGGGTTCTCCAGAGAAACAGAAACAATAGAATACATATATGTGTGTATATATGTGTTTGTGTATATGTAGATATGTAGACATATATATAATAGTAATTAGCTCACATGATTATGTGTTAACGTAAACATTCAAACCTGTAAATAATTTTTGTGAGTTTATTTGAGCCAAACTGTTGACAACTGCCGGGAAGCAGTATCTTAATGTCCGGAGAATGGCAGTTTTTCACCTATTTTCACCTATTTTTATAAGTTACATCAAAGGAGGAGATGTAGGTGGGTTACATGAAATCCATTGGTGATAGATAGGGAGGGGGGAGAAAGCAAAGTGGGGAAACCTCTGGGGTTGGGTAAAAAGTAAAATGATAGACACATACTCCTTTTACACAGGTGGGTACAGGATAGGTAACAGTCGACAATTAACACAATAACAGTAACAATGAATGAATTTGTGGTCTCTGCCCTGGCACCCTAACACATTGATGTGGTTGTGCCCTGAGGGGTCCAGAAAAAGGGAAGTTACAAGTTACCCTGACATGCCAAAGGTATATTATCCTTGATGCAAAAAGATAATAGGCTCAGTTAAGATCATAGTTTATCTTTGTCAGGGAAGATACTGGCCTAGGACATGACTACCCACCATAATTTTTAATTTAAAAAGTTTTCATTGAAATCTATCTTTAGTGGTTACTTTAAGTTTCTGAGTTTGCAAGGCTGCCATGCAGGGCTTCCTTAAGTTAGTTAGGTTAGCATGTGACCCCTTTTTGTCCACATAGGTATGCCAAGAAGTCCACAATCTGCTGTTTGCAAACTGAAGATTCAGGAAAACTGTTAGTGTAATTCATTCTGAATCTGAAGTTCTGAGGAACTGGGGAGCCAATGGTACAAGTTTCAGTCTAAGTCAAAAGGCCCACAAATCAAGAGCCTGTGGTTTAAGTTCTGTCTGAGCCCAAGAGCCTCAGGACTAGGAGTGCTAATATCTGAGAGCAAAAAAAGATGGTTGTCCCAGCCCAAGGGGAAAATAAAACAAATTTGTCTTTTTTCTATCCACATTGCTGAGGGCAATCTTTTTTACTCCATGTACAGACTGAAATGCTAATGTCTTCCTGAAACACTCAACAGGCACATCCAGAAATAGTGTTTTACTTTGCATCTGAGCATCACGTAGCCCAGCGGTTTTCAACCTGTGGGTCTCGACCCCTTTGGTGGTCGAACGACCCTTTCATTGGGGTCACCTAAGACCATCCTGCATATCAGATATTTACATTACAATTCATAACAGTAGCAACATTACAGTTATGAAGTAGCAACGAAAATAATTTTATGCTTGGGTCACAACATGAGGAACTGTATTTAAAGGGCCAGAAGGTTGAGAACCACTGATTAGCCTTTTGATGTTGAGACATAAATGTAACCATCACACTGGGTCATATGGTAGTTATGTAATTTTTTATCACCATACTGTTTTTCAAATTGACTGCATCATTTTATATACCCACCAGCAATGCACAAGGGTTCCAATTTTTCTGCATCCATGCCAAAACATGTCATTGTTTTTATTTTATTAGTATAGCCATACTAATGAGTAAAAAAATGGTTGGTATCTAATTGTGATTTTTATTTTAAATTTCCTAATAATTAGTAATATTGAACATAATTTCATGAACTTAGTGGCCATTTGTATAACATCCTTGGAGAGATGTCTATTCAAGTCCATTTCCCATTATCGAAATGACTTGTTTATTTATTTTATTTTTGAGCTTTAAGAGTTCTTTTCATATTATGGATATTGATTCATTATCCTATATAATAAAAGGTTAATATGCAAATTGTCTCCTCTGGAGTTTGACTGGGAGACCAGGAGTTTGATCACTCGCTATGATGTGTGCTGACCACCAGGGGGTGGCACGGAACATGGCAGGTGACCATTGGTGGCTGTGGGGCACTGAGGGAGAAAGAAAAGAAGGAGGTGGGGAGGCTGGGAGTCAGGGAACCTGATCAGCCCTGATCGCTGGCCAGACCTAGGGACCCTACTCGTGCACGAATTTCATACACCGGGCCTCTAATTAGGTATATGAATTGCAAATATGTTCTCCCACTCTTAGGGTTGCCTTTTACTTTATCATTGGAGTTTTTCTTTCTTTTCAATACTTTGGAAAAGTTTAAGGGTTGTTATTAATTCTTTTTAAAATATTTGTTAGAGATAAAGAATAGTTTAGAGAGAACAAATATGGCAGCTTAGATAAATGCCTGTACTCTCCATCAATATTACAACTAAAATTTAGAACAATAATCATTCAGAACCACCTGAAATCTGGCTGAATGGAAGTCCAACAACTAGAGAAGTAAAGAAGAAAGCATACTGAGACTGGTAGGAGGGGTAGAGATGCAGAATGGGCTGGTCCTACACCCACATGTGGCATTTTTTAATCGAAGGGATATCTTGGTCATGGAGGTCTCTAGTAAAGAGCAAGGGGTCTCAGTCCCACATCAGACCCCTCAGCCCAGGGTTCCAGAGTTGAGAAAGAAGTCCTCATAACATCGGTATATAAAAATCAGCAGGGATTGTATCTGAGTGACACCAAAGCTGCTGCCGCCCCAGGCAGTTCCTCTTAAAAGGCCAGCACATGACTTAACTAGACTTACTCCCTCTGAGCTCCAATGCTGGAAAAGTGGCTTGAGGAGATCCATGGACATACATGGAAGAATTTGATTGTATGGCATTGGGTCAAGAACTTAGGGCAGTTTTCTACTATACAGGGCTGCTCACAGGTTTGTTGTTTCTACGCTGAGACCTCCCCCATTTCAGAGATGACTGGCAGCTATATATAAATCTCCATCAACCTGGTTCATAGTGTTTTCTCCTCCCTGGTGATTGTCTGAGACCCTGCCACATCCAATTTGCAGCCCCACCCAAGCTGTGTTCTGAGCCTTTTCCATATGAATGGCCTGTCGTAGCTTAGATTTTTCTAAAATCTCTCAAACAAGAAGCTGGAATCAGCATGTCCCATACCTATCAATGAGAGGTCCAAGACCTGGCACTATCTATAATCTGCCTTGCTTCACAGCTGGGCCTTGCCTAGATACTTCCAAGCCCAATAAAAATAGCAACATCTGCAGATCTCTCTGTAGCCCATGCCAGGTGGCCCCAGGCAGTGGCCAACTTTGAACCTCCTGGGATGCGCCAGAGCCAGTGTACCTGGTGGATAGTTTCAGACCATACCACATTACAACTCTACACATTCATGAGCAACACACTCAAGGGGCAGACTCAATGAGCACCAAAGCCCCACTGCACCAAGTCCTGGTCCATAGGGGTGTCTCCTGCACAGCAGCTCCTTAGCTGTAGTCCCAGCTGATCCTCATAGCCAATTGGCCTGGATGTCAATTCCTCCCAGTGTTGCAAACAGCAATCAAAGCTCAACTACAACAAGACTGTACACAGAGCCCATACAGGGGCACACCTAGAGAGCCCAGCTCAGGTGACTGGGGAGGTTGACCTACTGGGCCCTACAGGATGCCTACTAAACAAGCCACTCTACCAAGTCCAGGAGACATAGCAGCTCTATCTTATATATAGAAATAAACAATGGGAAGCATCCAAAATGCAGAGACAAAGAAACATGTCATAAATGAAAAAATGGAAGAAATCTCCAGATAAAGAACTAAATAGAAAAGGAAGCAAACAAACTACTGAAATAAGTTCAAAACAATAGTTATAACAATGCTCAAGAATCTTAATGAGAGCTTAAGGGGCTTAGTGAGAATTTCAAGGACCTTAGTGAGAATTTCTAAGATATGAAAAAGGACCAGTCAGAAATTAAACATACACTAACTGAAAGAAAGAATAATTTATAGGGATCAACAGTAGAGTAGAGGATTCCAAGAATCAAATCAACAATTTGGAATATGAGCAAGAAATAATCACCCAATCAGAAGAGCAAACATAATAAAGAGTCCAAAACTATGAATATAGTGTAAGGAGCCTCTGGGACAACTATAAGCATACCAACATTCACATTATATGGGTGCCAGAAGGAGAAGAGAGAGAGGAGGACATTGAAAATCTATTTGAAGAAATAATGACAGAAAACTTCCCCTACCTGGTGAAAGAAATAGACTTACAAATCCAGGAAGTGCAAAGAATGCCAAACAGGAGGAACCCAAAGAAACCCACACTAAGACACATCACAGTTAAAATGCCAAATGTTAAAGACAAAGATAAAATATTTAATGCAGCAAGAGAAAAACAGTTAGTTACCTACAACGAAACAACCATATGACTGTCAGCTGATTTCTCAACAGAAACTTTGAGGCCAGAAGGGAGTGGCAAGAAATATTCAGAGTGATTAATAGCAAGGACCTGCAACCAAGATTACTCTACCCAACAAAGCTATCATTTAGACTTGAAGGTCAGATAAAGAGCTTCCAAGACAAGGAACAGCTAAGGAGTTCATCACCACCAAACCAGTATTGCATGAAATGTTGAAGGGTATTCTTTAATAATAAGAAGAATAATAAGAAGAAAAATATTAAAAAGGTGAACATGGCAATAAATATGTATCTATCAGCAATTGAATCTAAAAATCAAAATAAATGAATGAGGAATCTAATGAACACAATAAACTCATGTATAAAATAGAACCAGAGGCATGGAAACATGGAACAGACTGGTGAATCTAAGAGGGAAGCTGCGGGGGGCAGGTGGTTAGGAAGAGATTAAACAAAGAACTGATATGCATATATTCATTACCTATGGACCCAAACAATAGGTTGGTGAAGGCCTGCGACAGAGCAGGAACCAGGTGGAGGGGGAGAAAAGGGGTAAGAGGGGACATCCTTAATTCTACTAACAATAAATATATATATTAGAATCCACCAGTGAAACCACCAGATCCTCAGCTTTCTATGCTGGAGGGTATTTGAGTACGAATTTAATCAATTTACTCATTGTTCTGTTCAGATTTTCTATTTCTTCACTATTCAATTGTGATAGTGTTGCTGGAGAAAATAATAGCCAGATTTCTCAAACATGAGTGAGCATGAGGTTCTTGGAGTAATGCTGAAATAAGTATTTTTAGAAGCCCCAATGGGAGAATGAGATGTCGACTTAAAAAGCTTTGTGTGGAGTTATATTCCTTGGAATGCAACATCTCATGTCCCTTAAACCAGTCCTGAAAGAGATGTAGCTGGGATTCTAGTAGAGCCAAAAGGAAAACCAGTGTCCAGAGCTTCCATTCATATTGCAACTGGGTCCAGTTCAGCATTCAGACTAATTAAAAGTCCATTAGTCCTTTATGTGGGTCCCACATGGCCATGGGCCATGTAGGTGCATAGGAGCACATCTACTGCAACAGGAATCCCACACAGGGCCATATGACCAAAGGCCAAGAGAGCTTGCTCCATTGTCTAGGAGTTTAAATATTCAATTTCACACCCTTGCAGTGTCCATGCCTATTTTGGCCACTGACTCACTTCTAGGTGTGAGTGACAGCTAAGCAATCACTCAGACCTTACTGGGCATGCATCTAAACTGCCTTTGTTCAGTCCCTTCCCCCATTGATTAGCAGGAAACATACTAGGAGAGTGTTAAATTAGCAAAACTGTATAAATGGCATGCCTATATTATTTAGCCTTCCCTTTACTCTTTTCCTATTATGTAATAACTAGAGGCCCAGTGCACAAATTCATGCACCAGTGGCGTCCCTTGGCCTGGTCTGTGGGATTGGGCCGAAACCACCTCTCCAACATCTCCTGAGGGGTCCTGGATTATGAGAGGGTACAAGCCAGGCCGAGGACTCCACTGGTGCACAATCGGGGCTGGGGAGGGACATGGGAGGTTGGCCAGCTGGGGAGGGACCGCGGGAGGGCTCCAGGGCATGTCCAGACTGTCTCACTCAGTCCTGATCGACCGGACCCCAGCAGCAAGCTAACCTATCGGTCGGAGCATCTGCCCTCTGGTACACTTCATAGCAACTGGTTGACTGTCTGACCCCTGGTGGTCAGTACACGTCATAGCAAGTGGTTGAGAGGCCTTAGCATATCATTAGCATATTACACTTTGATTGGTTGAACAGCCAACCAGATGACCGGACACTTAGCATATTAGACTTTTATTATATAGGATCAGATTATTAGGTTGTACATTTCCACAATTTATCCATTACTGTGAAGTTATCCAATTGGTTGGCACTCTCTGCCCCAGGCCTTTATTACACTATTGTCTGTGTCCATGGGTTATGAATATATGCATACCAGTTCTCTGATTGGTTATTTCTCACTCCCCCACCCACTCCCACCTTCCCTCTGAGATTCAACAGTCTGTTTCATGTTTCCATGTCTCTGGATCTATTTTGTTCAATGGTTTATTTTGTTTATTAGATTCCAAATATGGTTGAGAACATGTGATACTTGTATTTCTCTGATTGGCTTATTTTGCTTAGCATAATACTCTCATTAGTCTTTTCTATTAAGTTTATGGTCTTAATATATTTATTCTCCGATCTTTATTTCATCCCTTCTTTTTTACATTGGGATTACTTTTTTATTCCATTAATTTATTTCTACTGATTGATTATTCTTCTAGTTAGGACACACTTTTCTGTTTATTTGCATGCCTTTTATTGTTTTAATTGGATGGCTGACATTATAAACTCTACATTGCTGGGTGTTGGGTTTTGTTATATTCCTTTAAATAGTGCCAGACTTTGTTTTGTTTTGCAGGTAAGTTCTTAAGGTTACTTTAATCCCTTTAAGCTTTGCCTTTTATTTTTTCTATGCATAGAATTTGGATCATTTAGTCTAGAGGTAATTTAACTCCTATACTAAGATTTTACCTCTCCAAGCACTGTACTTGGTGTCACATGATATTTTCTGTACTTTTCTCTCTGAGTGGTCAAAGTATAAATTATTCTCAGATTCTTTGTGAGCACTGAGAATTGTTCAGTCTAATTCTTATGATGATTCTTCCTCTGGCTTTAAGTAGTTTCTTTCTCATGCATGCACAGAGCAGTATGTAACTGAAGACTCATGGGGACCTTTTGGAAATTTTCAGTTTTCTCTCTTTCTCAAGCAGTTCCCTTTTCTCTAATACTCTGTCCTCCAAAATATAGTCACCTTGACCCAACTGAGCTCTTAGCCCCTACTCTTCAATGTATTGAGTTTTCTGTGCTATATTTAAGTTCCTATTCCCTATGTTGCTTTGTGAAAACTTCCTTTAGTTGATCATAAGGCTCACCTCCATTGTTTT
>NW_005357380.1:489578-496338 GCF_000412655.1 Myotis brandtii | reverse complement strand
AAAATAATATTTTTATTTATTTATTTATTATTTTTCAATTTCAGTTTGCATTCAATATTATTTTATACTAGTTTCAGGTGCACAGCACTAGTGGTTAGACAATCATATACTTTGCAATGTGTTCCCTCTAATATCCTCTGTACTCACATTACAACATACATAGTTTTTATATTACTAGAGGCCTGGTGCACGAATTCATGCATGGGTGGGGTCCAGCCAGCCCACCCAGATGGGGGCCGATCAGGGCCAGAAGGCTGGGGAAAGGGGACATGGGAGGTTGGTCAGCCTTCCCCGCCCCTGATCGGGGTGGGGGGGCTGACTGGGGGTGGGGCCAGCTAGGGGAAGGGGCCACGGGAAGTTGAGGGTACCAATTGGGACCCCAATTGGGCCAGTTGGCCTCCACAGTGCACATCATAACAACCGTTCATTCCAGTCATTCCAGTCGCTTGGCTTTTATATATATAGATTGACTATATTTCCTAATGCTGAACTTTACATCCCCATTAAATCAAGTGACATTTCTGCCTACACTGTAAGCCTTATACTCTAGTGGTGATTCTATTTATTTTTAGGCCTTGTTTTAAATTTTATGTGAGGTTCCACAAGCATGATATAAAAATAGCCAAAAAAAAATAATGTAGGCATGATGTTATGAGAATCAGATAACTTAATTGCTATGAAAATTAGAAAAAAATGGCATATTTGAGAAATCCTTTCTTACTCCATATCTTTTTCTTTCTTTCCTTCCCCCTTCCTTCCTGACAGTTATTTTATGCCTAATAATTCTCAAACTCTGGATATACAACTAAGAATAAGACACAGCCTTCACTGGAGAATTTCACATTTGAATGGGGGTGGGGGAGAAATACATATATAAACAACTAATTTCAGTACATTTACAGTGTAATCTGTTTTTCTATGGAATTACAAATGAGGGAACAATTTTCTGACTATGAAAGTAACAGAAAGTTCACAGAAGAAGTGAGATTTGGGCTAAATCTTGAAGAATGTCTGGGGTGTTTTAAGATGGATTATAAAGATGGACAAGAAGAGGGTAATAGTAGGAGAATAGTAAATAATTCATTATTAGTAGATTAAAATTGCATTTCAGGTAATGGTAAGATATGATGGTAGAGAGGAAGTTTGGAACCTTGTGAAGTAATTTGGATTTTAGAGCTAAAGATAAATCAATGGTGATTTAGGGGCTTTGAACAGGAAGGTGATAAAATCAAATTTCTCTTTTAGGAATGTAATTCTGGAGAAAATGTGAAAGGTGAATTAGAGAGGGCAAAAGACCAATTAAAATGCAGTTGTAACTGTCCAAGTTAGGGATAAATTAGGTCCTCAAGTTAGACCCAGTGTCAGTGGCAGTGGAGTTAGAAAATGACTAAATGCCAGTCAGGCATACTTCTGATGGAAAATTAAAAAAGCATTGTTACCTATTATATAGAAATTATATGCAAAGGGAAATGAGGGAGAAATGTATTAAGTTTAAATACTGGATGGAATATGAATCAGTCAACTGAGTTAGGAAAAGAAAGGACAGTTTTGGGTAGGAGATTTGGGGTGCTTCTATAAACCAAATTTGTAAGTTAGAAAGATTTCTATGTTAGAGTTAGAATTTGGAATCATCAGAATATAAGTTTTGTTGAAGTCTGTCTTCTTAGATGAGTTTACCAAGGGAGAGAAAGTGAAAAACTAAGAAGACTAAGGACAAAATTATATAAATATGAGTATTTAAGAGATTGGCCAAAAAAAAAAGAGAAAAGTCTAGAAGTTTGACTGAGAAAAAATTGACCTCAACCAGGACTTGTATGCATGAATATAAGCATAACCAATGGACACAGACACCAGGAGGGTGAGGGCATGAGTGGGGGGTCAGTGACTAAAGGGGTATAAGGACACATATGTAATACCTTAATCAAAAAAGAAAATAAACAAAATTGATCTCAGAAGAAAGAGGAGAACCAAGAAAAATGTGAACTCCCAAGGAATCTGAAGATGAAGGGTACATGACTAGTTATTGAGGATAGATGATGGATTAAGACAAGGGAGAAATCCAAGATGATTTATAGCTTATGAAACTGATAGACTAAAATAATGAAAATATTAGAAAAGGTCTTGAGAGTAAATTTTGGTATAGTTTGTAATATTTTACATAAAGAGAATTGATGACATTCATACAATGCAGTGTAATTGGCAGTCATACATATATGCTGAACAAAAAGAGTTTCTTATTACTTAGAGAGTTTCAGCAATGGGTTTTAGTGCTAATCAAATTAAATAATTAAACTTTGTTACATCTGATTTAGGCTTAGGGCATAGACAGATATACTAATTAGGCTGTATGTGAATAGCTTCTATTATCTTGCTCTGACACTTCTGACTCAGCTCATGGATATAGCTCTGAAGTGTAAAAATATAAAAATGAAAATAACAAGCATGTGTAGATGTGTGTGTTATAAATGAACTTGGATTTATTGCTGAATATAAATATATGTATACCTGCTTACACATATAACTGAGTTTTCAAAATGTTTAAAATACTCATTTGCAATTATTTAAGATATTAAGGGTATTTTTTAAAAATATGTTTTTATTGATTTCAGATAAAGGAAGGGAGGAGAGATCATCTATCAGATGCCTCTCATACACCCTCTGCTGGTGATGGAGCCCACAACCTGGGCATGTGCCCCTAGGGAGAATGGAACCACTACCTCCTAGTTCATGGGTCAATGTTCAACCACTGAGTCACACTGGCTGGGCGAGGAAATTTTTTTTCAAACTGTTTAATCCACCCACAGGTATCCTTGGCCCTAAATGTAATTAAAGAGCTCTGGGCTAAAGAGACCCACAGTTCTCCAGTTGGAAATGCAAGGATACTTGCTAGCAACCTGTTGAGTACCTGAAATGTTCATGACCCAGGTTGTAAAGTGTTGTTTTATGTCTTATGTCACAAACTAACAAAATTTTACTAGTATATCAACCTCAATTTCCCTCACATTTTCTGTTACCCAAAGGATTTAGAGGTATTTATAGCTGTTTGGAAATCATAAAATTCTTTTCTAAAATAATACATATTATATGTCTGGTTTCTCATGCATCTTTCTGCTATTCCTATAAATTTTATACAGAATTTGAAAACAAAAACCAAGACCCCTTTTTTTAAAAGTGTGTGTGTGTGTGTGTGTGTGTGTGTGTGTGTGTGTGTGTGTTGGAGGGTAATGCGGAATGCAGAAGAGCATTTTTCTTTTCCTCCTTTCTTGCTTACCAAAATAATATCTACCTAAACAATATCCAATTTGAGATTAATTGCAGGATTGCTCCAGACCTCCAACTGGTACCCTTAGTATCTTCTATATCATATACAGGCTGAAAAATATGGTTTGATATTTTATCATACTCTTATGATTTATTCCACTTGTATTTATTTTGTCTTCTCAATAAAGACTGTGTCTTGATGATTTTAAAAAACACGTTATTGCCTGGATGGAATGGCTCAGTTGTTGATCCCTGTCCTGTGCACCAAAAGGTTGCAGATTTTATTCCTGGACAGGGCACATACCCCAGTTGTGGATTCAAGCCCAAATTAGGGCATGAACAGAAGGCAACTGAATGACGTTTTTCTCTCACATTGATGTTTCTCTCTTCCGCTCCCTTCCTCCCTTAGGCAACTCATGGAAGAAGTGTCCCACACTCTCTAGAGTCACATTGTCCAGATTGAAATAGAAGCCCAGAGAGAGGTAGGTGTAGAAGGCCTGAAGATGCAGGTTGACCAGGCAGTTGACAGTAGCCTCCACCTCGGTGAAATATTTCTGACAAATTTGGGAGCTCATGGTTGCTCGGCAATAAGGAATTAAGGTAACAAAAAAATGGTGTTGGCAGGTCTTGGAGTCTGAGGTAGCTCTGAAAATGGTGAATGGAACATATTTGGAGGTTGGGTCCAGGGGTGGGCAAACTTTTTGACTCGAGGGCCACAATGGGTTCTTAAACTGGACCGGAGGGCCGGAACAAAGGCATGGATGGAGTGTTTGTGTGAACTAATATAAATTCAAAGTAAACATCATTACATAAAAGGGTACGGTCTTTTTTTTTTTAGTTTTATTCATTTCAAACAGGCTTTTGGGCCAGATCCGGCCCGCAGGCCGTAGTTTGCCCACGGCTGGGATGTAAGAAGGGGTGACTAGGTCTGTTCCATCCAAGCACTGTTGAAACAAGAGACAGATCTGGAGGACCTTCCAGGGTACTGCCATGATTTGTTTTGTTTCTTAAGGTGGGCCTGTAGTGCTGTGACATTCCCTCCTAGGACTGTTTCCACTGTGTCTCATAGATTTTGTGTTGGTCTGTTCTTTTTCATTCGTTTCAAGGAATCTTTTGATGTTTTTCCCCTGGGTCTCATTGTTGACCCATTAATTGTTTAGTAACATGTTATTTAGCCTCCACGTCTTTGTATGTTTTTCATAAGATAGAGTTCTAATTTCATACTGTTGTGGTCAGAGAAGTTGCTTAATACTATTTCAATCTTCTTTAACTTATTGAGATTTATTTTGTGTCCTCACATGTGGTCGTTTTTACACATTTTTGTACAGGGTAGGGCAAAAATAGGTTTATAGGTTGAGTAAACAAAACACAGAATTCATTCTTGTGTTATTATTTATTAATCATTGTATTATTTTCAATATGAACAACTGTAGCCCTACTTTTGCCTCACCCTGTATTTTGGAGTAGGAGACCAAATAGTCATTTTTATTATTTTCTATATATTTTTTTTCAATTTCCAGCCCCTCTCATTTCCAAGAGAATATAAATACTTTTATCCACAAGAAACCAAAAGCAATGCTTAACAAGCACAAAAAAATTTGTGGCCGAAGAAGCTATAATTACTAAATGAGAATTACATATCTTTTTATACATTTCAAATGGTAAGAAATATCTGTCAAGAAAGAAGAGTCTTACATTTTTAAAATTATTTTTATATTACTCAATAAAACATGGATGCGGTGAAAAAAAATTAAAATAAGATTAAAGTGTATATGACAAAAAGGAAGTCTTCTTCCAATTCCAGACAACTCCTGCTTAGTATGACATTGTAAATGTGGTGTGTTTGTGTTTTATAAAAGCAGTTCAATATAAATCAACATTTAAGTGGTTTTCTGGTTTTGTTCTGTCTTTAATATAATGATGAAGTGAGCATCCTTAATCATAAATTATTGTGTGTGTGTACAAAGATATCTACAGGATAAATTAATAGAAGTAGAATTGATGCATCAAGCAGTATGTGAATTTTAAATGTTAATAATTTTTGTTATATTGTCTTTAAAAAGGAACTAACAGTTTGCTCAGCCACCAGTAGTATACAACTGCTTATTTCTCCACATTCTTGCAAATAATGTATTAATACTTTAAATTATTTTTTCAAGTCTGATAAGGGCAGATGACATATCGTTATGGGTTTAATGTATTGTGTTCATTAAAGAAAAATTTTTAACTGACAGAAGAGTTGTGATAATCTAAACTTTATTGTAATGAAACTGGATATGGCCTCACCTAGGAAAGAGTAAAAAATGGCAGGAACGTGTCTATAAGCGTAACAGTTTTATATTCCACCAACATTACTTAAGGTTAGGTTTGACATAAGCATAGTACCTGGCTTATAATGGGCCATCAATAAATATGTATTGCATAAGTGAAATGTGAAGCTATATTTGATTGATGGCAAATATTATTAATGTTGTAGTGTTTAGGGGTTAGAGAAAATCTTGGAAATGTTTTGTGTACTTATAAGCTTTGTACTTATAGGGAGTGTGTGACACTCTAGTCTAGGCAAAATAATTGGTTTCTTTACACTTTAGTCTAGAAAGAGTAGTCCCTTTCCTTATAAAATAAATTATTTTTAGTTGGTAAAGTTCATTACCAATTGATTAACATTTTTCTGTTTTATTAGTATATGCTCAGTAAATATTTTTCTTTATTTTTGTTTTAAATAAGTAATAACCATGGTGAGATCTCAGACAGGTGCCATCTACTAACTGTTACTGATCTACAACAAGCTAAATATAGAATCAAAAAGTATTAGCAAGTTTAGTAGCAATCTGATCAAGTGATAACATATCCATTGAATGTACAATTTTCAAAATATGAACATGTCTTTTGTATAAGTTTATTATTTATCTTTCATTTTATTAGTCATAATTGCTGTACTTTACAAAACTTTGGCTTGGAACAAATTGAAGATGTGGAACATTAACTATTCTTTCACCCCAGATAATTTGAGGCACTGGTTTAGATTATGTATATAAAGGACTTAACCATATTCATATTTTTTTGCAGATTGTCTGATAAAATTGTTGCTGTCCCTGAGATATATATATATTCAAACAAACACAAATCCCAAGTAAATTTTTCCTGGTAATGTTAACTTATTAATGGACCCTCACTTTTAATAAGATTTAATGTTTGTAGTATACTGTAATGCTGCTATTCCAAAGTTTTATTTAACACTAGAGGCCCGGTGCACAAAAATTTGTGCACTCAGGGGGCGGGAGGTCCCCCAGCCCGGCCTGTGCCCTCTCGCAGTCTGGGACCCCTCGGCAGATAACGACCTGCTGGCTTAGGCCTGCTCCCGGGTGGCAGAGGGCAGGCCCAATCCCTAAGTGCAGCCCCTGGTCAGGCTCAGAGCAGGGCCGATTGGGGAGTTGGGGCGCCGCCCCGTCATGCACAGAGCAGGGCGGATAAGGAGGTTGTGATGCCACCCTCAGTC
>NW_005357380.1:485845-488847 GCF_000412655.1 Myotis brandtii | reverse complement strand
GCGAGTGACTGAAGCTTCCAACCGCTCCTTGTTTTCTTTTTTTTTTTTTTTTTTTTTTCTGGGCCAGCTTTAGCTCTGAGGCCTCGCTGCTGAAAAGATGGATACAATGTTTCGGTCCGGCTGGGTTTCAGTCCGGCTGTTTTCTGGGGTTTTGTTTACCTTCTTATTTGCAACATAGTATATAGTTGCTTAGAGTTGCAACTGAGAGGCTGGCAAGTGAGGCGGGGAACGTTGGAGTCTGCAGCAAGCAAGCCTCGTGCTCGCTTCAGTGCCTGGCTGCCGGCCGCCATCTTGGCTGACAGTTAATTTGCATATACTCACTGATTAGCCAATGAAAAGGGTAGCGGTCGTACGCCAATTACCATGTTTCTCTTTTATTAGTGTAGATTAGGTTATATTAAATTCTAAACACTGCATGTACTACAAAAATACTTTAAGGTAATTATAATGGTAACTGCAGACCAGCAATCCAACTCAAACATCAATCTGTTTAAAAGTGACACAAAAGCTTAAAGTACTTGACAGTCATGTTAGCTCTGTGATGTTTCAGAACAAGTTATGTCCTGTGTTTTTACCAGCTTATTTTTTCAAAACAGCTAATAGTAGTTTTGATCCTCCTTCTTGTATTTTTTACATTAAATTGCTTGATACTTTATTTTAATTTTTCTTTATTACTATTTATAGCTTATCTATCATAGTTTCTTTTTTCTTTTTGTTGTTGCTATTTTCAAAAATATCGACTTTTCCCATATTTCCGTTTTTGTGGTTTGGCAAGAGTAAGGTTTTATTGCATGTATTGACTCTTTTTCCCCTTCCTTTCCATAATCAGTCACTGGAGCAATTGGAAATCTTTTTTGTGCTGGAAACTGAACACAAGGCACTTTTTGTCATTTTAACGGTGTTCACTTTAAAGTATGAATGACAATTTGCCACTAAGCCGCTCTTAAAATAAAAATAGTTTTCAGTTTGGTCTTGACCAAAGATCTCAAATCATGACAGAGAGTTAAATCTTAAATGCTCAACACTGATGTAATAGGAAGGGCTGATTATGGCCTTTTGTGCACAATTCCTCAATGGCAGAGCTGCCTAAACAATCTGGGGGTCTTTACTGGCAGACTAAGCACCAAACATTGGTTACTTCAGGGATTCAGTTTAACCTTTACAACAAATCCAGACTATGATTTTAAATTATATCTGAAATTAAGGAATTAAAATGTAGCAGGCGTATATTGAATGCTGCTTATATTGCAGTAATCATATTAGGCACAATAGGATGAGGGAAAAATTCAAATATCAATAAGAGACCTTGCCAAGGTACATTCAGCACTCAGCAAAAACAACCCTTAACCTGACCGAAATTGACCTCATGCCTTTATTTGTAAACTAATAAATTGTTGTGCTGAGTGCATTTAAGAACCTCTAGTTAAGGGTTATAGTTAGCTGTAGGGAAATCAACTCTGAAAAAGCTGAAATTAATATTTTTTGTGGGCTTTCTAGTTGGTAGAGTTGATTAGGAGAGATGAGCTGATTCACACAGTGTGAAGTCAAATAAAGAGCTAAAAATCTTATTAGCATCAGAAAGTTATATGTGAAAAATATGTAAGGGGTAAATGCTGGTTTCTATGGGGTTTTGATATATTGGATGACATATTAAAGATAACATTTGGACAAAAGAAGGAAAAGAAGTCTGACTGATAAACTTGCCGAGCTATAAATAATAGATTAGAGAACAGTGATTAGAACAATTTGACAAATTGTTGCAGATATAAATTAGGCAAACATTTGTTTTAGTCAAAAAAGCTATGTCAAAAGTAAGTGCAATCTAAAACTACTTTTTGTAAGTCCCAATTAGGAATTTTATGTTTTGTGATAATTATTTCAAAATTGCTAGTTAAATTTTGTTTTACTATAACTATAATAATGTATATGAAAGTGTTTACTAAACTATATACTGCTATATAAATGCTTGACATTTTATATATTAAATGCTGCAGATTTATGAGAGTTATATTATTAGGGAGAGCATTT
Organism: Myotis brandtii; assembly: GCF_000412655.1. Classification (NCBI taxonomy): domain Eukaryota; kingdom Metazoa; phylum Chordata; class Mammalia; order Chiroptera; family Vespertilionidae; genus Myotis; species Myotis brandtii. The sequence goes on along the minus strand of NW_005357380.1, from coordinate 486,819 downwards.
GACAAGGTCAAAGATAAATTTTGAGAGAGAAAATTGGGTAGACCCATTGACTTGTAAGTACCAATACTGATTTCTAGAGACTAGTAAGATGAAAAAAGATATAATTATGAAGACAATAAAATAATAATGATGTTATTTTCTGAAGTGGCTAGATATTAGTAGTATCTTATTTGGCAAAAGTCACTAAGCTTAAATTAGATTAAATACTCAAGTTCAGTTGATCATTTTCAATTTATAGAATTGCACAATCTGTCCTTTGTGATAACAATAGAGCATTTTTTATTCATCATATTTCAGTATTTGTCTTCTAGGGGAAATGCTGGACCTAATTAATAAAAGGGAACTTCAATGTTTAGAAATCCTATACAGCAATGCTTCAAATATATTAGTTGTGCCTTTTATATTTTGGATAATATAAAAATAGTAAATTTGATTTTTTTCTTTTCTATTTTTCTTGGATTGAATTATCCATTTTTTATTGACAGACCCTAACCAAAAAGAATATTCTCATTTCACTGGGTATACATGTAATGCCTGTGGGATTATATTGAACCACTTTAAACTGGCTTACGAAAGAAAGAAAAGGGAATAAAATCATTAATTTTCTGCCCTTCAAAATTCTTCATTATATCTTCCTTGATCTTTGAAAATTGAGGGAGATAGCAGAGATCTTTTTTCCTTACGGATAAATGATGATAGATATGAGAAAAACTGACTATTTTCTGTGTGATAAGTAATAGGACATAGGGAGATAAAAGCCATTTCCACAGGCAAATGTTAAATTAGGTGCGCTCATACAAGGATATTTTTTTTTTTTTACCATTTTATTCTTTTATTTGTATTGTATCTACTAGAGGCCCGGTGCACAAAAATTTGTGCACTGGCGGGGGGGGGGTCCCTCAGCCCCACTTGTGCCCTCTCACAGTCTGGGACCCCTCGGGAGATAACGACCTGGTGGCTTAGGCCCGCTCCCG
>NW_005357380.1:482836-485016 GCF_000412655.1 Myotis brandtii | reverse complement strand
CTGAGGGCCGTTTTCAGGCTGGCGGGTGACTGAAGCTCCCAACCTCTCCTTTTTTTCTTTTTTTTTTTTATTCTGGGATTTATTTACCTTCTATGGCTGTCACTGGAGCTGAGAGCTGGCTTTAGCTCTGAGGCTCGGCTCCAGCTCTGAGACCTTGGCTGCTGAAAGCAGGTATCTGGGTTTGTTTGAGTTCTATAATTGAAACACTGTTGCAACTCCAGCTTGGCCGGCTGGCTGAAAGCATGGGGTTTGTTTAGCTTCTATAATTGCAACATAGTTGCTCAGAGTGCCAGCTCAGAGGCCGGCAGTGGCAAGTGGATAACCTTGGCTTCCTCCTTCACTGGAGCAAGCAAGCCTCCTGTTAGCTTCAGCTGCCTGGCTGCCGGCCGCCTTCTTGGTTGGCAGTTAATTTGCATATCGCCCTGATTAGCCATTGGGACGTGTGTCGGAGGTACGGTTAATTACTATGTTTGTCTATTATTAGATCGGACTAGGGGCCCAGTGCACAAATTTGTGCACCTTGAAAGGAACTTCGGGCCACAAGGCTGTGGTGGGCACAGGGGCAGGTCTTGGCCTATCCTCTGTGCCCCTGCCTGGCCCCTCCCACTACGGCCCATGGTCCCCTGTCTGCTGGCAGCCCAGCTCCTGCTGCTGCCACTCCCATGCACTGATGGCGCTGGCCCCTCTTGCCCCCCACCCACTGAAGGCGTAGAGCAATTGGGGCTGGCACCAGCAGCGGGTGCAAGCGAGGCCAGCGCCATCAGCAAGTGCAAGCAGGGACTGCTGTCCCAATCGCCCCTGAGGAGCAAGGGGAGGTAGAGAAGCCCTCAAGGGTGATAGCAGCCAGCAGTTGCCACTCACACCTGCTGAAAGCACCAAGCGATCATGGCCAGTGCTGGGTGCCAGCAGCGGGTGCAAGCACTGGATGGGACCACGGTGCAAGGGACCAAAGAATTTTCAGTAACCACCAGACCCTCACCCTGATGACAGTGACTGGTGCCCCACCTTGGTCTGGTGCCCCCACTCACCTGCTCCACCATCCCACTGCAGCCAATGCCCACCATGTTCCGCACTCTGCCACCTACTGCCGCAGCCTGCCATGTTCTGTGTGCACCCCCTGGTGGTCGGTGCACATCATAGCAACTGGTTGTTCTATTGTTCAGTTGCTCTGCCATTCAGTCTATTTACATATTAGGATTTTATATATACAGAACAGATATGAAAAGATGTATGTTAAACCTACTATGATAATCCTTTCACAATGTAGGTAAATCAAAACATCACACTAATTATTTCTCAATAAAACAGAGAAAAATAGGTTAGCATTCTAAGAGAGACTATGTAAAGACCATTAAAAATATTTGACTGTGGCAAAAAGTTACGTTCTGTTACATTTAGGATTGATCAATATAATTTCATTTATTTTCAGTTATGCTTTGTATCTAGGCTTAGAGTTTGAGACTTAGCTATTTTATCTAGTATATTGTGAAGCAAGGTAAAATTTGTTATAGAAAAGTATAGCTTTCTAAGCTGTTGGAATCAATAATGATAACTTACATTAACACAGTGTTTTACAGTATACAGAGAAATATTTTATAATGATTGCATCCAGAATCTTAGCAAAAGTAATGGAAGTAGACCCAATATAGTCAAATAGTGTTAAAAGGCCTTTGGAGTCAGAGATCTAGAATTGAACTTTGACTATGCTACTTATTTGATTTAAGTTTGAGTAAGTTACTTAATCTTTTTGAACCCCAGTTTTTTTATTTTATATAATGGAAATGATAATTGTTATGAGTAACCCATGATCACATAAGATTATAGTACCTGATTTCAAGGATTTGGTATGTATTGCTGTATAAGCAGTACAAATGTTGCTTAATCTTCATCTACAGATGAAACATTGGAGGTTCTTAGAGGCTGTGACTCACCCACTGTTCAAACAGGACTTGAAATCTTATTTGGACATCAATTTCAGTTTTACATTACACCACACTCTCTGTATAGAATTTCCATGATTTGAAATGTGGTCAGTGAAACAATGGAATTATTTCATTTAAGTATGAAAGGCATACTTTTTTTCATGTTCCATTGTATGGCTACAGTCAGCTGCTTATGAGTTTTTTCTTCTTCTTTTATTTAAGTACTAGAGGCCCGGGGGCCCAAAAATTTGTGCACCG
>NW_005357380.1:479358-481887 GCF_000412655.1 Myotis brandtii | reverse complement strand
ATAGTACATAGTTGCTTAGAGTTGCAGCTGAGAGGCCGGCAAGTGAGGCGGGGAAAGTTGGAGACTGCAGCAAGCAAGCCTCGTGCTCACTTCAGTGCATGGCTGCCGGCCGCCATCTTGGCTGACAGTTAATTTGCATATACTCACTGATTAGCCAATGAAAAGGGTAGCGGTCGTACGCTAATTACCATGTTTCTCTTTTATTAGTGTAGATTATTGATCACAGTTCAGTTTGATGCAGTTCTGAAGAACAATAGAATGTGGTGGAAGTGATGCTCTCTGCCTTCTGAGGATGGGTCATAAAAGGTAATGAGGCTTTAACTTGATTTGCTAGAACACTTGCACTTAGTGCTCTGAGCTACCATGTAAGAGATCTGGCTACTATGAGATCCTACATGGCTTAAGCCACATGAAGAGGTAGTGTGTATTCACTTTGAAAGTGAGCCGAGCCCTTTAGCCATTTATGTCAAGGCACCATATATGTGAATAAAACCATCTTAGATCCTCTATGCTGGCCCATCTGCCATCAGAGTACAAGTAAATAACTTTGGTTGAGGACAAGAAAAAGTAGATACAATTGTCCATCTGGGCCTTGCCAGAATTCCTGACTTAGAGAATTAGTGAGATATAATAAAATGCTTGTTTTTTATGCCACTTAATTTTGGGGTTATTAGTTGCACAGAAATAGATCACCGGGGCAGGCTGATTACATATTGCAATTCTGTCTTCATGAAATGCTTTTTCCTTCTCTTTGCCACTTTGACTACTTTCCTTTTATCTCATTGACAGGGCTAAAAATGAGTTCATAGTCATGTACTTATTATAATAAAAAAACTAAATGAGCAAAGAATTATCTTAACCAGACAATGAGAAGTGCAAAGGAATGGGGACGTAGTTGCATAACAGAAGAAAAAAAATTATGACAGGTAAAGAGAAGGTTTGATTTACAAAATTATTTTGAAGCAGTACATGGAAAGATAAAAATCAGAAATGACACACTGAACTACTTAGTACAATAAAGCTTTATTTATTTATTTATTTATTTATTTATTCATTTTTAAATTGAAGGATCAGAATATTGAGTTTTGGCTGAGGCATGAGCTCAGGACCATGATCTGGGTTTTTCCATGGGCCAGTTAGATAACTTAGGTTGAACAATATTAAAAACAATGATAACTAATATTTATTGAAGATACTTAGTATACTATCTTATTTCATTTTCATGCAAACCTTGCAAGGTAGGTATATTGTTGCCATCATTCCCACTTAAACACACACACACACAAAAACAACAACAAAACAAACAAACAAAAAAACTACAACTCAAGAAAGATAAGAAAGTTTCATAGTCTGACTCCAAACTAGAGGTTTATTTTTACTCAAATTTCGATAGCTACAGCCACCAAATAGGCCAGTTAACTGTTTTGTTTTTAATATTCATTTTCTCCTCCATGGCCACATGTATCACTGAGCTAGAGAAATGATTTTTGCATCATTTCAACATGTACACAGTCTCAAGAGGCCGAGAAGGGAATAAAGAGAAGAAGACCTGGGAGAATGTAGGCAGTTGAATGTAAACCTATCCACACTACTGAAAATATAAAGAGTCATAAATATTTCTCTTATTTTTCTACTCCAAACCTATAAAAATGCTTTCTTTAAGATTCCATTTATATAATTAAGTCCTCAATGCATCTGAAAATAAAAATTTCTTTTGCATGCTACACAAAAGAGGAGGACTGGCTTCCTTCTAGGGAATTGCTATTGTGATTTGCAATCTGAGTTCTATAAGTTTGCTCTGTTGATGTTTTTAATTTGTAGTCTATACATTTGAAAGTTTCTGTTGGGAATGTTTGCATTTATAGTCTAGTAGATAGCAGACTGTGTGCTGAATGAAGTCTAAGTGTGTCATGTATATGTTTCTAAATCCAGTGTACATTTGCAAATTAACTAGTTTGCTGGATCAAAGCCTATAACTCTAGTTGGCTTGCATACTGAAGCATTAGCTGTTGGAGGAGTTTTGAAATTAGGGATCAATGAAATGTGGCATGCAGTACACTTCCTTTGAATGTCCACTGCTGGAGTCCTCAGTCATGTTTGTTTTCATATGAAAATGTGAGCTACAGGGAAGAGCTGTATCTAAATGAAATGCCATTTCTTTAGTAGCAACATCTTTTTTACTTTTATAGCAGGGAGAACATTCCATTTGGTTGGCCAAAGTAAGTCTTATGCTTTTAATTTACCTTTTGGTATATTGAATTTTAAACATTTTTTATCATGACCTACATTAAGAAATTATTTTTAACTCAAGACTCAGTAACACACATACATACATAATTAAAATAAAACTTTTTTGGGGAAAGAAAAAACTTTGTGTAAAAAGTAATTCCCAGGAGAAACCAAGATGGCGGCATAGGTAAACACCGGAGTTTGCCGCCTCGCACAACCACTTCAAAAATACAACTAAAAGACGGAACGGACATCACCCAGAACCACAGGAAGGCTGGCTGAGTGGTTCTACAACTACTA
>NW_005357380.1:478621-479148 GCF_000412655.1 Myotis brandtii | reverse complement strand
AGTCTCTGGGGACCTAGACTCATACGGGAGAAGCGGGACTGTCTGGCATTGGTCGGAACTCCAGGGCAGCTTTCTCTCGGAGGTACTTGCAGCAATTGTTGGGACACTGAGAAGCGGGGCCTCTGAAGGCAGGACTGAGAGCAGCCATAACTGCTTGCTTCGCCCGCCCTGTTGATCCCTTGGGACCCGCCCCCCCAAGCCTTGCACCGAGGCGTTTGCTGCATAGCCTCGGGCAGAGGCTAGATTGCACCTCCCTAGAGCTCCAGGACAGAAGTTCTCCCACTGCAGACACAGCTGATTCTCACAGCCAATTGGCCTGGAGGGCAATCCCTTCCAGTGTTACCTATAACAATTAAGGCTTAACTACAACAAGACTGTGCACAAAGACCACAAGGGGGTCCACCAAGAGTGTCCTCCTCAGGTAATTGGGGAGGCTGAACCACTGGGCCCTAGAGGACACTTAGCACAGAAAACCACTTTATCAACACAAGGAAGCATAAAAAATGTGGAGACAAAGAAACAGGACA
>NW_005357380.1:475466-477625 GCF_000412655.1 Myotis brandtii | reverse complement strand
TATGAACAACAAATACACATCTATCAACAAGTGAATCTAAAAATCAAGTGAATAAATAATCTGATGAACAGAATGAACTGGTGATTATAATAGAATCAGGGGCATAGAAAGGGAATGGACTGAATATTCTTGCGGGGGAAAGGGGTGTGGGGGATGCGGGAAGAGACTGGACAAAAATCGCGCACCTATGAAAGAGGACAGTGGGTGGGGAGTGAGGGCAGAGGGTCGGGTGGGAACTGGGTGGAGGGGAGTTATGGGGGGAAAAGAGAGGAACAAATGTAATAATCTGAACAATAAAGATTTAATAAAAAAAAGTAATTCCCTTACTGATATGTTCTATTCTACTCTATACTTTTCGGTAGTCCAGTTGAGTCTCTTCCATTTTTTAAAATACTACTACAACCCACTATAATGGTTTAATGACCTAATTTAAGGATCTCCTTTTCCTCCTACTCCCACAGCTTAGTGATTTATTTCTGAGAGAGCACCCAGGCTCAGGCTTCTAACTTGTAATAAAAAATGGGCCAGAATAAGGTGGAAAAAGGACACCTAGAAAGGCTCTTTTTCAAATGAGTAAAAAGTGAAGAAATTTAATAGAGATGAAGAATAGTTTGTCACCTCTTGTAACAATAAAATGTAGAAGAAAACATTTGTAGATTTTAGATTCTCCACCCCCTCCCCCTCTTGGATTATGTTAAGAAAAAATTTTAGGGTCACAATTTTAATATGATCACTTAGATTTTTATTTCTTCTGATTTAAAATGAATATATATTCATTTATAGATGACTTGCAAAACACAAAATGTTATGATGGAGTAAATAAAAACTACCTAAACCCCACCAACTCTTAATATTTTGCTATAATTCTTTCTCATTCTTTGTAACAAAAATTGATGTTACACCAGATGTATTCTATCTTTTACTTAAAATTATATATCAGGATTTCTATGGCATTAAATATTCTTTGAAAAATAATCCTAATATGTACATTGTATTAAAGATATGTAGAATGATTTATGTTTCTTTGTTGTTAGACATTTAACTTGTTTTTATTTGCTCAGTTATTTATAGATAATTATACATAATGCTGCATTTAAACATTATTGCAGTCATCATAGTTCATTTTTAACGTCATGGTATATTTTCAAGGAGGGAGAATTAATAGAACAATGAGTACAATTATTAATGCCTAGTTAAGTATGTTGCCAAATTTGTTTCCAGAAAAGCTATACCAATTCATTTTCTCAGAAACAGTGTATGAGAACTCTTTGGACATTGCATTCTTTAAAAAAATAAAACGTTGGTGTTGTCTTAAGAAAATTAGCAATATAATACCTATTACATTTATTTTTCTCTCTTTTTTATTGTCTAAAGTTTTGCATAAGTCTCCTTTTTACCCGAGTGACCTCCCCCAACCATTCCCACCCCAGGCAAGCCCCCACCGCCCCAGTGTCTGTGTCCATTGGTTATGCTAATATGCATACATACAAGTCGTTTGGTTGCTTTCTAACCACCACCATTCCCTTTCGTTTTTCTCTGGATCTATTCTTGTTCATCAAATTATGTTGATCATTATATCCCACATACAAGTGAGATCATGTGATATTTATCTTTCTCAGACTGGATTATTTTGCTTACGATAATGCTCTCCAGTTCCACCCATGCTGTTGCAAATGGTAAAAGTTCCTTCTTTTTTATAGCGGCATAGTATTTTTTATGTTTATAAAATTTTACAACTATATTTGTAACTAACTACATATTCAATAATTATTAATTTTGAGAACAATAAAATACATTTTACTTCTGTTTATATAGTTAAAATATTTAGCATCTTTTACTATATTATTTCAGCACTTCCCTATGTATGTCAATATAATTTAAGATTATATACCTGTATTTTTATTATTAAATTATTTATTTAAATGTTATTTTGTATAATTACTTTATTTTTTATAATACTTTTTATTACAATAATTATATAAATATATCCTCATATGTTTAATTGCCATAAACAGCCATCAAAAACCTTTTCTTTTACCATTTTCAACAGCATGGATGGAACTGGAGAGCATTATGCTAAGCGAAATAAGCCAGTCGGAGAAAGATAAATATCACATGATCTCACTCATATGTGGGATATAATGATCAACATAATTTGA
>NW_005357380.1:469789-473571 GCF_000412655.1 Myotis brandtii | reverse complement strand
CAACCCCCTGATCCGCCCTGCTCTGTGTGTGACAGGGGGCAGTGCCCCAACTCCCCTATCGGCCCTACTCTGTGCGTGACAGGGAGGAGTGCCCCAACCCCCCTGATCGGCCCTGCTCTGTGAGTGACAGGGGGTGGCGCTGCAACCTCCCCATCGACCCTGCCTTGAGTGTGACAGGGGGCTACGCACCCACCCCCCAATCGGCCCTAACCTGAGAGTGACTGGGGGTGGCATCGCAACCTCCCAATCCACCTTGCTCTGTGCATGACAGGGGGCGGTGCCCCAACTCCCCAATCGGCCCTGCTCTGAGCCCGACCAGGGGCTGCACCTAGGGATTGGGCCTGCCATCTGCCACCTGGGAACAGGCCTAAGCCAGCAGGTCGTTATCTCTCGAGGGGTCCCAGACTGCGAGAGGGCACAAGTGGGGCTAAGGGACACCCCCCAGTCCAGTGCACAAATTTTTGTGCACCAGGCCTCTAGTATAATCTCATAACAGACACACATGGTAATTGACCATACCTTCGCTACGCCTCCCATTGGCTAATCAGTGTGTTATGCAAATTAACTGCCAACAAAGATGGCAGCTAATTTTCATACTGCAGGCAGATCCCGCTGCGCCACCCCAGCTCGAGATCCTGGCCTGCTGTATGCGGGGAGGGGCAGGCGGGGCAGGGGGGGGGGGCCAACAAAGATGGCAGCTAATTTTCATACTGCAGGCAGATCCCGCTGCGCCACCCCAGCTCGAGATCCTGGCCTGCTGTATGCGGGGAGGGGCAGGCGGGGCAGGCGGGGTGGGCAGCAGCGTGATCTGAGCTGCTGTCTGCCCCAGTGTGGGATCTGGGCCTGCCATGTCTTGGGCAGAGTTGGCGGGGCGAGCAGCAGCATGACCAGAGCGGCCACTCACCCCAGCATGGGATCTGGGCATGCTATCTGCGACCGGGGGAGACAGAGCAGGCACTCAGGGATTGGGCGTGCCATCTGCCACCCAGGGAGCGGCCCTAAGCCAGCAGGTGCTTATCTCCCAAGGGGTCCCAGACTGTGAGAGGGTATAGGTTGCTACTCAATTTATGTCTTATAGTATTTCATAAGATAAATAAATTTACATTTTTAAATCACTTCTGATGAATTTATGAAGCTCAAGTGATTTTGAACACAGTATAGATGACATGAATAAGTAAAATATAGTAATAAAATGTTTTTGTTTTTTTTTCCTTCACTACACTTGCAATGGAACATGTCATATTGGTGGTATGCAAATGGAAATAATGATAAAGGAAGAGAAGCAGTGTGCCAGTACTTAATGAGTTTTTTACAATGTGCTAAGGCCATTGTACTTTAATTCATTTAAGATATAAAGATGAAAAATATGAGTATATTATATTTATGATATGATAGAATACAGGAGAATCCTATCACTTATGGCCTACTTTCTATCTTCAGTTGCAGAATAATATAATACTACTTTTGCAAGATTTCAACTAGTAGTCTTACAGAAAAAAAATAAACAATTGACTAAATATTTGTATTGAAGCTATGATTAAAACAGATTATTTGCCATTTAATTTTATTTCTCATTTTTGGAAGAAAGATATGTAATATCTTCAAGTAACAAAAAGGAAACATTCTAATTGTTTTGATAGGCTTGATAATAACTGTATTTATTATAACTAGTTGCCCTCCCTTCGTTTTTCCTGTAAAAATATAAAGGCTGGATATTTTATTAATTATGATAATGTAGGTAATTTTCACAGGTAAAATAAACTTAGAAATTAAGTTCAAAGGAAAGCAATCTCTTTCTGTTAGTGGTACATGGCCAACTTCTCCAAGTTTGAAAGCATTGAGTGTTAGATATCATTATAAAATAAGTTTTCTATGAAATATTGTAATTTGCAAAAAGAAACTAAAAACAAAATAAATTTGGAGATTAGGGTAAAACTCTATGGATTGTAGTCTGTGATTCATTTCTGCTTTCTCCTCACTAGGAATAGCAATGAAACAAGGCTAAATGAGACATAAACCCATGAAGAAAAGAGAACAGGGAAGAATGTGGAAGCAGCTACATTTTTGAAATTGGAAATCATACAATTTAGAAAACAAGGGAAACCTAGAGCCTAAGGAAGTAACTGATGGTGTGGTATGAAAGCAACACAGGAGACAGTGAATGTATGATTTAGAACTTCAGAAGTACTCAGATGTTGGAACATGAACCTCTAAGTGCAGAAGGAACATGGGCTATGTTTTCCCAAAGTTCCTTCCCAACTACACGTATTTGAGGGACTGCTTCTTCTACAATGAAAAAAAGATTGAAGGTTTGTTCTCTTAAGATGTTGAAATCAGAAGGAAAATTCTACAGTTGTTGTTTCTTGAGAGTTTCTAAAAGAAACAGCCCAATCATATTTCACATTTCAAGCCAATCACTGTATTGGTTTATCAAAATTCATTTGTGCTCATAGTTTCCAATCAGTGTTTTATGTGCTTTTTTAATTAAATATAAATGTACAGCCATAACCAACAATTATTTGAGGAAACCCTGAAACACGAAAGAAAGGAAACAAAACACAGCTAAAGATTAAATAAAATTTATTGAAAACAAAGACAATGTAGGGAGAAGAAAAAAAAAATAATTTCCAGTATAGTACCTCACAGAAATAAGAAAAAAAATAAGGAAGTTAAAAAAAAGTACTCATATAACTCAAAGAAGTTATTGTAATGCAAACAATGAAATAACAGAAATTGAAATATTAATAGAAAGGTTGAAAGGTAAAGCTGAAACTTTTCTAGAGAAACACTGCAATCTAGAATACAAATTTATGGAAACAGAAAATAGAATGATGGTTATCAGGGGTTAGGGGGAGGGAAAAAAGGGAGTTGTGGTTTAACAGGTATAGAGTTTCAGAATTGCAAGAGGAAAAGGTCTGAAGATCTTTTACACAACAATGCAAATATAGTTACCACTACTAAACTGTACATTTAAATATTATTAAAATAGTAAATTCATATTATATGCTTTTTACCACAATCAAAAGAAATTAATTTTCATGGCCTCAAAAATGAGAACATTTGAGGATCCAAGATGGCTACTGATGGGACAGCAGGCTGCAAGATAGTGTGTGAGTGAGAGAACAAAAGGAAAGTGTGTGAATGTGCGGGGAGTGTCTGTATTTGTGAGTGAGGTTCAGCTATATTCCACAGGACTGTCCGGGACTGGAGGACCAGATTCCACTGGCTGGCCAGCCTCTACTACTGCTGAAATATCTCCTGGAGAGGCAGGCTCTGCCACGGAGACTGTTCCATCTTGAAGGGGAGACTGGTTGTGATTGGAAGCCCAGCCTTTCCTGCAACGGGGGAGACCTCAGACACCTCCTGGGACCCTACAACCACAATGCCCAGGGACCAGCTGCCTCAGCTGAAAAACCATGAAAACTGAGACTCCAGCCTCCTTGACCGCAGAAACCTAAAAAGTCTGACCAGGGGGAGACAAAGCAGCACCAAATATGTGGACAGACCCTATGCCTTCTAAGAGAGTTGATAGAAGGAACAACTGAATCGAATAACATCCATCTGGAATTGGTGAATTGAACACAGCTGGAGAGGCAATCCATGTATGGAAAGGTCAGATATCACACAGTGGTTCTCAACCTTGGCTGCACATTAGAATCACCTGGGAATCTTTTTAAAATCCTGATTTCAGGGCCTCATCCTCCGGAAATTCTGTTTCTTTGTTACTAATGTTGTGGCCCTACCCCATAACAAAGAAACAGAATTTCCGGAGGATGAGGCCC
>NW_005357380.1:467806-468913 GCF_000412655.1 Myotis brandtii | reverse complement strand
AGAGGAAATGAAGAACCAAGAAGAAATGAAAAATGACATTGCTGCAATAAAGAACTAAATAGAAAGCATCAACAGTAGACTAGAAGAAGCAGAGGACTGCATAAGTGAGCTAGAAAACAAGGTAGGAAAAAATACCCAAGCAGAGCAGCATCTAGAAAAAAAAATTAAAAAAACAAGAGGAGAGACTAAAGGAAAATTGGGGCAACACAAAACAAAAAACATCCACATAAAAGGGGTGCCAGAAGGAGAGGAAACTGAGAAAGGAATAGAAAACCTGTTTGAAAAAATATTGACATAAAATTTCCCTGATATAGGGAAGAAAAAACTCTCACAAGTCCAAGAAGCTCACAGAATCCCAAATAAGATGAACCCCAAAAGACAGACACCAAGACACATTATAATTAAATTGGCAAACACCACCAACAAAGTAAGAATCTTAAAGGCTGTCAGAGATAGAAAGTTACCTACAAGGGATCTTCAGTCAGACTATCAACTGATTTCTCAACAGAAACACATTAAGCCAGAAGGGAATGGAAAGAAATATATAAAGTCATTCAAAACAAGGGTCTGCATTCAAGAATACTGTACACAGCAAGGCTATCAATAAAATATTAGAATGAAATCAGGAGATTCAAAGACAAAAAAGGACTAAGAGAGTTAATTACCACCGAACCAGCAATGCAAGAAATGCTGAAGTGTCTGCTGTAAAAAGAAGAAATAGGAAGGAAAGAAGGAACACAGGCATAAAGAATAAAAATGGCGACAAACAAGTACCTATCAATAACTTTAAATGTAACTGGATTAAATGCCCCAATCAAAAGACATTGGGTAGCTGAGTGGATAAGAAAACATGACCCATATATCTTCTGTCTACAGGAAACCCACCTCAGAAAAAAAGACTCACACAGATTGATGGGAAAGGGATGGAAAAAGGTTTTTCAGGTGAATAGAAATGAAAAAAAAAAAGCTGGGGTCATAATATTTGTATCTGATGAAACAGATCTCAAAGTGAAGGCCATAACAAGAGATAAGGAAGGCCACTTCATAATACTAAAGGGAGCGATTCAACAAGAAGATGTAACTCTGGTAAACATATATGCACCAAAT
>NW_005357380.1:464956-467163 GCF_000412655.1 Myotis brandtii | reverse complement strand
ATTTTTTAAAATATATTTTATTGATTTTTTACAGAAAGGAAGGGAGAGGAATAGAGTCAGAAACATTGATGAGAGAGAAACATCGATCAGCTGCCTCCTGCACATTCCCTAATGAGTATGTGCCCGCAACCAAGGTACATGCCCTTGACCAGAATCGAACCTGGGACCCTTGAGTCCGCAGGCCGACGCTCTATCCACTGAGCCAAACCGGTTAGGGCAAGAACTGGTTCTTTAAAGGGATAAACAAGATTTCTGAATCTCTACCAGGTTCACAAAGAAGCAAAGAGAGAGGACCCAAATAAACAAAATAAGAAATGGAAGAGGTGATGTAAAAATGGATCCCACAGAAATACGAACGATTATGAAAAATATTATGAACAACACTATTCCAACAAAATGGACAACCTATAGGACATGGACATAATCTTAGAAAAATATGAGCTTCCAAAACTCAATCAGGAAGAATAAAAAACCTGAATACGCCCATAACTACCAAAGAAATTGAAGCAGTGATAAAAAATCTTTTAGCAAACAAAAGCCCTGGTCCCGAAGGCTTTGCCAAGCATTCAAAGAAGAACTAAAACCTATTCTCCTCAGACTATTCCAAAAAATTCAAGAGGAAGACACACTTCCAAGGTCTTTCTATGAAGTCAGCATTACCTGAATCCCAAAACCAGATAAAGACACCACAAAAAAGAGAAGTACAGGCCAATATCCTTGATGAACATAGATGCTAAAATCCTCAACAAAATTCTAGCAAATTGGATTTCACATTACATTAGAAAGATCATACACTGTGACCAAGTGGGATTTATTCCAGGGATGCAAGGATGGTACAATATTTGCAAATCAATAAATGTGATACATCACATAAACAAATTGAGAGACAAATATCACACAATCAATGCAGAAAAAGCAATTGATAAAATCCAAAACCCTTTCTTGATAAAAACTCTCAGCAAAGTGGGAATAGAGGGATCATACCTCAACATAATAAAAGGGTTATATGACAAACCTACGGCCAAAATCATACTCAAAGGGGAAAAGTAAACTCATTTCCCCTAAGAACAGAAACAATGCAGGGATGCCCACTTTCACCACTACTGTTTGATATAGTACTGGAAGTGCTAGCCATAGTGGTCAGACAAGAAGATAAAATAAAAGGCATCCAAATTAGAAAATAAGAATTAAAACTGTCCTTATTCACAGATGACATGATCCTGTACATAGAAAATCCCAAAGACTCCATCAAAACACCACTAGACCTAATAAATGAATTTGGCAATGTAGCAGGATACAAAATTAACACCCAGAAATCCATAGCTTTTTATACAGCGATAATGAACTCCAGAAAGAGAAACGAAAAAAAAAATCCCATTTACCATTACACCAAAAAAATAAATTAAAATACGTAGGAATAAACTTAATTAAGGTCATAACAGACCTGTACTAGAAAAAGTACCGGACATTGAAAAAAGAGATAAAGGAAGACATGAACAAATGAAAGAACATACCATGTTCATGGATTGGTAGAATCAACATCATTAAGGTATCTGTACTACCCAAAGCAATCTTCAGATTCAATGCAATCCCCATTAAAATATCAATGGCATATTTCAAACATCTAGAACAAACTCTCCAAAAATTCATCTGGAATAAAAAGAGACCCCGAATATCCACTGTGATCCTGAGAAAAAAGAACAAAGCTGGAAAGATCACAATACTAGATATCAAGCTATATTTCCAAGCCATAGTTCTCAAAACTGCCTGGTACTGGCACAAGAACAGACATATAGACCAATGGAACAGAACAGAGAACCCAGAAATTGACCCAAGACATTATGCTCAATTAAAATTTAACAAAGGAGGCAAGAGCATATAA
The DNA here is from genome assembly GCF_000412655.1 of Myotis brandtii. NCBI lineage: Eukaryota > Metazoa > Chordata > Mammalia > Chiroptera > Vespertilionidae > Myotis > Myotis brandtii. The sequence continues at coordinate 465,281 of NW_005357380.1, read as the reverse complement.
TGGAGTCCAGACAGTCTCTTCAAAAAAAGGTGCTTGGAAATTTGGTCAGATACATGCAAAAAAAAAATAAATAAATAAAATAAATAAAACTAGATCACCAACTTACACCATACACAAAAACAAACTCAAAATAGCTAAAGGACTTAAATGTAAGATGGGAAACCATAAAAATCCTACAAGATGTCATAGGCAGCAAAATAGCAAACATACGTTGTAGCAATATCTTTACAGAAACAGCTTGTAGGGCAATGGAGACTAAGGAGAAAATTAACAAATGGGACTACATCAAAATAAAAAGCTTCTGCACAGCAAAAGAAACCATCAA
>NW_005357380.1:462265-463577 GCF_000412655.1 Myotis brandtii | reverse complement strand
AGTTGCCCTCTGTTGAGCATATTCATGCTCAGTTAAAACTAAATATTTCCTTTGTAAAACTGTTGGGCTATGTGAAAATACTTGAGTTAAGTGCTCAAGCTCTTAGTGAATATTCAAACATATATGCATGGTTTGGTTGATGTTCTAGCAACTGAGTTTTTAAGATAAGGTGAAAGAGCTAGAGTTACATCTTGGTTTATAAGAGTCTTGAGAGGGGAAAACAAACCTCATGAGAATTTTGCCTTTTGATTCCATTGTCAATAAAGGCATTGATTAAATTTAAACAAGGAGGTAAAAGATCTATATTCAGAAAACTATAAGACATTGAGGAATGAAATTGAATGAGACAAAACTGAAAGAAAAGACATACATGCTCATGAATAGGAATAATTAACATTGTTAAAATGTTCATACTACCCAAAGCAATCTACAGATTCAATGCAATCTCTATAAAAATACCAATATTATTTTTTACAGAACTAGAACAAATGATCCTAAAATTTACATGAAACCACAAAAGATTCTGAATAGCCAAAGCAATCTTGAGAAAGAAGAACAAAGATGGAGGCATCACACTACCGGATAGCAAACTATATCTCAAGGCTATGACAAACAAAACAGCATGGTTCTGGCATAAAAACAGATGTAGATCAATGGAACAGAATAGAGAACTTAGAAATAGACTAATGCCTATATGGTCAATTAATCTATGATAAATGAGAAAAGAATATATAAGTGGGTAAAGATAGTCTCCTCAATAAATGATGTTGGGAAAGCTGCAAAAAAATGAAACTAGAGACTAGTGGGGCTCGGGAAAATGGCGACCAGCAGGAAGGTAGGGGGGGGGAGAGTGTGAGAGTGCAAGGAAGTGATAGAGGAGTGTGTGGACGTGTGTGGTGTGTGTGTATGAGCTAGGGACAGCTAGATTCTGCAGGTCTTCTAAGGGGCTGCTAAACCGGGCAGTCTTAGGCGGCGGAGTCCAGCTCCCGGCGCGGACACTCCTAGGCGGCCAGCCCAGGCACAGCGACCACGCCATCTTGGGAAACAGAGCTGCTTGAGACTAGGATCCTGGCCTCAGCACCACCCAGTCTGATCTCAGACGCATACCAGGACCCTGCAGCCACTGGGGACAGAGACCTGCGACCACAGCTACAGACCTGCGGACACCAAAAGTTCGGAGATCCCCGCGGCAGATCCGTGAGTAACAGAGCCCACCCCCCCTTCCCGCAGGCTCGCGGGCAGCGCCATAGTAACTGATAGACCCGCCCCTTGCCGGGGCCTCAGCGCTGCAGGAACCTTGGCCTGGAAGTGC
>NW_005357380.1:456737-458441 GCF_000412655.1 Myotis brandtii | reverse complement strand
ATGCATATAAGCATAACTAATGGACACAGACACTGGGGGGTAGGGGAGGCCAGGGGATTTTCAAAGGCGGGGGAAAAAAAGGAGAAACATGTAATACTCTTTGTAATAATTTAAGCAATAAAAAAAAATGAAACTAGATTACTTTTGTACACAATATACAAAAATTAAACTTAAAAAGATTAAACACTTCAATGTAAGACCTGAAACCATAAAACTCTGAGAAGAAAACATAGGCAGTAAACTCTTTGACATCATTCTTAGCAATAATTTTTGCATATGTCTCCTCGAGCGAAGGAAACAAAATAAAAAAATAGACAAATGGGACCACATTAAATTAAGAGGTTTTGCTCAACAAAGGAAGTCATCAACAATATGAAAAGACAACCTACTCAATGTGAGAATATATTTCCCAGTAATACATCTAATAAGGAGTTAATATTCAAAATATATAAGGAACTCATACAACTTAACACACACACACACCAAACGATCTAATTTAAAAATGGGCAGAGGACCTGAAAAACTATTTCTCCAATGAGGACATACAGATGGCCAAAAGACATATGCAAAGATGCTCAACATCAGTAATCATTAGGGAAATGTAAATTAAAAGTACAATGTGATATCACCTCACACCTGTCAGAATGCCTATCATCAACAAATCAACAAACAAGAAGTACTTGTGAGGATGTGGAGAAAAGGGAAATCTTGGGCATTGTTGGCAAGATTGTAAATTGGTGCAGCCACTATGAAAAATAAAATAATACAGCGGTTCCTCAAAAAATTAAAAATAAAACTACCATATTACTCAGCAATTCCACTTGTGCATATTTACCTAAAGAAATCCAAAACACTAATTTGAAAAGATATATTCAGCCCTATGTCCATTTCAGCATTATTTGCAATAACTAAGATATGGAAGCAAATTAAGTGTCCATTGGTAGATGAAGAGGTAAAGAAGTGGTGAAACGTATATAAAATGGAACATTACTCAATCATAAATAATACAATTTTGCCATTTACAAAGTAGATGAACCTAGAGGGTACTATGCTAAGCAAAATAACACACACAGAGAAAGAAAATACACTATGATTTCACTTATCCGTGAAATATAGAAAATAAAATAAATGGAAAAAGAAAGCAGAAACAAATACATAGATTCAGAGAACAAATTGATAGTTGCCAGATGAGAGGAGGCTTGGGTAATGGTTTAAAATGGTGAAATGGCTCAGTGGATAAGTGTCAGACAGTGGACTGAAGTGTCCTGGGTTTGATTCTGGTCAAGGGAAGGTACCTTTATTTCAGTCTCCTCCCCAGCCTGAGCCCTGGTTGGCCCTGGTCAGAGCACATGCAGGAGGCAACCAATCAATGTGTTTCTCTCACATCAATATTTCTCTGTCTTTCTCTCTTTCTTCCACTCTCTAAAAATCAATTAAAAATATCTTCAGGTGAAGATTTAAAAAAAAGTGAAAGCCATTAAGAAGTACAAATTGCCTGCTGGTTATAGAAATAGGCATAAGGATGAAAGGGCAGCATAAGGAATGGTAAAGTATCTACACTAATAAAAGAGAAACATGGTAATTAGTGTACGACTGCTACCCTTCCCATTGGCTAATCAGTGAGTATATGCAAATTAACTGTCAGCCAAGATGGCGGCCGGCAGCCAGGCAGCTGGAAGCGAACATGAGGCTTGCTTGCTGCAG
>NW_005357380.1:441111-455744 GCF_000412655.1 Myotis brandtii | reverse complement strand
CCTAAGCCAGCAGGTGGTCATCCCCTGAGGGGTCCCAGACTGCGAGACGGCACAGGCCGGGCTGAGGGACCCGCCCCCCTCCCTCCCGAGTGCACAAATTTTTGTGCACCGGGCCTCTAGTATATATATAAAGAGCCAGGGACCATAATGTCCAAAATGACTGAAGGGACGACCAAACACCAGGCTTCGCACGCAGAAGGCTCAGGTGCGCAGGGACTGGTGAGTGGGCTGAACTGCTGACTTCTCTGAGACAGAGAGAGGTGGGGCTGATCAGTAGCTGCTGTGGCTGCTGGCAAGGCACAGAAAGAGAAGCAAGGTCTGAGCCGCAGCCTCCGTGGCAGCTTCTGATCAGCCCTTGCCTATCTCTCTCTCCAGACCTTGCCAGCAGCTCTCTCTCTCTCTCTCTCTCTCTCTCTCTCCAAGAGGTCAGCAGTTCAGTCTGTTTGGCAGCAGACTGGGGCTGCTGTTGATCAGCCCCGCCTCTCTGATCAGGTCCTGAGATAGGCTCGGAGACACTGACAGGAATAGAAACCGACCAGTCAGAACCAAATCTGGGTGAAGTGCCAGGAGCAAATGGCTGCCTAAGAGGTGGAGCTTTTGATGCTGACTGGCATAGAAACTGACCAATCAGAATCTAATCTGGGTGAACTGTGAAAGCAGAACCTAAGGTGGGGGCTGAGGAGGGGTATTAAGGGCAACATTTGTTTGGTGTAAGGTGTAAGAAAGTGGCTCAATTTTGTAATGACTGGTTTGGCAGTATAGTGCATATGACTGGCTAACAGTCCAGAAATAGGTATTATGTATTTTTGTCTGCCAAGAGCATCTCCTGCTGAAAAAGGCTCCCCCCCCCATTTAAGCAATCCTATCCTATATAATCTATCTATACTAATAAAAGGGTAATATGGTTATTAGACTGGGTCGACTGGCCATCTTCTGGACATCCAACTTCCTTCTGGGCAAAGCCATGGTGGTGGGGGCCTTGGCAAAGGCAGTTAAGGGCAATCAGGCTAGCAGGGGAGGGCAGTTGGGGCCAGATTAGGCTGGCAGGGGAGGCAGTTGGTGACAACCAGGCCAACAGGGGAGGGCAGTTGGAGGCGAGATCAGGCCAGCAGGGGAGGGCCATTGGGGGCGAGATCAGGCTGGCAGGGGAGGGCAGCTGGGGGCAAGATCAGGCTGGCAGAGAAGGGCAGTTGGAGGCAAGATTAGGCTGGCAGGGGAGGGCATTTGGGGGACTGGTCGCCACTATCTTGTGGCTATGGGCACCACCATCTTTATGATGGAGTCACAGTTAATTTGTATATTACTCTTTTATTAGATAGAATTCCTTGGATTTCAATTCTCCAAGTTGCCTACTAGTTGCCTTTAAAATATTTTTCATAAATTCTTTAAAATATGCCACAAGAAATGTAATTGTGGCTGCCTTTTTCACATTGGTTTGTCACAGTATTATTTTTTTATGAACATTTCTTCTCAAAACTTTGTGCACAGAAGTTCTTTCCAGTGTAATGCACTAACTCTATCAAACCACAAACTACCTTCAAAGAATATTCTAAATAAATTAAAATTATATGCTAATAATTTACTTGTTTATGAGTGTATTATTTTGTAAAGAGTTCTATTAAATTCTGTGAAGTAATAATGATTCCCAAAATGCTGAGGACCATTGCTTTAGATATTGGACAATGTCTTCTAGTTTGTTCTGTGAAGTAGAATTTTTTTACATTACTGGTTTGATATTCTACTGTCTATTCTGTTCTTGTTGCATCAATTTATTACTTATAATACAATTTTTAAATGTTCTGTTATATGTCTTTCTTTGTGTTCCTTTTTATTTTAGTGAGCTTTCTTGGCCTGTCTTCTTTTATTACAATCTGTTCTCTTTTTAAGGCTTTCTGGTACTGTTTCACACACACTGTCCTATTTTCTACTTTGGGGGATAATAAGCACATATATTCCAGAACTTTCATGAACATCTTACCATGAAATTATTTTAGGAGGTATGTATTTTTCATGAGTTGTCATGGCAATTTCCCCTTTTCTTCTTGCTTCAGATTTTTTTTTCAGAAGCTCCATACCAGTTTTACAAGTTCTTCCTGAAATGTCTATAATTATTATTCAATTTCTGCTAGATTTAATTTCTTATCACAATTTTGTTTTGAATGCTAAGCCTCTAGTCTTTATGTTGGAGTCCATTTCAGTGACTAGTGCTATACTGAAGTTTTTAAAAACTCCAGTTGTTTTTTTCTTAACATTGTTTTAAATCTTGTCCTTAGTTCCTAATATATTTCAAAGTATTTATGTTTCTATGTAAAATAACACTTTATGTTTAGCTTTCTATATTAAATGGAATCCCCAGAAACTTATTTTTGAAGACCTTAAGAATTAGTTTGGCTTTTAAAATATCATTAGCTGACTTGTTGGGTTCATATGAACCATAACTCTGTACGTCCAAAAATAAAGACAGAAATAATATATACAAATCAAACATAAAATAGCCACAACAAAATACCAAATTGAGTGATGTTAAAAATTTAATAATAGCAACTTAGTTGGTATTTGCCTCTTGCCAGGTAATGGAACTTAATTGATCATCATGGATAGTCTATGAGGTTGACACTATTATTGTCTCCATTTTTGCCAAAAAGGAAGTGTATTAAGATAAAAATCAAGTCAGTGGCATAATTAGGATTCAAACTCAGGTTGCCTGGCTCTTGAATTTTCACTCTTAACCACAAAATTATAGAATGTTTTATTACATTTTGTTTTCTTCTAGACCTCTGACATCAACAATCTCAAACTTGTAAGATAATTACAAGAATACGGAATATGATTTGAGATACCCTTTTCTTTGACAATCCATGCATATATATTTGTGAAGCAATGGCATATGTATTTGCTAATGTGTGGTGATATGGCAGCAGGGCAGGGGTGGCTTTAACTAAATAAATGGCAGTAAATAAATAGCATTAAACTAACTTGGTTCACTGTTAAAGGTCTGTGGTATGCATATAAAATAGGCCAGTTAAGCCCTAGTGGGTTTTGCTCAGTGGATAGAGCATCTGCCTGTGGACTGAAGGGTCCCAGGTTTGATTCTGGTCAAGGGCACATGCCTGGGTTGTGGGCTCACTCCTCAGTAGGGGGTGTGCAGGGGTGTTTCTTCTGTCTCTCTTTTCCTCTCCCTTCCTTTCTGAAATCAATACAACATATTTAAAAATAAATAAATAAAATAGGCCAGTTAACATGTTGTAAAGCAGACTCTGATGAACCAAACAAGTGTTGTGGAGAACCAGATATTAAACAAATCATTTTATACATTTTTTAAATTGAGTCCAAGGACACAACATTCTTAGGAGATATGGATTGGGCTCTTTTCCTCTCCCTTCCTTTCTGAAATCAATACAACATATTTAAAAATAAATAAATAAAATAGGCCAGTTAACATGTTGTAAAGCAGACTCTGATGAACCAAACAAGTGTTGTGGAGAACCAGATATTAAACAAATCATTTTATACATTTTTTAAATTGAGTCCAAGGACACAACATTCTTAGGAGATATGGATTGGGTATAATGGGAGCATTTATAAAGGAACACTACCTATCTGGAGGGTAAATAAGATGTCCTTGGAGAAATTATGTAAAAAAATGAGTAGGAGTTAATCAGGAGAAGGGTGTGGATAATCAAAGTAAAGAGAACAGAATGTTCAAAGTCCATGTCACTGGGAAAAGAATGGTATATCTAAAAGAATAAGTTTATTATGGTTGGAGAGGAGAAAACAAGTTGGAGAGAGGCCTAAAATAAGATTCTAAAGATAGAAATTAGAGTGTTCTGGACTTTTTATTCTGTGTTAAGTTTCATTTTATGCAGAGGGCAATGAGAAAGATATTAAGGTTGTAGGGAGAGAAATAGCATGTTGACATTTGTCCTTTAGAGAAATGATCCTATGAGACATTGCAACTGTCACGACTGAGAGGAAAGCCAGAGATGTACCACTGGAGCTGTCCGGGTAGTAGATACATTTTTAAAAAAATACTATGCTATCATAGTTCAATTCTAGAGAAGACTGACAAAATATTGATGTTAGATAAAACTATTCTAGTTGAACTGTGATTTTGTTCCTGAATTTCAGTTAAAGGTGCAAGTACTATTTGTAAGGAATAAGCTAATGAAACATTTCTAGGGGTGTAAGTAGATACACATTAATTTATTGTCCATAGCGAAGCTAAAACTTTTTAGCACTACCAAGTGAATATTGGGGAGAAGGCATTCTATACTTTTATACAATCACTAAAACATTATTATTTGGATAAAATGGTGTTAAAGTTCAAAATTAAACTATCAGAAGTTGACTGGTATCAGAAGTTGACTGCACCCAGGACACATGTAGAAATTATTACTAATTTTTCAGGCCTTTATTTTTTCACTAACCAAGCCAGGAGCTCAGTGTCCTTCTGCATCCAGCAATTGAGCAGCATCTTGAACAGTAAAACCATAAAGCTTAAAATGCTGCCTTCTAGAGATCCTCAAGGGACTTTATTACTAGAATGATGCAATCATTTAGTCAAGTCCTTAGGGTCTCAGAGTGATGAGGAAAAATACCCAACTAGCCCAGTGAGTCCTTCAGCTGCCATTCATAGACTAACACCACGTAATATTCCAGGTAGAGTAATTGCCCTACTACCACAGAACCCTTATTATATTAACACTAAGTACTCAACAAGTTTGAGGACTGAAGTAAGTGGCTCTATTTAGTATGTGGTAGGTGAACCTTTTAGTTTCTTTTGTGAAAGTCCTCAATAATAATAATATTTGTAAAGGCACCTTCCAAATTGCAGGGAAAATCCATAAAGGTGTATGCATATATAATTTCTTTATGAGCAAATCTATAGATTTGTATAAAATGACTCCTAGACTTTTTTGAACTATGTATGAGACACAAATGTATGACTATAATGATTTCTTACTGACATAATGATAACTTTCAGCTAAACAGTTAAAACTACATATTTCCCCAATGGCTTCCATACACACTATATATTGAAATATACGTTGAAACAGTCAATCTGTTTTTCAACACCAGCAAAGGAAAATTAGCTGTATTTATATTGAAAGTCTGATATCTTGCAGAGTTTGGACAATGCTGAGTATAAGTCTCATTAAAGTATGTATGTCAGATATAATGATTGGTCACAGGCTGGTACACATATTGAACTTTATTTTTTTAGTTCTTTATTGTTGTTTAAAGTATTATATATATAGTATTACATATGTCTCCTTTTTTCCCTATTGATCTCCTGATCCCCCAGCCCATGCCCTCACCCCCCTAGTGTCTGTGTCCATTGGTTATGCTTATATACATGCATACAAGTCCTTTCATTGATCTCTTACCCGGCAACCACACCATCCCCTTCCTTGCCTCTGAAGATTGATGGACTGTTCAATGCTTCTATGTCTCTGGATTTATTTTTTTATTTTTAATTTTTTCTTCACTTTTTAATCTTTATTGTTTTTCCCTCCAACTCTTTTATTTTTTCAAGAAAAACGATTTTAAGTATAATAAAGTTACATGCAATGAACATTAATATTTCAAGAAAAGGATTTTAAATATAATAATATTACCAAAATGGTACTAATATAGTATAATATCACAAAAATTGTAGCAAATATTAAAAATCTGTGAATAACAGGATTACTTCTATTCTAAAATATTTTTTTCAGGCTCTATCTTGGTTCATCAGCTTATGTTGTTCATTATATTCCACATATGAGTGAGATCATGTAATATTTTTCTTTCTCTGACTGGCTTATTTCACTTAGCATAATGCTCTCTAGGTTGATCCATGCTGTTGCAAGTGGTAAGACTTCTTTCTTTTTTACAGCAGCATAGTATCCCATTGTGTAGATGTACCACTGTTCTTTAATCAGCTCATCTGCTGATGGGCACTTAGGTTGTTTCCAAATCTTGGCAATTGTAAATTATACTCATTTTTGTCTTATGAACATAGGGGTGCATATGAACTTTCTGATTGGTGTTTCTGGTTTCTTGGGATATATTCCCAGAAGTGGTATTACTGGGTCAAATGGGAGTTCCATTTTTAATTTTGTGAGGAAACCCCATACTGTCTTCCACAATGGCTGCACCAGTCTGCATTCCCACCAGCAGTGCACAAGGGTTTCTTTTTCTCCACATCCTTGCCAGCACTTGTTATTTGTTGATTTGTTGATGATAGCCATTCTGACAGGTGTGAAATGCTCTCATTGTTGTTTTGATTTGCATCTCTCAGATGATTAGTGACTTTGAGCATGTTTTCATATGCCTCTTGGCCTTCTGTATGTCCACTTTCTAAAAGTGTCTATTTAAGTCCTTTGCTCATTTTTTGATTGGATTGTTTATTTTCCTTTTGTTAAGATGTATGAGTTCCCTATAAATTTTAAAGATTAGGCTGTTATCGGATATACCATTGGCAAATATGTTCTCCCATGCAATGGGCTTTCTTGTTGTTTTGTTGATGGTTTCATTTGCTGTGCAGAAGCTTTTTATTTTGATGTAGTCCCATTTTTTATTTTCTCCTTAAGTTTCCTTTGCCCTAAAAGCTGTATTGGTAAATATATTACTACAGTATATATCTAATATTTTGCTGCCTATGTGTTCTTCTAGGATTTTGTATGGTTTCCTGACTTAGGTTTAAGTCCTTTATCCACTTTGAATTTATTTTTGTGTATGGTGTAAGTTGGTTATCTAGTTTCATTTTTTTGCATGTATCTGTCCAATTTTCCCAACACCATTTATTGAAGAAACTGTCTTGACTCCACGGTATGCTCTTGCCTCCTTTGTCAAATATTAATTGAGCATAAAGGCATGGGTTGATTTTGGGTTTTCTGTTCTATTCCATTGGTCTATATGTCTATTCTTTTGCCAGTACCAGGCAGTTTTGAAAACAGTGGCTTTGTAATATAGCTTAATGTCTGGTATTCTGATCCTGCCAACTTTGGTCTTCTTTCTCAAGATTGCTGCAGCTATTTAGAGTCTTTTTTGTTTTGTTTTGTTTTTTTTTGTTTTTGTTCCAAATGAGTTTTTGGAGAGTTTGTTATAGGTCTGTGAAATATGCCACTGGTATTTTAATGGGTATTGCATTGAATCTATAGATTGCTTTTGGTAGTATGAATATTTTAATGATGTTGATTCTACCAATCCATTAACACCGTATATTTTTACATTTGTTTATGTGTTCCTCTATCTCTTTTTTCAACGTCCTGTAGTTTTCTGAGTACAGGTCTTTTACCTCCTTAGTTAAGTTTATTCCTAGGTATCTTAATTTTTTTTTGGTGCAATGGTAAATGGGAGTGCTTTTGTTTTTTTTCTTTTTCTGTGAGTTCATTATTGTTGTGTAAAAAAAGCCATAGATTTCTGGGTATTAGTTTTTATCCTGATATATTACTGAATTCATTTATTAAATCTAGAAGTTTTTTGATGGAATCTTTAGGGTTTTCAATGTACAATAACATGTCATCTGGGAATAGTGACAATTTTACTTCTTCTTTTCCAATTTGGATGCCTTATATTTCTTCTTCTTGTCTGATGGCTATGGCTAACACTTCCAGTACTATGTCAAAGAGTAGTGGTGAGAGCGGGCAACCCTATCTTGTTCCTGTTTTAGGAGAAATTATTCTAGTTTTTACCCACTGAGTATGATGTTGGCTGAAGGTTTGTCATATAAGAGTTTTATTATGTTGAGATATGATTCCTCTATTCATACTTTGCTGAGAGGTTTTATCAAGAAAGGGTGTTGGATTTTGTTGAATTCTTTTTCTGCATCAATTAATATAATTTTGTGATTTTTGTCTTTCAATTTATTTATGTGATATATAAAGTTTAATGAATTGCAGATATTATACCATCCTTGCATCCCTGGAATAAATACCACTTGGTCATGGTGTATGATCTTTCTAATGTAATGTTGGATCTGATTTCTAGAATTTTGTTGAGGATTTTAGCATCTATGTTCATCAGATATATTCACCTGTAATTCTCTTTATTTGTACTATATTGATCTAGTTTTGGATTTAGGGTAATGCTGGTTTTATAGAAAGAGTTTGAAAGTGTTCCTTCCTCTTCAGTTTTTTGTAGTACTATGAGGAGGATAGGTTTTAGTTCTTCTTTTAATTTTTTTTAAAACTCCCCTGTGAAACCGTCTGGTCCAGGGCTTTTGTTTGTAGGAAGTTTTTTGATTACTGCCACAATTTCCTCCATAGTTATAGGCCTATTCATATTTTTTTATTCTTCCTGATTGAGTTTTAAAAGGTTGTATTTTTCTAGGAATATGTTCCTTTCTTGTAGGTTTACAAGTTTGTTGGAGTAGAGTTGTTCATAGTATTTTTTTTATAATCTTTTGTATTTTCTGTGAGGTCTATTGTTATTTCACCTCTTTCATTTTTTATTTTGTTTATTTGGGTCCTCTCTCTTTGTTTCTTGGTGAGCCTTGCTAGAGGGTTATCAATCTTGTTTATCCTCTCAAAGAACCAGATCTTGGTTTCATTGATCTTTTGTAATTTTTTGTCTCTATGTCATTTATTTCTGCTCTGATCTTTGTTATTTCCTTACTCCTGCTCACTCTGGACCTTTTTTATCTCTTTCTAATACTTTAATTTGTAGAGTTAGATATTTTATTAACACTTTTTTCTTGTATTTTGAGTTAGGCCTTTAATGCTATGAACTTCCCTCTCAAGACTGCTTTCACTGTGCCCCATAGATTTTGGATTGTTGTTTTTTCATTGTCATTTGTTGACAGGACGATTTTTATTTCTTCTTTGGTTTCTTTGGTAACCCAATCATTATTTAATTAATCTATGTGTTTGATTTTTTATTGCTTTTATTGTAGTTGATTTCTAATATTATGCCATTGTGATCTGAGAAGATGCTTGATATGATTTCAATCTTCTTGAATTTGAATAGACTTTAACAATTCTTTTATTGCCTGCTTGGTAGTGATAAAATTCCTTAGTTGTCTTTTCTTTTTCTTTTTTTTCTTCGAAGCTCCTGATTTCCCCTTCAATTTTGAATAATAGCCTTGCAGGATTCAGATCCTTGCTTTGCAACACTTAGTGTTCTTCGTTTCATTCCCTTCTGGCCTGATGTGTTTCTGTTGAGAAATCATTTGATAATCTAATTGGAGATCTTTTGTAGGTAACACTGTGTCTCTCTCACAGCCTTTATGATTCTATCCTTGTTGTTAATAATTGCCAGTGTATTGAAGATGTTTCTTGGTATGGGTATTTTGGGGTTTATTTTGTTTGGGGCTCTCTGTGCTTGAGTGACTTTTTTCTTCTCCAAGTAGGGGAGGTTTTTTGTCATTATTTCCTCAAATAGGTTTTCTAATCCTTGCTCCTATTCTTGTCCTTCTGACACCCCTATTATACATATGTTACTTTGTTTCATGTTGTCCCAAAGCTTCCTTTTGCTCTCCTGCTGATTTCTAATGTTTTTCTGCAATTGTTGTTCAGATTGGATGTGTTTTACTGCCCTATCCTCTAACTCACTAATTTCATCCTCTGATTCTTCTAGTCTACTGTTAAAACCCTCCATTGTGTTTTTATTGTAGCGATATCATTTTTGATTACCTGCTGATTCTTACATAAATTGATTTTTCTCATCCAACCGGTTCATGAACTGTCTGACCCTTACTCTGAATTCTTTTTCTGACATATTGCATGCCTCTGTTTCATTTATTTCTTTTTCTGGACATTGCTCCTTTTCTTTCCTTTAGGGTTACTTCCTTTGCCTCTCCATTTTTCTGGCTCTTTCTGGCCCCGGGTTCCTTGCTTAGGGTCTGAGGGGTTGAAGCCCCTCACAGTCCAATGGTCCTGGACTCGCTAGCCCCCAGAGCTGAGTCTGCTTTGAGTTCCACACTTTTATTTTCTCTACTCTGAGTTGTACCCCCTTCTCCCATGGTTCAGGTCCCTCAATTATCTGTTTCTTTGGCTTGTCGGGGGTGTGTGCACAGTTCCTCTGGTCTGTGACTCTCTGTGAGGGTCCAGAGCCCTCTGGCATACAATTTGCTGTGCAGCTGCAGCCTCTAAGTTGGGATGGTGCCTTATTTCCCTCTGGCAGTGTACTTGCAGTGTGGTCCTGTGACCTGTGGTTGGGTACACCTGGTCACACCAGCAGCTCTGACCTGGGCTGAGGGTAGTGTTTAAGCCAGGTAACGGCTCTGTCTGTGCTTGGGGTGGGGTGCACACCAGCCAAAGGATCTGTCTGTGCTGGTGGTAGAGCACCCAATGCTCCAAGGCTCTATCTCTGCCATGTTCATAGCACACACTGGGCTTCAGCTCTGTCTGAGCTGGCAGCGGAGCATACTCAGTTTGTACAGGGGTTGGGGTGCTTGCCCTGTGCGGGCTCTGTCTGCCGTGGGGTATGTTCAGTCTGTGCTGGGGGCAGGATGCTCATAGGGCAAGGGTTCTGTCTGGGAATGGGGAGTAGCACACATCCAGCTGTGGTTCTGTATTGGTATCAGGGATGGAGTGGGAGTGGGGTACCCATGGCTTGCACTCACAGTGTGGGTACCTGAAGCATGGGATCCTGGTATGCTGGGTTTAGGCTCCGTCTAGGAGACACAGCTCAGGAGCTCTGTCTGGTGTGCTCTCACTGCAGACATCTGGGACCCACATTGCAGTATCATGCTGCTCACTGTTGGAGCACAGTGGTGATTCCATGTAGGTTATGGCTGTCAAGCAGCTCCCTGCAGAGGTCTGGGGATGCTGTTCAAGGTCGTTCTGGATGTTGGTCTGGCAGCATTTATGGCCTCTGTTGCTCCCCTCTACAAGATGGCATGTGTTCTGCACCAAAGCCAAGCTGGCCTAGGGTGCCTGCAGTAGTAACAAGGGCTCCCCATCTAGGCAAGTCCTATCTGCCAGTCTCTGGGACTCCTGAGATGTCTATCTGTCCCTCGCTCAACCACACACACACCACACACATTAACACACAGCCTTCTCAGTCCTTTACTCTGTCACACTCTCTCTCTGTTATCCTGTTGGCTGCCATGTTGGATGCCTTGAACTTTATTTTTAATTTTTTTTCTGAAAAACTGTATTTTTATTTTGATTCTCCAGTTATTCTTTTTTAAACATATATTTTTATTTTTAATTATAGTTGATTTACAAAGTTATATTAGTTTCGGCTGTACAATCTAGCAATTAGACATTTATATAACTTAAAAAATGATAACCTCAATAAATCTAGTACCCATCTAACAGCATGCATAGTTATTACAATATTATTGACTATATTCCATATGCTTTACTTTATATCTCCATGACTATTCTGTAACAACTACTGTGGAGTTCTTAATCCCTTAGCCTTTTTTCACCCATACCCCATACACCCTTCATCTAGCAACTGTCAAAATATTCTCTGTATCTATGAGTTTATTTCTGTTCAGCTTGTTCATTCATTTTGATTTTTTAGATTACACATGTAAGTAAAACCATATGACTTTTTTTCTGTCTGAATTATTTCACTCAGCCAATACCCTCTAAGTCCATCCACAATGTTGCAGATGGCAAGATTGAATTCTTTTGTATGGCTGAGACATTTCATTGTATATATGTACCACTTTTTATGCACTCATCTATTAATTGACAGGTTGCTTTTATATTGTGGCTATTATAAATAATGCTGCAATGAACATATAAATATTTATGTCTTTTCAATTTAGTGTTTTGGTTTTCTTCAGATAAATACCCAGAAGTGGAATTGCTGGGTTCTTCTCTGTCTCTTGTTCAAACCTGTGTTTTTTAAAGTTTATTTTGTCTGGTATAAGTATCTCTACCCCAGCTTTTAATTCATTTCAATTTTCATGATTTTTTTTCATCTTTTTATTTTCAATCTGTGTGTGTCTTTCAAGCTGAAGTGAGTCTTATAGAACACACATGTAAGGGTCTTGTTTTCTTATCTATTAGCCTGTTTTTTTTTATAGAAGAATTTAATCCATTGTATTTAAAGTAATTATTGATGGATGTGTTTTATTGGCATTTTATTATTTATATTTTTAATCTTTTTTCCCTATTCTTCTTAAAAAAGACCCTTTAACTTTACATGTAATGCTGGTTTGGTGGTGATGAACTTCTTTAGCATTTTCTTGTCTGCGAAGCTTTTTATATTTTATCTGACCTTCAATTCTAAATGATAGCTTTACTGGGTAGAATAATCTTGGTTGTATGTCCTTGCTGTACATCACTTTGAATATTTCATGTCAATCCCTTCCAGCCTGCAAAGTTTCTGTTGTGAAAGCACCTGGCAATCTTATAGTAGCTCCCTTGTAGAGAACTAACTGCTTTAGTTTTGCTGCTCTTAAGATTCTCTCTTTGTCTTTAAACTTTGGCATTTTTATTATGATAAAATGTAGACCTCTTTTGGTTTATTTTGTTTGAGCTCTCTGTGCTTTGTGGACTTGTATGTCTATTTCTTTCACCAGGTTAGAGAAGTTTTCCATCATTATTTTTTCACATAGGTTTTCCATTCCTTGCTCTTTCTCTGCTGGCACCTCAATGATATGAATATTGGTATACTTGATGTCATTTCAGAAGCCCCTTAAACTATCCTCAATTTTATTAGGTGCTTTTTGCTTTTTTATTGGGTATTTTCTGCTACCTTCTTTTCCATATTGCTGATATGACCCTCTATTTGAACTATTCTACTTTTGATTCCTTCTGTTGTATTCTTCATTTCTGTTTGTCTGTTTGTTTTCTATCACTTTGTTGAAATTCTCACTAACTTCCTCTATTCTACCCCTAAGTTCACTGAACATCCTTATAACCAGTGTTTTGGAGGTTCTAGCAGGGGAGCGCAGCTACTCGTATACCCTTGACCAAAGACCGGTCCTCTCCTCGGGGGGGGGGGGGGGGGGGGTCCCCCAGCCCGGGCAGCTTCGGGAGGGACGCACATGGATCGGTGAGGGAGGAGGGGGACACCCGCCTAGCCAGCCAGATCAGCCGAATCAACCCTGGCGATCAATGGGGTGACAGATGTCGCAGCCAGATCGCCCTCACATCCATAACCAGTGTTTTGAACTCTGCATCTCATAGATTGCTCATCTCCATTTTGTTTAGTTTTTTTGTTGTTGCTGTTTTGTTCTGTTCTTTCATGTGTGGCACGTTTCTTTGTCTCCTTATTTTGGCTACCTCCCTGTATTGGTTTCTCTGTATTATGTTAAACTACTATGTTTATCAGTCTTGATAGATTAGTTTTATGTAGTAAGTTTCCTGTAGGGCCCAGTGGCACAGCCTCCCTGGTCACCTGAGCTGGATGCTTCAGTGACTCCCTCTGTGTGGGTTGTATGCACTCTCCCATATTAGTTTAGCCTAGGAACTGCTGTATAGGGGCCAACCCCACAGAGATGGACTTGTTTTAGCAGGGCTCTGGTGCCTAAAAGTCCTCTCCTTGAATGTGTCACTCATGGAGATAGTTAGATGATGATGCAGCATTGTCTGAAGCTGCCCACTAGTTGGGCTGGCTCTGGGGCCTCCAAGGAAGTGCAGACCATGGTCAGCTGCTACATTTGCTCTGTTTGAGGTCACCCAGCTTGAGCTACAAAGTGATCTTCAGATGGCTGCTACTTGTGATGAACTTAGATGTGCCCAGTAGAGACCAGGCTGCAAACTAGAACCAGCTGACCCTAGTGCCTTGGAGCACTTATCAAGAAGTATGGGACATACCATGGCAGATACTGCTTGTTTGGAGTTTGTGAATCTTTGAGAAATTTTAGAAAAGTCAGGAGCATGAGACCATTTATAGGAAAAAGCTCCGGGAACCAGCTTAGGTGGGGCCACAATTTGAGTAGAGAAGGCTCTCATGGAATAATCAGGACAGGGTGAACAGTGAAGCAACCTTGATGGAGACTCAGGTATGGCACCTGCCTGTGCTTGCCTGGGGAAGGCTCAGCAAAAGAACTATAGCCACTGCCAGCACTTCTGTCTTGAGAAAGCTGTCCCTCTAAGCCTTGCCCCAAAGACAGACAATTCAGTGTCTCCCCATATATCCCTGGGGCCAGCTTTTGAGTTGCTACCACAGCACTGGAGTTCAGAGCAAGTGAGTGTGCATAAGGTCATTCACAGGCCTTTTAAGAGGAATGCCTGGGACTCCAGTAACCCTCTGCCTCACTCAGCTACAGTTCCTGCTGTTTTTCACAGTCAGAAGATATGGGGACTTCTCTTTCTGACACTTTATTCTTGGACTGGCGAGTCTGGTGTAGGGCTGTAACTCCTTGCTTCTCAGGGGTGACCTCTGCAGCTGAGTATCCCTCCCAATCTTTAACCACCACACATGGATGTGGGACCAGCCTGTTCCAAGTCTCTGACTCCTCCTATCAGTCATGACATGCTTTCTTCTTTATAGACTTAGTTATAAGACTTATGTTCAGCTAGATATCAGGTGGTTCTGAATGATAGTGTTTCTGTAGTTTAGTTATAATTTCAACATGGTTCTGGGAGGATGAGAGTAATGCATTTACCTACTCTGCCATTTTGAACAGAAGCCTCACATATTGAACTTTATTTTTTTTTCTTTTCCCCCAGCTTTTTTTTAAATTTTATTTTATTGTTTAAAGTATTAAAAATAGTAGTACATATGTCTCCTTTTTT